>NC_056728.1:1377278782-1377590032 GCF_019279795.1 Protopterus annectens | reverse complement strand
GAGAATTGGTAATGGGTTGAACCTGCAATGAAACAGAGGTATCTTCTGCAATTTTGTCTGATAGGGACATGCAGGTATGCCTCCTTGAGGTCCAGCGTTACTAGCCAAGCTTTCTTGCCCAACATGGAAAGAAGCTGCTGTAGTGTTAGCATCTTGAATTTGGGTACTTGCAAGAAGGTGTTTAAAATTGAAAGGTCCAGAATGGGTGTCCAAGCATTGTCCTTTCTGGGGACTAGAAAGAGCCTTGAGTAAAATCCTTGGCCTTGCTCCTGTGTAGGTACCAGTTGAGTGGCTCTCATGTCCACGAGAGCTGTAATTTGTTTTTGTGCCTCTGCCCATTGATTTTGTGGCAGGTTTGGCACTCCTTTTATCCTTGGCAAGGTGTGGAAATGGAATCTGTATCCGTGTGAGATAATGTCTAGGACCCATTTGTCCTTTGTGACGATGCGCCAGTTGCCTGCAAAAAGTGCTAATTTTCCTCCCAAGGGAGCTGCCAAGAGAGTTTTGCTTGGCAGTTTGAGGTTTAAGTCATTGTGTTTGCCTTCTAGTAGTTTGGGACCTGTCTTCTCCTCCCTTCTGTGTTGCAGTGCCCCATTGGCGAGGTTTGTAAGGGATTTGTTCTTGTCCTCTGCCCCTTGAGCGCCTGTTTTTACCCCTCTGTGGTCTGTCAGAAGCTGGAAAGGACCAAGTTTTGTTGGCCAATTTCTGCTGAAGCGTGGGGGCTGTACCTGTAAGAAATCTTTGACCGTCTGCATAGATTTTGCCTTATCCTCCATTTTCTTTAAAACCTCCTCTGCTTTAACCCCAAATAAGACATCCTGTTGTAAGGGTGCATCCAGTAACTTTGCTTTAACATGATCAGGCAGAGATTGTTCCTTTAACCAAGCATGCCCACGTATAACAGACCCAGTAACAGCTGCTCTAGAGGAAGCTTTCAAGGCATCAAAACCACATTGTAAAGTATGTTTGCCCACCTGTTCAGCTGCATGCAACAGATCTTGCATTTCCTTGAATTCAGATTGTTGAGGGTGCGTGCCCATCTTTTGTTTGATTTGAGACATTAGGAATTTCTGGTATTTAAGCATGTGAAATTGACAATTTAGTGCTCTCATAGCTAGAGTAGCTGAGGTGTAAACCTTCTTCCCCCACCTATCTAGTGCTCTGGAGTCCCTTTCAGAGGGTACAGGATTTTAAGCCCCTTTGGGACCCTGGGAGATTGTCTCTGGATCAGCAACAGGGCTTTTGTATAGGAATTTGTGTGAGTGAGGCACTCTATAGTATCTATCTGGTTTGGCTGGAGCAGGAGGCAGAGAATCTGGATTTAGACTAGATTCTAAGAAAACATCATCCACAATGTCCAAAACTGGGTGGATAGCAAGTGGTCTGTGCTGGGGGAGTAAAAGAAACTCTCTGAGCCTTTTCTTTGAGTCGGAGTAGTCCTGACCTTCCCAGTGGAAATGTTCCCTCATGGTATGTAAGGCTTCCCCAAAGGAATAATCTTCAGGGGGAGAAGCTGAGGGAATGGAGTCTTCAGCATCAGAATCTTCATAAGGGGGAAAGGAGTAATCCTGTTCCTCAGAGGAGCCTGAGGAAACAGACACCTGATCAGAGGAGGCATAATCCTCCTCTTGTCTAGGCCTTTTGTCGGGGTTGGGAACCCTGATCAAAGAAATCAAATCTTCAGCCATTTTAAGCATCTGTTTCTTAGGCATAGGGCCTTGACCTGGAGACTGAAGTGTAGGCTTTTTTGGTTTTGGAGGAGTCTTAAGCTTAGCATAAGATTTTATGGTGAGAGTAGTCGGTCTGAAGACACCTTCAGAAACCGAAGGTGTTTCTGCAGCACCGGCTTCTCCTACTGCAATGTCGTCGGTAGGGCCTAAAGAAAACGGCTGCGTCGGCCTCGGAGTCTGGCTTGGATCTAGGCTGCCTGTCATTATCTTTGCGTGTTTTATGCACGCCGGTAGTCGGTTGCTCCAACGGCATAGTGTAATTAAATTTTCTACAGAAGTAGTGTTGTGCGAAATCAAAGCGTCGCTTTATAGTTCGCTTATTGAACCTAGCACAAAACCGACAACCAGTGACGTCGTGGTCTGGGCCTAGGCAAGGTATACAAAAAGAATGAAAGTCCTTATGAAGTATTTTTTTCCCCACAAGAAATGCAATTGTTAACTTTTTCTGACATTGGACTGAGGCAAGAAAAGGTTCCCCAACCTGCATATCAGAACCACCAAGTAATCTATTAAATCTCCATGGCTACCAGCAGCTAGCCAAATTCCAACTAGATGTGATAAAAAATCTAAAAAGGAATCCATCCTTGACTGGGTCCTAACTAACAACCCCACATTGTACCCCCAGGCAGTCTGTCTCCCAGACACCTTAAGTGACCACAACATATTATACTTTATACGTAGTAGAACAAGCATATGCAAAACCACTAACTATATATCCACTAGAAACACAAAAAAATGCTCTCCTGAAGTCCACAGTACTTTACTCTGTAACTGTGACTGGACCCCCTTAAAAACCCCCACACTTGACCAGGCGGTAGCATATTTCAACAAAACATTTCTACAACACCTAGACACTGTCGCTCCATTGCGCAAAATCAAGGTTAGAACCTCTACAAACCCCTGGCTCAGTAAAAAAATCAAACAAATCCTCAAGTCCAGAGACGCTGCCTGGTTTTACTATCAAAAAAACAAAGAAACACAAAGCCTAACTAAGTGCCAAGAACTGCGCAACCGTGCAAAAAAATGCATTCGGCTGGACAAAAAATCCTACTACACAACATTACAAACTAAATACCAGCACAACCCCCAAAAATTTTGGAAAAATGTAAACCAGCTACTAAAACCCATGCAAAAGGCTACCCCAAACCAACCACCCCTGACACTAAAGTTCCCATCGAAACACAATTCAACTCCCACTTTATGAACTCAATTCTATCCTTAGTATCACAGGACAGTTCCTTCCTCACTAGCCCCCCAACACAAATAACACTAATACAAGCTTTACCCACAAAACAGTTTCCACCACTTCAATCAAAAGCATGCTCTCCAAACTAAAAACCTCATCAACAGCAGCCGACCTACTCCCCAGCTATTTCTTGAAACTCAAAGCAGATGCTATTGCTATCCCAATCTCCACTCTCAAACGGATCAATTGTTGAAAACTATGTGCCCAAACTCTGGAAAATATCCTATGTTACACCCATACATAAAGGTGAGACCTCCACTGAACTTAACTACAGCCACATTGCTTTATCCCCCCCCCCCCGGCCAAAATCCTAGAAAAATGCATCCATACCTAGATACTAAAATATCTCCTAGACAGCAACATCCTGTCACCTACTCAGCATGGTTTCAGACCTGCCCATAGTACCAATACAGCCCTCCTCTGCTTCACAGACAAAGTAAACCATCTCAAAAATGAAGGCCTGCAGGTGTCAACTTTTTTTTTGGATATGTCCAAAGCATTTGACACAGTCTCCCACCAAATCCTGCTAAACAAACTAAACCAGTATCACCTATCAAATTCCACTCTTACCGGGTTCCAAAGCTACTTACCTGACAGGTACCAAGCTGTGAAATGGGAAAATTCTCTCTCTCCTCAGCTGTCCATAGTTATAGGAGTCCCACAGGGTTCTATCTTAGGACCACTACTATTCACAACCGTCACAAATGACCTCCATACCTCCAGACAGCATGCATCTATCATTCAGTATGCAGATGACACTACCTTAATCTGTGTTGCACAAAACATTCCCACCCTCCTGCAAACAACTCCACTAGCATTCTCGGACGTTGAAAACTACCTAACCAAAGCCCAACTTATCCTCAATGCAAAGAAAACTCAGCTTATGATTATAACCAGTTCTAACAAAAACACTTGATAGTCAATTCACTACCTACTCCACAAATGCTAATCCAATCGCTCCAGTGGCACAGGCGAAGCTATTGGGAATAACCATAGACTCCCACCTAAAATTTGATAGTCATCTCAACTTAACTATTAAAAAAGTACATGCTAAACTGGGATCACTCTACCGTATCAAACCATTTCTTACCAACAACACAAGATCAGCCATTGCTCGCTCCCAACTTCTATCCACCCTACTTCTATGCATCTCCCATTCTGACTAATCTCAACAAAACTGAACTAAGCAAAATTGAACTATAACAGAATTGCCCACTTTGCTGCAAATTGCTCATATAGAACTCATCACTGTACTGCTTTGAGACAGCTCCACTGGCTTGAACTGCCCAACTTCCTAACCTACAATCAGCTCTGCCTCTGTCATTCTATTACCTCCCCAATAAGTGTCCTGCCCTCAAAAACCTAATACATCACTCAGCCAAAAGACCTCTTAGATCATCAAGCAATCTACTACTAGAAGTCACCAACAGCTACAATAGCTTTGGAGATGCACTATATAGTAGTTCAGTGGCTAAAAAAAGGAACTCTGTCCCCACTAGCATTCAAAACCCATCATCCAAAGCCTCCTTTAAAGACCTCATCAGGCAATATCCCAAGCAAAGTTGGCAGTGCCATGATTGCTCCCCAGGCTAGTGAAAGCAGATAGGGTACACATACTAAACCTAGAGTACTTAAGATTGAAAACTATTCTCACAAACAGTGGCTAATCTACAATATATGTACTGTACCTGTGTACTATGTATGTATTCTACCTATGTTCCAAATTTCAGCTGTACACTACAAATCTATTAAGTACCTTTATTTTTAAATATTTTTTTGTTTGTTCTCTCCACTGTAACTGTTGATGTGCTGCATACCACTGTAAAATCATGTCTTTTGTAATTTGTGTATATATTGATCATGTCTAAATGTATCTGTAATTTTTCTATGTGAAGCTTTTCTCCCCGGGCCTCTGTTGAAAAAGGGCCTTTTCGGCTCAGTCAGACACCCCCGGTTAACAAATGTAAATTAAATTAAATTAAAATTAATTAAAAGTGCATACCCCCAAACAAGTGCACCACAGTCACAGTGACACACCAGTAAGCAAACTGAACACTACAGTAAAATGACTGTGTGAGCAACAAAATCCTGTTTGCCACTCACACATTACCCCTACATATACTGTCCCAAGTCACAGTGTAGTGGAAATTCTGAGGTGTTACGGGACATATCACAGTCTGCATGTACATATATACAGGAAATAGGGAACCAGAAACTGGAGCAGCATGCACAGTCAGATAGAAAGGGCCCATGACCCTCACATGTACCCCCTCCCTACACAGCCCAAATAACATGAATACACTACATTGTGACATAATCCAATCCTGACAGTCTTTTAACAATGGGCAGATATACACAGACCACTCAAATATACAGTTTCTCATACAAAGTACAGGCACAGAACTCTTATCTATGGCCGCTTCCTTGTTGCATGCCTGGGGGTCTATTACATCACTGGGATGGTAGCAGTAATTAATGCAATAAATAATGTTACTAAATACCTCTGAGCTTCTTAGTACATTACATCTGGACAAAGTCTGACATAATTGGGGGACAGAGGCCCAAACACAGGGGTATATTGGACATATTGCTGTCATAAATATAGACAGCTGCTGGTGTTACCGGCTTTGTTGTAACATATTTTTTCTGAGGGATATGAAGTCAGTACCACCAATGTATGTTAGCATTTGCTGACTGCATTCCCCAGAGTATCCTACTGATTAGCCAATGACAACAACTGTCTGGGGAACAGACCAAACATATCAGCCACACATCTGGACAGTGTCTAGGCCTCTGGACAGTGTAGAGGTATGACCTCAGTGATGTAACAGAATGGAAATCCCCTGACAGCTGCCAATCATGTCACCCAGCACCCTATGAAGCACAGTAAGACTAACATGACACTCCCCCACATCACCTCTGGGCAATTACCTATGTATATTCAAATATAGCATGCACTACAGGGATGGATCTGTAGTGAAAAGCAGAGAGTGGTGCAAAAATGTCAAACTAAAAACATGTGCACCACAGCCACAGCAACAAACTAGTACCCAAAATGAATTCTAGAGTAGAATGACTATCTGAACAAACATATCCTGACTGCCAGTCACACACTACACCAACATACACTGGCCCAATTCACAGTGTACTGGGAATCCTGAGGTGTTACACAGCATTGCACAGTCAACCCCTACAAGCATACAGACCTGATAGACCACCAGCAGCTGTACCAGCATGCAGAGTCAGACAGGTAAAGGATGTATGGCGCTCACATGTGCTACTCTCCCTACCCAGCCCAACAAACATCTACACACAACACTGCCTCACAATCTTGCCAGCCTGTTCACAATGGCCAGACATACATAACTGTCATATGTACAGACACAGAATTACCAGGATGTGGAACCCTAATCTTGGCCATCACTGCATACCATGGTCAGGAGTCTGCAGGGCCATTGGCATGATAACTGGAGTGCAGTTGCTAATTAATGATATACCATACCTTTGTACCTCGTAGTGCAGGATACCTGGACAATGCATGACATACTTGTGAGGCAGGGGGCTGGAAAGATAGACATATCACACATAATGGTGTTACAAACTGAAACAGTAGCTGGTGTTTCACGTGTTGTTGTAACATAACATCCCTGAAGGATATGATGTCTGTAACACTAATGGATGTCAACAGTTACTGAATACAATCCTCACATTATTCTACCAACCCCTCAAAAACAGATGTTGTTTAAGGAACAGATCAAGCATAACAGTCAAACATCTGGCCAGTCTGTGGACAACATGGCAGTTGAGAGGTATGTCAGAAGCATTATCACTGTCAGATGTCAAGTCACCCAGTAAATGCATGTCCAGACGAACCCTGTCAATCTAGCAACCCTCCATGTCTATATCAGCACTAATGACATACAATCTGTACCCAATTCTGGAGCTTTGTCCCCCATGTTGTTGGGCTGTCTCCACATGTCCTGTCCTTTGAGGTATATCCACCTACTGTCTGTGAAGCTGCAGCCCCCACACCTCCGTAATGTCTCCCGCACAGGCAAGGAAAATGAACAAGGCCTACATGAAGGGTGTTCCATATGTTGGAACTAGCAGCAGTGTCCAGGCCCATACCACAATATTATGTGGGAACGTAAATAGCTTTACGGCCTCAGCAATACCTGACAGGACAACATCAACCCACTCAAGATAGGCTGAACACCTGTGTTGGACAGCCGCAATACACAACTACCATCATAGGTGGAAATAATCGCAGGATGGGCCAGGAAGGAATAGGTGCCTCATTGGAAGTCATGTCACCTTCTTCTGCACAAGCAAACAGTGTCACAGGTGATGTACCCTAAGGCTGTCTAGGAGTGCAAAACGGAGACATCCATCAAGGCCTTCCAGACGTGTGTCTTCAATTCCAGAGGCAACACACAAATTTGCTCTGTAGTGGTGGTCAATAACACCACATACACATATGCCATGGATACAGGCAACCAGCTGCAGACAGGTGAAGTGTAAACATCACCCCCCCTGCCCCCCCCCATAGGTACACATGTGCATGTACAGCACCTGCCCCCCTCCCCTCATGATCAGGAATCAAGTCTGTAATGCCCTCTCAAAGGCAACACACAGAGGTCTCCATAGGCCTGATACCATTCCTGGCTGTATCCAATATGACCACAGGCATGGGCTCTCAGACCCATTCTGCATTGTAGTCAACCACAGCCTAAGCACTGGTGTCATCCCATCTGCACAGAGGACAAAATTGATAGAAAACAGCTTATGCAATAGCATGAATGTTCACAAGGATACAAGTCTGAAACTGAAATATATGCCATCATGTCGTGACAGCAGTCCTCAATGACATGGCCAAAAACCTCAACACTCTCCCTTTAATATAGTAATATAATATTAATTTCCAATAGGCAAGAAATAAAAATATACAGCTCAAATCCACAGACCAAGACAGTGTAGTGGTCAGAGTCCCAGCTTTGCATGCAGGCGTATACGGTTCGAGTAATACAACAGGCAATCCAAACTTACATGGGAAAGCAATGTTGAAAGTGTTATGTTCATATTAAAATGTTATTTTTGTCACCCAAGGTAGTGTAGCTGGTGTAACATGGATGTGTGAGTGCATGTAACATGTGAAAAACCCATGTATACACGTGTCTCATACAGTATAGTCACACCCCTTGCTACTGGAATGAAAGCACATACAGCCATGTCATGTAATGGAAATCATATACACTTACTAAATGAAGTCATTACTGTAGTATATTATGAGAATGAACTGTGGGCAATGGTTAGCAATTCTCAGCAGGTTTAACACATTTCTGTTGTCTTCACCCCTCCCTCTGGGGTTTGAATGTCCAAATTCACCTCCAGATTATGTGCAAATGCACAACTGTTGCTGTATAAGAAATGGACAGAGTGTGACCCTTTTCCACCACTTTCCTATCACTCCTTTCTCTTTTCTTTTAAAGAATTAGTGCGGGTGTAAGCAGGAGTAAGAGCAACAAAATTACCAGCCCTGCCAGGTCTTGAACCAGGGCCCTGTAAACCATAGTCAGAGCAATGTACCACAACACCATTTGAGCTGTAGGGATCACTGAAGCTTTTTCCAACATTTGCTCATTCAACAGTAGGGAAAAGATTCCGTAGAATCAGTCAGGTTTTGTGTTTACACATATACACATGTATATATGTATGGAGATGCACATATGGACAAATGTATATATAATATAAGTAGTGAGATACATATGCAGATATACACACACACACACATATATATATATATATATATATATATATATATATATATATATGAAACACACAATCCCAGTGCGGAAGGAACTGCCAAAAATTATATTTATATAACAGCCAAGAAATATATGAACCAAAGTAGATGCGTGGTTCATATATTTCTTGGCTGTTATATAAATATAATTTTTGCAGTTCCTTCCGACTGGGATTGTGTGTTTCATTTTATCCTGGGACTTGGTTGAAGTTTTTCATATATATATATATATATATATATATATATATATATATATATATATATATATATATATATATATATATATATATATATATATATATATATATATATATATATAAAGGAAACTATACAGATATAGAAACACACACACACACACACACACACACACACACACACACACACATATATATATATATATATATATATATATATATATATATATATATATATATATATATATATACACACACACACACACACACACACACACACATATATATGCTCATAACATGTAGTGGAGTCATACTTCAGAACCATACCCACCAATCCCTTACTGCAAGAAAACTGGCCCAAGGCTGCCCAGATGGGGTAGACAATAGGACCAAACTAGGGACACAAGTCAAATATCGCTCTTATAGTAGAATGTTGCCAGAGTGACAGGGTTTGTTTCAGCATACATGTTCTGAAGGATGTGGGTTCTGAAACTGAAATGTATGTTATCATTTACTGTCAGAAATCCTCAGATCCGCACTGTGATTTACCAGGGATATGAAAAACATGCATCTGTGGAAGAGACCAGAAATATGAGCAATAAACCTGGACATACTGCAACAATCCATCCAGTCCCGAGGTAGGCACAGAACCCCTTAGTGCAATGAACTTGGGCCAGACTTGACAAAGTGGGGGGGGGGGCATATCTGAAATACTGGAGTAGATAACTGACGCAATTGCTGCGGTAACACTCTCATGTCTGTCCTAACATATATTGACTGAAATAGCACAAATTCAACACTCAATTACTTCCCAACTAGTTAGTGACTGAAATCCTTGCATCAGCCCACTGATGTGTCAGAAATACACAACACTTATGGGGGCCAAGCAACATTACGACCTACAAATATCTGGATATAACATCACATTACGGAAACTACACTTAGCTGTTAAGCATGTCACCAAGCACTGTCAAAACTACAGTCAGACTGACAAAACACTAACCCAAATCTGCTAGGGGGAATTACACATGCACTGGCAAATATATCAGGCACTGCAGGGATGTCACAGCACTGAAAAACAAACACCAGTGTGAAAGTGCATACCCACAACCAATTCAACCACAGTGACAGTGACATACCAGTAAGCCAAAGGAACGGTACAGTATTAAGGACTGCGTGAACAAAAACATCTGAACATGTTTGCCACTCACACACTACCCCCACATATACTGGCCCAATTCACAGTGTACTATGATGCCTGACTGCAATATGGGACATGTCTCAGTCTGTCCCTACAAACATATACAGCTGATAGACCATCACAAACAGGAGCAGCATGCACAGGCAAATAGAAAAGGAGCCATAACAAATACATCCATGCCCCTCCTTACACAGGCCAAATAATATTGACAACACACTGCTACACAATCCGGACAGTCTGTCAACAATTGCCAGAAATACACAGACCTCTCAACTAGAGAGAGTCCCACAGAATGTCCAGACTTTCCCCTCATATACAAAGCCTCTTCCACATAAAGTACAGTTGTGTACCTACCATAAATGTAGATGTTCGAGTGTATTCACTGATGCAGTCATTACAATTGGGTTATCCTGCTGGCAGGCTACCCGCAGTCGGCCTGAATTCCAAAGTCTAGGTCCGGTGTCGGTTGCTGTCGCCTCTTCCCTGACGCCAGTGCACCAGGGGTATAAAAGATGCAGCCAACGCCATTTTCTTCAGTTTTTCTTGCCCCAGATGTCAGGTGCCCCTATAAGGGTAGGCTAAAAATATGTCTATAAAGCATGCATGCAACAAGTAACAAGCTTCCTTAATCTACAAGCAAATACACCACATAGGTTGTATAGAATAGAGAAGTACAGAAATGGTCCAGCAAAGAAAAGGGGGATGGTGGGTGGGTAACCTGGACTGCAACATTGAATACTCTCGAACATCTACATTTATGGTAGGTAAACAACTGTACTATGTTCATCGTGTTTCACTGTTGCAGTCATTACAATTGGGTTGAATCCCAAAGCTAAGGTTGGGAGGCTGGAACTAAATAGAATTAGGAGCGGCTATGAGGCCCTGCAGGACTGCAGTGGCAAAGCCTGCCCTGGATTTGGAGTAGAGTGGTAAGTGGTAGTGCTTTGTAAAAGTGTGCACTGAACTCCAGGTTGCAGCCTCTAAAATGTCTTTGGTTGGCACTCCTCTGAGGAAGGCTGCTAAAGTGGCTGCTGCTCTGGCTGAATGTGGCCTAATGCCCTTAGGCACTGATTTGCCATGTTGAGAATGGCATAAACAAATGCAGTGACCTATCCACTTGGAAACAGTCTGCTTTGAGATAGCCTTTCCTTGTGATCCTGCAGCATATGCTACCAGTAATTGCTCAGTCTTTCTGAAAGCTTTGGTTCTGTCCAAGTAGAAGCACAGTTGTCTGTGTATGTCCAAAGAATGCAGAAGTTTCTCACCCTTATTTTGCGAGTTTGGATAAAAAGTAGGCAAATGAATAGTTTGGTTGAGGGCCACACTGGACACTACCTTAGGCATAAATGTGGGGTTTGTCCTTAGAGAAACCCTATCTGGATGAAAAATGATAAAAGGTTCCACAGCCATGAGTGCCTGTAGCTCTGAGACTCGTCTTGCAGAGGTTATTGCTAGGAGCAGAGCTGTTTTCCATGATAAAAATTTTATGTCAGCTGTAGCAGCTGGCACAAAAGGAGGCAGAGTGAGTTTTTCCAAGACATAATTGAGGTCCCATGCAGGTATTGGTGATCTCCTTGGAGGCCGTAAGTTTTTGGCTCCTCTGAGGTACTGCCTTAATAAAGGATGAGAAAAAATAGGTGGCTCTGTATTGTAATGAGCTGAAATGGCAGAGGCATGAATCTTAATTGATGAAAAGGATAGGCCTTTGTCCAGCATCTCAGTTACGTATTGTAAAATCTGAGGAATATTTGGAACAGTCATGTTAATTCCTTGTGCCTAGTTCCAAGCACAGAATCTCTTCCATTTTTCTGCATAAGATTTTCTGGTACTGGGCCTCCTGACCTCCAAAATAACATCCATCACTGCTGTAGTGAGAGGCATGTTTTGAAAAAAGAAGTTATGTACTCACCATAACGTTCCATCTGAGTAGGTAACTTCATTTGTCAGCAACCCGTGGGTATCGGAACCGAGCCGGCAGCTTTCCAAGCTAAAGATCCGAGCTCTCAGCTCCTCCCCCTTACCCATAATACCCTGCTACCTCCCTCCAGTCCTTAGATCGAGTTTGCCGTATTATCTGCCAACAACAGTCAAACATACTCGCAAGAGAAAAATCAAACCTAATACATAACAGGAGGAAAAAATATTCCGTCATGAAACAGGCTAGGGGGAAGGAGGGGGGGGCGGTCAGTTGCTGACAAATTAAGTTACCTACTCAGATGGAACGTTATGGTGAGTACATAACTTCTTTATCTGAAGTAGTTAACTTCATTTGATCAGCAACCAGCTACCAAAACCTGGGAGGTCCACAAGGAAGGATATTCCGGAGCACTGCCCTACCTCTGGATATCAGATCCAGCTTGTAATGAGAAATGAAGGTATGAGATGAGGCCCAAGTAGCCGCTGAGCAGATGTCATCTAAGGGAACCCTTAACCAAAAAGCCACAGAGGTAGCCATAGAACGGGTAGAGTGAGCATGAACCCTCAAGGGTTTTGGCCGACCGGAAGCTGTATACGCATGTGAGATGCAGTGGGATATCCATCTAGCTAAGGTAACTTTCATAATAGGCTTGCCTAAGTACGGCTTAGCAAAAGACATGAAAAGCTGCTCCGATTTGCGAGAAGCAGCTGTCCTGTGCAAGTAAAATCGCAATGGTCTATGCACATACAACAAGTGCAGTCTGTATTCCCCTTTGTTCTGAAAGTTGGGGAAGAAAACAGGCAAACTGATGGTCTGATTGATATTGGTCTCGGATGCTACCTTAGGCAAGAATGACGGATTAGGCCTGAGAGAAACTCTGTCGTTATGGAAGACTAGGTACGGGGAGTTTGTACAAAGGGCTTGAAGTTCAGATACTCTTCTAGCTGATGTAATTGCAACCAAGAAGGCAGTTTTCCAAGATAAGAATTTTGAATCGACGGAAGCTGCAGGTTCAAAGGGTGGACCAGTTAGCGCCTGAAGAACTAAGGTTAAGTCCCATGGGGGAAATCACATTCTTGACAGGAGGTCTTAACAGGAAAGTGCCTTTCAAAAAGGCCTTGCATATCTTAGCGGAAGCTAAGGTACCAAGGTTGTCCCCGATGTGGAAATGAGAAATCGCAGCCATCTGAACCTTAACAGTAGAAGCACTGGCCCCTTGGTGAAAAGTTTGGGACAGAAATTCAAGAACTGTTGGAATGGGAGCTGTAAAAGGGTCCAACTGCCTATGTTTGGCCCAGATGGAAAAACGCTTCCATTTACTCTTGTAGATCTTCCTGGTAGAAGGTTTATGCGCCGCTACCAGAACAGATTTTACGGAAGATGAGATACTGGGAGTCCTAGCCATTAGTGGAACTGGATTAACCAAGCTGTGAGCTTGAGGTCATCCGGGTTCAGAGTTTGCAATCCCGAAGGATGAGAGATCCGATCCGGAATGGGATCTAAGACCCAAGGAGGGGCTATGATGCGAGACCGCAGGTAAGGGAACCAGATCTGGCGAGGCCAGAATGGGGCAATGAGGATTATTTTGCTCCCCAACCGATGAGCTTTCTGCAGATATTTCATCATTAGCGGAAGAGGAGGATAAGCATAAAGAAGGCCGGGTGGCCAAGCATGAACCAGAGCGTCTCTGGGACTCTCCCCCAGTGGGGGAATTAAAGCGAAAAACCTGCTGCATTTCGCGTTTGAAGGAGAAGCGAAGAGATCGCAGCAAGGCTGACCCCATCTGAGGGAGATCTGTTTCTCTACTAAGGGGTTTAGAGACCACTTGTATGGTGTGAGGATTGAACGACTCAGCTTGTCTGCTAGTATGTTGGACCAACCCGGAATGTGCGTTGCTATCAGAAAGTGGTTGGTGGCAATCGCCCATTCCCAAACTCTCATAGCCTCTCGACAAAGAGGGTAAGACCTGGTTCCTCCCTGTTTGTTGATGTACAAGACTACCACCATGTTGTCTGTCTGAATTGCAATGGTCCCTGGAGGAAGAAGGTCTTGAAGGGCTTGCAATGCTCAAAGCACCGCCCTCATCTCCAGAACACTGATATGCAGAACGGTCTCTACAGGGGTCCACGTGCCTTGGACGGTGCTGCCCATGCAATGCCCCCTCCCCTCCACCCAAGGCGAGAAGCGTCCGTGGTCAGCGTGGTTTGGGGTTGTGGCATTACGAACTGTCTCCCTTCTTGGAGCTCCCGGGAATGGAGCCACCAAAGAAGGGAGTTTCTCCAAACCCTGCTTAGGGGAATCGGTGAATCCAGTGGGTGAAGGAGGAGGGACCATTGGACCTGAAGGGTCCATTGAAGGACTCTCATGTGTAATCGAGCAAGAGGTGAAAGGCTGATGGCTGCTGCCATGGATCCTAGGGCTCTCAGGACTAAATCTGCGGTTGGGGCTGGGGACTGTAGAAGCGCTATTATGTGGAGTGCCAAAGTGCGTAACCTGTCCGTTGTCAGAAAGGCCCTGGATTGACGCGTGTTTATCCTGGCCCCTATGAAATCCAGAACTTGAACAGGAAGAAGAGATGACTTCCTGAAATTTATGGTAATGCCTAGCTGATGGGCCAAGAGTAAAGAATAATTCCTGGCAGAACAGAGTAGATGACTGGTGGGGGCGGTGAGAAGCCAGTCGTCTAGGTATGGGAAGACATAAATTCCCTGAAGTCTCAGGTGGGCTGCCACAACTGCCATGACCTTGGTGAACACCCTGGGGGCTGTGGTGAGGCCGAACGGAAGAACCCTGAACTGATAATGACTGGCCCCTAGCCAAAAGCGGAGAAACCTTCTGGATCATTTGTCCATGCGAATATGGTAGTACGCATCCTTGAGGTCTATGGAGCACATCCAGTCGTTCTCCTGCAGGAAGGGGAGAATAGACTGTAGAGTGACCATCCGGAATTTCTCTTTGGCAATGAACAGGTTCAGAGTAGACAGGTCGAGAATTGGCCTCAAGTCCCCCGTCTTTTTTGGCACCAAAAAGAACCTGGAGTAATTGCACAACCCGGACTGCACTGGGAGGACGTGCTGGATGGCCCTTTTTTCTAGCAGCTTCTTTATTTCTGAAGCTGCAGCCTCCCTCTGATTGGATGGAAGATCGTGGAGGTGCTTCGTTAGCGGGGGAAGATTCAGAAAGGGGATAGAGTAACCTCTGGATATTACTCGGAGCACCCAGCGATCTGTAGTAATGGACTCCCAACTTGCTAGATGCTCCGAAAAGCGCCCCTGACTGCCTCCAGAGAGGGACAGTCAGTCAACCCCTCAGGGCTGCTGCGCGGGTCGGTCAGAGAAGGGTTCTCTCGACCCGAAATTTTTTGGCCCCCCTCTGCCTCTGGGCCGGCGTCCACCTTGTCCTCCGCTGCCTCTGAAGGACAAAGGGTCCAGAGCGGGACGGGACTGCTGAGACTTCCGGAACCACATCTTCTTTTGTCCTCTCTGGTTTCTAGAGAAGGACCTTTGAGGAGCGGAGAAGCGGATTCCGACGGCAGACAGCGTCTTCCCGTCTTTTTCGATCTGGAGTAGCTTGTCGCGGACGGTTTTGCCGAATAGCGTAGGACTGTCAAAGGGAGTGTTCGCGAAGGACGCCTTGAAGGGTTCAGCAAAGTCGCAAAGATGGAGCCAGGCAAGGTGCCGTAAGGCGACCCCTGCTCCGCTGGGCCCTAGTCGCCCCCCCTCTGTGGCATGGGAGAGAAGCTGCATAGAAGTGTTTGATATTGACTTCAGAGTGGCCATGCAAGCCGAGAAGGCCCGTTTATCCTCGGCCGCCAAGGACTCCGGGGGAGACCCAGATTATTCCTTGATCAGATCCCACTGAAGCCTAATTATGTGTGCCAGATAATTCAGCGCCCTTATAGAAAAGGTGGCTGAAGCAAACATCCGCTTTCCAATGTGGTCCATCATCCGAGATTCCTTCAGAAGGATGGACCGAGGAGCTTTCTTGTGCCAATTCCTTCTTGGTGGCCACCGCCACCACCATGGCATCTACCGGGGAACCTTTATTCCACGCCGGCTTGTCAGAAGGGGGACTAAGAATTTTATCCGGTCTCCTAGGGATTGGCTCCACAGTGTCCGGCACCTTCCAAGCCCTGGTAGTTATCAAGTCGACCATGGGGTCAGTCGGAGGGGGCACCCAAGAAGTAGATGGGCCTGCATCGAACGCCTCCAGAAACAGACTCATCCGAGGAAGGTTTCTGGGCTGACCACCCCCCTCTTATGCGCAGCATCTCCATAATGTCTCCAAATGAGACGTCCTCTGGGGGTGACCTGGGGGAACCTTCCCCTTCCTCTAAGTCCATGTCCTCCGTGAGGGACTCGGGGGAGTCCAAGTGCTTCCTCTTACACTTTTGTTTGTGAGGGACCTCCTCGGCGGGGTTGTCCGAGGAGGGCTCACCAGCAGGGTCCTGTTGCTCTATGGGAACCAACTGGGGCGCAGGCTGTCCCTGGGGCCGGACGATGGATGACAGTCCCATATGCGAGGAAGTGAAGGGAGGATCGTAGTACGGGCCGGGGACTTCGAACTCCTCGACAGCACCCCCTCCACCACGTCAAAGGCCGAAGGTGAACCACTCTCACCTGGCTCCGAGAGTAGTCCCCTCGGCTCCAACGTGAGGACCGGTGTCGGAGCCAACACGATCGGACCCGAAAGGGAAGTGTGTTCCGACAGCAACGGAGCTGAAGACACACTTACCCCTGTGGATCCGAAGCTCGGCTCTTGGCCACGAGAGCTCGGATCCGAAAGATGACCCGTCAAACTCGAGGGTAAGGCCGGCGTTGAAGTAGCAACTACTATCGGCGCCGACTCCCCGGCTCCGAGACGATTCGGATCCTATGGCTCCGAAACCTGATAGTGGATCAGAGAAGGAGCAATGGGTGCAAAGAAAGGAGCCAAGCTCCCTCCCGGGGGGGGGGCAGGAGCACTCCCATCTGCATCTGGGCCTGCAGGAATCGAAGCATCATCCCATCCATATCTGCGTCAGACAGACTCCTGGTAGACCTGGAAGAAGTCGTCGAGGCGGGTCGGGAAGGCCGCCTAGACGACCTCAAAGGTGACCGGGACTCCTCCTCCGGCTCTAGAGAGAAGCATGGAGAACGGAGCCGAGAGGGGGAAGACCTGGAAACCCTCACAGGGGAGCAAGTCGATTTAGCTGGCGGCGTCAAAGGAACTGATTCGGCCTGACGCTTATGACTCTTGTGTCCATCATCCCTCTCCTTCTCTCTATGACGTTTCTCTTTACTGGAAGAGTCCCCTTCTCCCTGGGAAGCAGCGGGAGGTTGAGTCCCAGCCAGGGGAGGGGGAGCTGAAGGTTGGACAGTCGCAGCCGCGACTGGCGCCACTGAGGGAAAGGAGGAAGAGGAATCTGGGGGTAAGAGTCCCACCAAGATTAGTTTGTTCCTCCTGTCCCTCAGAGCCCGGGGGTTATAGGCTGCACAAATCTGGCAGCCCGATTTTAAGTGGGCTACCCCCAGGCAAAGAACACACTGAGTGTGGCCATCCGCTGGGGACAGCTTATGACCACACTCAGCACATTTTGAAAAAATGGCCTTAGGGCCCTCGACCATCACACACAAGCACACGCCCTGACACACAGTAAGGGGAAGGGAAAAAATACTAAATTATCACAAAAAATTAATAAAACACGGTTTAACTACAAAAGGGGCTTACTATACACACACACACACACACACACACACACACACACACACACACACACACACACACACACACACACACACACACACACACACAGGAAAAAAAACTATTTATCTGAGAAAAATACACCTAAATTCCTCTCACCTAAAATGCTGAGAGCTTGTCCCTAATGCTTCAGAAGCCGCGGCAAATGAGATCTGAGGATTGGAGGGAGGCAGCAGGGTGTTATGGGTAAGGGGGAGGAGCTGAGAGCTCGGATCTTTAGCTTGGAAAGCTGCTGGCTCGGATCCGAGGTCAGATCTAATACCCACAGGTTATCAAATGAAGTTAACTACTTCAGATAGCTACATTATCCGCCATGCTGCCAGATTTAAGGTCCTGAGCTGGCTGTGTAGGATCTGATTGTTTTGTTGGGTCAGTAAGTGAGGAATTTGAGGTAATGCCCATGCTGGGCATTGAGTCAAGTTCCTGAGGAGTGGGTACCAGTGCTGGCGGGGCCAGTCTGGGGCAATCAATATCATTTTTGGCTTCTCTTGTCTGACCTTTAAGAGTACCTTGGGGAGGAGAGGCAGCTGGGGAAAAGGCATATACTGTTAAGTTTTTCCAGCTGAAAGATAGAGCATCCATTTTCCATGCTTGCTTGTGATATGTCCTTGTGCAGAATCTCTGTAGTTGGCAGTTGTGAGTGGAGGCAAATAGATCTATGTCCGGGCATCCCCAATTCCTTGTTATCATGTTGAAAACTTGTGGATCTAATTTCCACTCGTGGGGATCCATTAGGTTTCTGCTTAGTTCGTCTGCCAGAGTATTTATCCTTCCTGGCAGGAATTGTGCTTGCAGATGTACCTGGTAAGTCAATGCTGTGTCCCACAAAGTCATGGCTAGTCTGCAAAGGGGGTAGGAATGTGTGTCTCCCTGCTTGTTTATGTACCACATAACTGTAGCATTGTCAGTCCTTATCAGTAGTTGTCCTGGCTGAAGTAGGTCCTTGAAGGTTGTCAGGGCATTTTGAACAGCTAGCATCTCTTTTTGGTTGATATGTAGATGCATTTGGTTTGCGGACCATGAGCCCTGAATACATCTTCCTGCCATGTGGGCCCTCAGGCATAATCCGATGCATCTGTTGTCAATGTCTGCCTGGCTGGGGGTATGGTGAATGGCTGCCCCTTGTTGTGTTGACAGGCCTTTGCCCACCATTGAAACTCCTGTTGCAGGCAGGGAATGAGTGTAATTATTGTTTCCAGGCTGTGGCAATGTTGAGTCCAAACACTTTTTAGATACCATTGTAATTTCCTCATATGCAGACTTGCATATGGAATTAGCAGAATGCAGGATGCCATGAAGCCCAAAGCCTGCAGAATTTTTCTTGCAGTTAACTGGGTGTTTGTTGCCAACTTTTTGAAATAAGTAGTCAGTTGCCTTTGTTTGTCTGGCGTGAGATAAGCCATCTGGGCAGTTGCATTTAAGCTTGCACCCAGGAATATTATCTCTTGAGAGGGTACAAGTTTTGATTTATTTTCGTTTACTATGTACCCTAGGCATGTTAATAATCTTTTTACAAATGCCAGATGCTGTAGTAGTATGTCCTTGTTCTCTGCTTGAATAAGGCAGTCGTCCAAGTAAGGATACATCTGTATTCCTCTGTGTCTGCAAAAAGCAATTACAAGTGCCAGGCATTTTGTGAATACCCTGGGCGCAGTAGATAAGCCACAGGGCAGTGCAGAGAATTGGTAGTGCATTGAGCCAGCTATGAATCTGAGGTATCTTCTGCATGACTGTCTGATTGGAACATGCAGGTATGCCTCTTAAGTCTAAAGTTACAAGCCAAGCCTTCTTGCCCAGCATGGGCAGAAACTGCTGCAGAGTCAACATTTTGAATTTTGGAATATCCAGGTATGTGTTTAGAATAGATAGGTCCAGTACTGGCCTCCAGGCTTTGTCCTTTCTGGGCACCAAAAAAAGTCTTGAGTAAAATCCTTGTCCCTGTTCTTGTTGTGGTACTTGCTGAATGGCCCTTATGTCTATGAGGGATGAAACTTGTTTTTGTGCCTCTGCCCATTGATTTTTTGGCAGGTCCAGCATACCGTTTGCCCTTGGCATGGTGTGAAAGTGGAACCTGTAACCTTGTGACACTATGTTCAAGACCCATTTGTCCTGGTTGATTAGGTGCCAGTTTTGAGAAAAAAATGCTAGTTTTCCCCCTAAAGGTGCTGCCAGAAAATAAGTGCTTGGCGCTGGCAGGGGGAAGTCATTGGGACTGCTTTCTGTATGGCTGTGATTTGTCTTCTCCGCTTTTGGAGGTAGAAGCACCCCATTGTTTAGACCTGTATGAGCCTTGGGGCTGGGATCTGCCTCTAGGGCGTCTGTATCTGCCTCTTTGTGGCCTGTCTGACACTGGAAAGGACCAATTATTTGTAGGCCAGTGTCTGTTAAATCTTGGAGGCTGTACCTGTAAGAAATCCTTGACTGTTTGCATAGATTTGGCTTTGTCCTCCATTTTCTTCAACACCCCTTCTGCTTTAACACCAAACAAGGTATCATGCTGTAATGGAGCATCTAATAATTTTGCTTTAACATGATCAGGCAGATTCTGTTCCTTTAACCAAGCATGCCTCCTAATGATAGAACCCGTAACAGTGGCTCTGCAGTAGGCCTCCAAAGAATCAAAGCCACATTGTAAAGTATTCTTTCCAACTTGTTCAGCTGCATGCAATAAATCCTGCATTTCTTTATTTTCTGCACATTCAGAATTTGTCAACATTTTCTGTTTAAGCAGTGACATAATGTATTGCTGATATTTAAGCATGTGAAACTGACAATTTAAAGCCCTTATACCCAAGGTAGCTACAGTGTATATCTTTTTTCCCCATCTGTCCAGTGCCCTGGAATCTCTGTCAGAGGGGGTAGGGTTTTTTGCAGTGGAAGCCTTGACCCCCTTGGGACACAGAGAGTTTCTGGGTCAGCAGCAGGGTTTTTAAAAAAAAAATTGTGGGAGTCTGGGACCCTGTAGTATCTGTCTGGCTTAACAGGAGCTGGAGGTAAGGAGTCTGGAGTCAGACTGGACTCTGAAAATACATAATCTACAATGTCTAGCACAGGTGGAATAACCAGGGGCCTGTGCTGAGGCAGTAAAAGAAAGTCTCTGAGCCTTTTCTTAGATTCTGAATAATCTTGGCTCTCCCAGTGGAAATGCTCCCTCATGGTATGCAGTGTTTCCCCAAAAGAATAATCCTCAGGAGGAGAAGCTGAGGGGAGATTCTTCAGCATCAGATCCATGTCCACACAAACCCTGTTAGACTAGCATTAATCCAAATATATAGCAGCAATACTTACATTCTGTCCCTATGTCTGGAATATCCTCCTCAAGTCTGTTGGCCTGTTTCCACAGATTTGGTTGTAAGAGGTACTTCCAAATACCCTCTGTGATGCTGTTGTTCACACACCTCCATGAAGTCCTCCTCACTGGCAATGAAAAGGGCCAATGCTCACATGACGTACTCAATGATAGGAGTGTGTTGCCATGCCATTGGCTATATGAATAGCACAGCTGTCCTGCGTGCAATTATCAAGTGGGGGACACCAACTGGACAGGCCATCAGCTGCTCATGAGCATTACATACAAAAGGTAAGCTGCTGCCTATACAAAACAAATGCACACCCTACATCTTTGAGAGAGAGAGAGAGAGAGAGAGAGAAACAGCGAAAAGAAAAATAAAAGCCAAGCAGGACACTTGAATAAAACAAACAGGTATTTGAAAAAGGAAGCCTGCAGGACGATAAACCTCAGCAGATGCACCAATTCCAGACACAGTGATGCTGATAAACTGCAAGTTAAAATTTTATTTTAAGCTCAACAAAAATAGGCTTTTCGTCAGTGTCCCACACCAACTTCATCAGAAAAACAAACAATACATTCAGCTTACACCTTAATAAAAAGCTCATAAATCACATAACTACTTAGCAATTAAGCCAATACATTCATAACACCTGCTCAAACCCTTCCCTGAGGACTCAACCTCACTGAACAAGCAGTAAAAGGAATATCCATACTTTTGTAAGCCATGCTGAAATAGATAAAAAATAAATGAAGAAATTAAAATAGATACAATCTGCAAAAATAAATACAATAAAATTACCTAACCAAACTTCTTAATTTTAAAATACAAGAAATGGATAACATTCCATTTAAGCTTGGATAATGATAAGCTTCTAGTTTTAGATGTAAAATTAATTCCTTTTGTTCTAAAAGCAACGTATCTGGACCCCCCCTATTGGAAGGAACTACCTGATCAATGACTGAAAAAATAAATTTATGACCTGGGTATTCCTTAACATGCCTGGCAAGCGCATTCTCCATCTTCTCTTTTTTGATGGCATAAAGGTGTTCATAAAGGCGTTCCTGAAGTTTCCTGTCAGTTTTTCCTATATAAAACACGGGGCATGAAGAGCACCTAGCCAAATATACCACATGTGAACTGGCACAGTTAAATCTACCCCTGATGGTGTATTTGGTCTCCCCAATACTAAAAAAGGTCCCTGCTTTAATAAACCTACAGTATTTACACATATTGCATTTGTACATCCCCTTAACCGGGGCATGGTTCGATTTCATCTGTAGAATACTCTTCAGATTCAACCCCCTCCTAAACACCACCTTGGGTGTAATCTCAAACTGTGAGTTACCTTGCATGTCTAATTGTAAAATACTCCAATTTTTCTTTATGATGGAGGAAATGTCCCCTGCATCAACACTGAAAGTTGTAATAAAACTGCAAAGGTAATTCTCATGGGCTTGCATATGGGATGGTTCGGGGTTCTGGTGTGCTACATTATTGCCCAAAATTGGTACGTAGAACCCATTCTTCCTCTTACTGCAAACTTCCTTGACCAATTCTGATATGAGATGATCCGGGTATCCCCTGTTCAAAAAAAGGCCACGAATAAACTCACATTCTTCAAGTAAGTCGCTGAACTTAGACACCATCCTCGCCACCCTCACCAACTGCCCCTTTACTATCGACCTCTTCTGATGGAAGGGGTGACTGCTCTCAAAATGTAAATAACTGTTAGAAAAAGTTACTTTACGATGAATTTTGGCAGTAAAACAGCCTAGAGGGATATCCTTAAATAACTCCACATCTAAGTAAGAGATCCTCTCCTTGGAAAAATTGAATGTAAATTTCAAAAAACTGGTGGAGTTATTAAAACTATCTAACAGTGTCTCAGCCACTTCCCTCTCCCCTGTAAGATGATAAAAATATCATCCAAGAATCTAGTGTAAAGCAGGGTTTTCTCTTGAATGATAGAATTAGGAAAAACAAACTCTCTCTCTCTCCCAGTACGTCATCACCAAATTGGCAATGCTGGCCCCACAAGGAGACCCCATAGGGACCCCTATTAATTGGAGGAACCAACGGTTGTTAAAGGAGAAAAAATTGCAGGTCAGAATGATGTCCAATAACTCCCTCACGATCAGAATGTCTCCAACAGGTGCCTGTTTAATGGTCATGATAGCTTCAATCCATTCTAACGCTATAGAATGAGGGATGGAGGAGTACAAATCAATAACATCGATTGTCAAGAAATTACTCTCCCCTGTGTAAGGAGTATAATTAACCCTCTCAAGAAATGACCAGGAGTCTTTAGAATTGCTTCTTCAGTAAGGTTGAGTCCTCAGGGAAGAGTTTGAGCAGGTGTTGTAAATGTATTGGCTTAATTGCTAAGTAGTCCTGATTTATGAGCTTTTTATTAAGGTGTAAGCTGAATGTGTTGTTTGTTTTTCTGATGAAGCTGGTGTGGGACACTGACGAAAAGCCTATTTTTGTTGAGCTTAAAATAAAATTTTAACTTGAAGATCATCAGCATCACTGTGTCTGGAATTGGTGCATCTGCTGAGGTTTATCGTCCTGCAGGCTTGCTTTTTCAAGTTTGTTTTGTTTTGTGGCATTTCAGTCTTTTTGTGGTTGTTGTGGTTTGGGAGCCATGGCTGACGTACAACCTGAGCCTTCCCCACAGGCGGAAGCGGGAGATTTAACTGTTTTGATCAATCTGCTCACCCAGAAGATAGATTCTCTTTCATGACATATGGAAGATTTGGTGGGGTCCTCGCAGCCTTTGTTCGGCAGTGACATTCTCCAGGGCAGAACTCCTTCTTCCAACCTTGCTGGGGCTCAACTTTTCCAGTCGTCAGTTACAGCAACGGATGTTTGTGGTGTGAATGTGATTCGTGAACAACTGCAGAATAGACTGACTGTAGAGTTTCTGCTGCTAAACCGCATTTGGATACTGGCAGACAGGATGGAGTTGGTATAATAGAAGCAATGGGGATGAGTGATTAGTTGCAAGGCCAGGTACGGTCTAATTTAAACATTTGGTTAAATCGGCCGTTTTTGTTCAACGAAGTATCAGAAGGGAGCCTTGGTCATCCAGGCTCTTTAGGGGAAGTGGACTTGGCACAGAAATTAAATATGTTTGACCACAAATTAATAAAGATGAGGAAGTTACAGCTGGAAGTAGCTTACTTCGAGGAGTGCCAGCAGTCCAAAGTGGTTCCCCAAGGGGCACCGATCCTGGCAGTATCCTACAGGATTAGAGGAAGGCTCTACCTTCCACAAGGATTTACTTTTGCTGTTCGATATACACGGCTTTGAATTACTTAATTTGATTTGTAAACATTATAAAGAGGTCATCAGTGTATTGTCTGGGGAACTTACTGTGCTGGATGAGGCTGTAAGACAGGATTCTAACTTTACCAGATATAGATACGATTACGACCGTATTTTCACCAGCATTGATCAGCAATTGCAGAAAATCAATTCTAATAAAATTAGGAAACTTCAGAGGGACTTGAAGGCTTATAAGGAGGGGATGTGGCTTATCCCATACCACCCAGATCCCAAGGCAATTTTTTTATCTCCAGCTGCCTTTTCCTTCGGTCCTACACCAGCTACAGTTACTTCTAGGACCAATATTTCTTCATTTGAGAATGAGGTGGATGCTCCTGGTGGTTCAGTCCAACAGAACCAGACCCGGCACAGTGACCGGTTGTCTTCTCGGAACCAACCATCTGATTTAGCACCAGAAGCTGAGAATCAAAATTTTCAGGACAATGCCTCAACCCATCAACCCTCTCCGGGGAGGAGGCAGAGATACAGAACCAGGAGGAGGAATTAGGTTCGCCTGTCTTTTCTACAGTATTCCCAGTAATGAGCCCGTGTCAGATTGTTACCAACACTGGAAAGGACTAAGATTTACAACTATTCAGGGTTTGTTTTTACCCCAACATTGGTGGATCTCCTGGCTAAGGGTTTGACATTTGTACCTAGTAGGAGGGCAGATGTGGCCAATACCTTGATTGACCTCAAGCTTTTTATCAGAAAGCTTAATTTACAGCTTATTTTTGGTGATCAGGTCATGATGCCGAAGGATTTTCACATTCCAAGTACATTTAATCCCCCTTTACATCATTCTCTTTGTCTTTTTGAACGACTGTGTGACTTAGACATTCGTCATTTATTGAAATGTAAACGAATTGTCCCTTATAATATCAACAAAGATGAGAAGTGTCTTTTAGAATTGTTAACCAATTCTTCTGTGAGGGTTATGCAGCCAGACAAGGGGGGAGGACTGGTAGTGATGGAAGAGGTAGATTACATTCAGAGAATGGAAAATATTCTGGCATCTGAAACCTATAAGGAGGTTTCGAAAAATGAGTTGAATCAGAGTGTGACCAGGGTCTGTACTTATTTCAATGACATGTTCATTAATTGAGTCATTAATGTGGACGTTCTTAACTATATCTGTATCCCTAACCCCAGGACACTTGTCCTGTTTGGCAATCCAAAGATTCATAAGAATGTGCATGACCCCCCCCCCCCATGCGCCAATTGGTGAGTGCAAGGGGCAGTGTGACTTATGCTGGGGCGAAGGTGGTGGACACGATTTTGAAAAAGTATGTGTCCAGTGAGTCCCACATTTCTAAAGACTCCTGGTCATTTCTTGAGAGGGTTAATCGTACTCCTTGCACAGGGGAGAGTAATTTCTTGACAATCGATGTTATTGATTTGTACTCCTCCATACCTCATTCCATAGCATTAGAATGGATTGAAGCTATCATGACCATTAAACAGGCACCTGTTGGAGACATTCTGATGGTGAGGGAGTTATTGGACATCATTCTGACCTGCAATTTTTTCTCCTTTAACAACCGTTGGTTCCACCAATTAATAGGGGTTCCTATGGGGTCTCCTTGTGGGGCCAGCGTTGCCAATTTGGTGATGACTTACTGGGAGAGAGAGTTTGTTTTCCCTTATTCTATCATTCAGGAGAAAACCCTGCTTTACACTAGATTCTTGGACGATATTTTTATCATCCTACAGGGGGAGAGGGAAGTGGCTGAGACACTGTTAGATAGTTTTAATAACTCTACCAGTTTTTTGAAATTTACATTCAATTTTTCCAAGGAGAGGATCTCTTACTTAGATGTGGAGTTATTTAAGGATATCCCTCTAGGCTGTTTTACTGCCAAAATTCATCGTAAAGTAACTTTTTCTAACAGTTATTTACATTTTGAGAGCAGTCACCCCTTCCATCAGAAGAGGTCGATAGTAAAGGGGCAGTTGGTGAGGCTGGTGTCTAAGTTCAGCGACTTCCTTGAAGAATGTGAGTTTATTTGTGGCCTTTTTTTGAACAGGGGATACCCGGACCATCTCATATCAGAACTGGTCAAGGAAGTTTGCGGTAAGAGGAAGAATGGGTTCTATGTACCAATTTTGGGCAATAATGTAGCACCCCAGGACCCCGAACCATCCCATATGCAAGCCCATGAGAATTACCTTTGCAGTTTTATTACAACTTTCAATGTTGATGCAGGGGACATTTCCTCCATCATAAAGAAAAATTGGAGTATTTTACAATTAGACATGCAAGGTAACTCACGGTTTGAGATTACACCCAAGGTGGTGTTTAGGAGGGGGTTGAATCCGAAGAGTATTCTACAGATGAAATCGAACCATGCCCCGGTTAAGGGGATGTACAAATGCAATATGTGTAAATACTGTAGGTTTATTAAAGCAGGGACCTTTTTTAGTATTGGGGAGACCAAATACACCATCAGGGGTAGATTTAACTGTGCCAGTTCACATGTGGTATATTTGGCTAGGTGCTCTTCATGCCTGGTGTTTTATATAGGGAAAAACTGACAGGAAACTTCAGGAACACCTTTATGAACACCTTTATCCATCAAAAAAGAGAAGATGGAGAATGCGCTTGCCAAGCATGTTAACGAATACCCAGGTCATGAATTTACTTTTTCAGTCATTGATCCGGTAGTTCCTTCCAATAGGGGGGGGGGGTCCAGATACGTTACTTTTAGAACAAAAGGAATTAATTTGGCAGCTAAAACTAGAAGCTTATCATTATCCAGGCTTAAATGGAATGTTATCCATTACCTGTATTTTAAAATTAAGATGTTTGGTTAGGTAATTTTATTGTATTTATTTTTGTACATTGTATCTATTTTAATTTCTTCATTTATTTTTTATCTATTTCAGCATGGCTTACAAAAGTATGGATATTCCTTTTACTGCTTGTTCAGTGAGGTTGAGTCCTCAGGGAAGGGTTTGAGCAGGTGTTGTGAACGTATTGGCTTAATTGCTAAGTAGTCATGTAATTTATGAGCTTTTTATTAAGGTGTAAGCTGAATGTGTTGTTTGTTTTTCTGATGAAGTTGGTGTGGGACACTGACGAAAAGCCTATTTTTGTTGAGCTTAAAATAAAATTTTAACTTGCAGTTTATCAGCATCACTGTGTCTGGAATTGGTGCATCTGCTGAGATTTATCATCCTGCAGGCTTCCTTTTTTAAGTTTGATTTGTTTTGTGGCATTTCAGTCTTTTTGTGGTTTGGAAAACAAACAAGTATGTCAAACAAGTAAGGATGTAATGGAGTGCAGTACGGGGTATGTAAGAAGGGGAAATAGGAACTCTAGCATATGTCTAAACAAGACTTGCCCTACTGATATATTGCTGATAAGAACCTAAGGCCATAGCATCTGGGTCTGTCTACAGTGACATAGGTCAGGTCCCGGAGTCATCCCAGGAAATGATGGCTCACATAATGACTACTACTGCAGTGTGTGTTAAACAATACTGACTGTGACAATGCTAGGCCAACTACTAGAATGTTTTACATATCCATATCTTACTTGTGAATACAACCATGATATACTTGGTTGTCTCAGAAATGTGAGAGACCTACACATGATCTTTGCATAGTAAAGTACTGTTGCACATGTGTGTGTTGAACTGCATGTGATATACTGAGCACATACTATTATTAAACTGTCTAGTGTTATGCACACTGACCATATGTGTGCCTCATATTTGTAGTCCTTTACTCATACAGTTGTGTTACACCTGGCAGATCACTGGCAAATCTGTGAAGACTGACATTACAACATCTCCTTTTTCTTCTGGCTGTTCCCGTTAGGGGTCGCCAAAGTGGATCATCTGTTGCCATTTCTGCCTGTTTTCTGCATCCTGCTCTGTCAAACCAACCATCTGCATGTCCTCTCTCACCACATCCAGGAACCTTATCCGAGGCCTTCCTCTTTTCCTCTCACCTGGCAGCGTCATCCTTAGCATTCTTTTCCCAATATACTCAGCATCCCTCCTCACCACATGTCCAAACTGATGTAATCTTGCCTTTCTGGCTTTGTCTCAAAACCATTCAACATGGACTGACCCTGTCATAAGCAAATTGCTACTCCTGTCTACCCTCGCCACAACCAGTGCAAATCCTAACATCTGTCACTCTGCCATGTCCAACTTTGACTCCTGCCTTTTTGTCGATGACACTGTCTCCAAACCATATAACATAGATGGTCTCACTAACCTGTTGCAGACCTTCCCTTTCACTTTTAGTGGTACTTGTCTATCACAAATCAGTACCGACACTCTTCTCCACCCTCTCCATCTTGCCTGTACTCTCCATCCTGACCTGTTATCCACAGTCGTCATTACACTGAAATGTTGATCCCAATAATTTATAGTTATCCACCTTTGCCAACTCTATTCTCTGCATCCTCAACATTCCACTACCAACCCTCTCATTCACACACATTCTGTTGTAGTCCTGCTGACCTTCATTTCTCTCCTCTCTGGAGTATATCTCCACCTCTACAGGGTCTCCTACATCTGTACCCTACTCTCAGTACAGATCATTATAGTCAACGGGGAGCCCTGTATGATCTTGTCTGTCAACCTGTCCATCGCCATTGCAAATAAGAAAGAGCTCACAGCTAATCCCTGATGTCATCCCACCTCCACCTTAAATGCATCTGTCACTCCCACAGCAGACCTCACCGCTGTCACACCACCCTTGTATATATCCTGTACCAGTCTTGCATATATCTCTGCCACTCATGACTTCCTCATACAGTACAACAACTCCCCTCTAGGCACCCTGTCATATGTTTTCTCTACATCCAGAAAGACACACAGCAACTCCTGACCTTCTCTGTACTACTCCATCAACACTCTCAGAGCAAACATCACATCTTTAGTGCTCTTACCTGGCATGACAACATACTGCTGACCACTACTCATCACCACCCTGCTTAACCTAGCTTTCACTATTCTTTCCCATGACTTCATGCTGTGACTGATTAATGTTATCCTTCTGTAGTTACTACAGCTCTGCAAGTCAACCTTATTCCTAAAATGGTATTCAAACACTTTCTCTCCACTCCACATGCAACCTCTCACTTTGCAAGATATCATTAAACAATCTGGTGAAAAACACCACAGCCATTTCCCCTAAACACCTCCATGCTACCACAGGTATGTCATGTGGACAAACAGGCTTTCCAGTATTCAACCTCTTCACAGCGATCCTTACTCCCTCCTTGGTAAGCTGCTGCACTTCCTGAGTCACCATACCCACATCATCCAACCATCTCTCTATCATTCTCTCCATTCATCAGCCTCTCAAAGTACTCCATCCATCTGCTCAACACACTCTCCTCGCTTGTGAGTACGTTTCCCTCATTATCCTTTATCACCCTTATCTGCTGCACATCTTTCCTGGCTCAGTCCCTCTGTCTAGCCAACCTGTCCAAGTCCTTTCATCCCTCCTTAGTGTCTAACCTGTCATAAAAGTCCTCATATGCCTCATCCTTAGCCTTTGCCATGCACCTCATCTCCTTATACTCCTGTCTACTTTCCTCATCCCTCAGACGACCCACTCCTTCATCCCCAACCTCTTTCTCTGTATACTGTCCTGTACTTCCACAGTCCACCACCAGGTCTCCTTGTACTCCTTCCTCCATCCACGTCACACCAAGCACCTTTCTAGCCATCTCCCTTACTAGCTCTGCTGTACTTACCCAGATATTTGGTAAACTGTCACTGCCACCCAGTGCCGGTCTTAACTCTTCCCTGAACTCCACCTCACAATCACCCTTTTCCATATCCCACCATTTTATCCTTGGTGCTGCCCTCACACTCCTCCTCGTCTTGATCATCAACGTCATCTTACAGAGGAACAGTCTCTGCTGCCTAACTACACTGTCTCCTGTCACCACTTTACAGTCTCCAATCTCCTTCAAACTGGCCCTCCTACATTGGATATATTCCACCTGTGTGCATCTCCTTCCACTCTTGTATGTCACCCTATGCTCCTCTCTCTTGTTACAGTATGTATTCACCACAGTCACGTCCATTTTTCAAAATCCACTACTATCTCACCGTCTGCATTCCTTTGCTTAACACCATACATACCCATAACTTCCTCATCCCTTCTATTCCCTTCAACATGCCCATTAAAATCTTCTGCAATAAGCACGTCATCCAACTGACTTTACATTCCTCTTACTCATCCATTGCATAACCAACTTGCATAACACATTTACTAACAACATTTCATCATTACACAATCAATTTCCAGCTTCATAAACATGACTCCATCAGACAGTCATTTCATCCTCCAAAAACACTCTTGGCATACTGTTCCTTCAGGATAACCCCTACTCCCTTTCTCCTTCCATCCACACCATGATAGCACAAGTTACCTGCCTCCAATACACCTAGTCGTACTCCCCTTCAGTCTGGTGTCTTGCACACACAGTATATCATCCTTCCATCTGGTCATCAAATCAGCTAGCTCTGTCCCAATACCAGTCATATTGCCAACATTAAAGGTTCCTACCCTCACTACCACACTCTTAGCCTTTCTCCTCCCTCCTTGTCATATGAGTGTTGGACATCCTCCAGGGTATGTCTGTCAATGCAAAGTCTACTGTGCTATCAAATGACCAAGGTGTGTTACAGCAATATGAAGACAGCATCACTAATTTTGTCCCATTGCCCCCATGTACATGTGGCGTCCTACAGATGTCCTGCTGTAACGGGTGGAGAGGGAGGAGTGGGCATCAAGAGTGTGAATATAGTGTGCCATACTGACATAGAACAGAAATGTACATCGGGTATTACCTGTGCACGTCAGTATGAGTAGGTGTATCTGACTGCCTCATAACAACAGACATGGGATGCAGACATGGGATGCATAATGTCAGTTAAATAAGCTGTACATGTTGTACATGTGTAATGTTAGTTACTGTGCATCCAAAAGAGTTTGATTTCTACAGCTACTAGTTGTTGCATTGCCCTGGACACAGACATGGGTAGTAGAACAAGCATGAGTATCATGTTGACATGTTAGAGGTGTCCAACAATGTTATGAGCTTTTGTCCATGCCTACTACACACAGCAATATGACCACCGACATAGCTGTATGGACTCAGCAATACCTTACCTGTAAAACCTGTCTCCACCAAAGTAGAGTAATCCCCTTTGCTGGACAGCAACAATACGCAAAACACATGATTAGTTGCTATGTCGGCTGTACAGGTGAGAGTAGGTGCAGGCACCAACTTGCCAGGGAGTCAACCTTTTGTCTGAGCAACCACATGAGGTCCTAGGTGGATTACTGTAAGGCTAACTATGAGTACAAATTGGACACATCCACCAAGGGCAATCACAAGGCCATCTTCACATATGTTTGCAATTTCAGAGGTGAAAACACAACCTACCACATAATGGTGGTTAATCACACCACATACACACACACCATAGCTATAGGCAACCTGCTGCAGACAGGTTTAGGGCAAACATCTCCCCCTGGCTGACCATCAGGGTAGGTGGATAGGCACAGTACCTGCACCACTCCCCTCATCATATGGGAGCAGGTGCATACTGCCTAATCAAAGTCAACAAAAGTAGATCTCCATGGGACCTGAGAACCTTCCTGTCTGCATCCTACATGAACTCCGGCATATGCTTGCAGCTCCATTACACACTGTATGCAAGCAAAGCCTGAGCACCACTGACATCCCTTCTGCAAGGAAAATGTCCAATGTCATCCCTCTACACAAACATGAATGATGAATGGTGGTTGATGCAATGTACTGGCCCTCATTGGGGGGAACATGACACATCGGGACCAGGAGTGCAATGCAGGTTCATACTGTGTTGATAGAACAGGGGTATGATGTGGTGGCTGATGACAGGCAATGCTGATGTGCTGACTCTGTAAATAACTCTGGCCAATGTCTGAGGTCCTGTGATGTGTTTTCCCATCCATGTCTTCCAGGTGCCATGCACAGGCAACTGTCTTATACTGCTCAGGAGAATGCAACAATAGCTGAAGCCATCCTACAACACCATGCAGTGCTGTTTGGCCACAGCCGCCAAAATATGTGGGAGCGGACTACGCTGTGGGATGAACTTTTCCACAGAGTCAACACCTTGGGCCACCATGGCCACACATACGAGCAGGTCAGGCACTGTGCAACTGACCTTCTATGTCGAGCCTGGCAGAGGGCTGCTGCCATGACCTGGGACTATTCCAAGATAGGTGGGGGCCCACCTACACAGGCCCCACTTACACCAGTGGAGGAGCTCCTTGCCAACATTGGGGTAGCCCCCACAAAACAACCATCACATGTAATACCAGTCATGGAGGTGGGTGGCACCTAGGCAACAGGCGAGGAGTGTCCAGGTAAGACCACAGTGCACACAATTTTAATATTGTTGCACTAATACTGTCTGCTATAGAGTATCTAGATGAATACTTCAAAAAAAAAGTGCACATTTGTGGTGAAGGACAGCAAATTCTGTACTATCACAGCTAGTGATACACATGTACAGAAAAGTCGCATTCATCTTGTAACACTTCCAAATGTGAGTCTGCTGACAATACCTCTCCCCCACAACTACATAGGTACCTCTGGTCTGCATGTGGGACAGCAGCCTGAAGCCGCTGAGTATGTGATTTTCCTGTTGTGGCTCACCAGTACCCCAGTAATGATGAGGTCATGCATGTGACCATGCACACACCTGTTACTTTCAGCTATTCCGCAATACCTACATGTTCACTTGTGGTGGGGTTAAATGCAGTGCATCACAGTGGTCATCACAGGGGCCTAACTTGCAGGAGATGTCACATATCTGTAGCATACCTCACAACCTGTCATTGCATGACATGTGGACAAAGATTGACAACATGGTGGTAACAAAGGGCCAAAACCAGGGCCATATTTTATAACTTAGTGCTATACAGTGCATATAAAAGGTGCACACACATACCTGTTTCAATGGCAGGTATTTGTGAAATACAAAAATGAGAGCAGAACAACACAATTCCAAACCCTTCCAAACTTTCATGTGACCTATAATCTGTGCAATTCTATTGTTAAACAGACAAATCTGTTGGGGAACAATTCTGACACATGAAAAACTTACAAGAGGCTGGATGCATACGTGTGGCCAGGCTGAAGGTACTACTGTCATGAATTAGCTTTGCACATGATGACATCATTACATCTTCTTGGGTACACATCCGCCATCACTGACAGAGACTCTTTGATTAACAGCATACAGCAGTTAGCTGCCCTACCACGATTATCGTAACATTTACTCAGTTGCCTGCAACAGCCATAATTTGCACAGAGCTTACAAAGCAGCAAGGGGATCACATCTGTGAGAGGTATCAGCCCAGAAAAGGGTGCACACACATTTCCACAACATTGCATATACCATGGAACACAGTGAAGACAGTCCTCAAACAGTGGTAAAAATATGGGCCAACACTGACATTGCAATGAAATGGACATCACTCCAAATGTATGGAAAGACAAGACCCACACTGGTCAGGGTAGCTGCAAGGACATCTACAGCAACAGTAAAGGATTTGCAGGAACTCTGGCAAGTACTGCTTGTGTACTACATATGACAACAATCTCCTGTACTCTCCACAGGTCTGGCCTATGGGGTAGGGTTGGAAGATGGCAGCCTTGTCACACACAGATAATTATCCAGGTCTGGCAAATGTCTCAAGAACAATACATCAGCCCTCCCAAATGCATGTGGGGAAATGTGTTATGGTGGAATGAGACCAAGGTTGCGCATTTTGGCCACAATACCGACAGGTTTGTTTGGCACAATAATATCACTGTGCATCACCAAAATAACACCATCCCCATGGTGAAGCATGGTGATGGGAGTATCCTGCTTTGGGGTTCCTGTTCATAAACTAGAAGTGTGCCTTTAGCCAAGGTGGAGGGGATTCCGAACACTATCAAATACCAGTCCCTTTTGGCCCCAAATCTTCCTGTGTCTGCTAGGAAGCTGTAGCTGGGGAGGAATTACACTTTCCACACAACAATGACCCAAACCATATATCCATAGCCAAACATGGATGTGTTCACCACAAGACAATACTTGGTTTGGAATGGCCCAACCTCAGTCCACACCTACATCCAATAGAAAACCCATGGGGTGCCCTGCAGGGGGCTGTGCAGAGGACATGCCCTTGTAATCTGACAGACTTCATAGGTTCATAGGTTCATACTAGGCTATCTGCCCTAGGGCATTTATAAGCCTAGCCAGAGTATGTTTGGCTTTCGCCACCCATTTTAAATTAATTTTGCTATGCCCTTTTTTGAGGTTAGTATACTGTACTGTGCCTCTGTCTAACAGTGACACAGAAGTGATACCCGGGGTAAACCTACGATCTCCCATCCACTCATCAAGATTCCTCTTGAAGAGAGTCAATGAGGGACTCTGCCTAACCTGGACTGGGATTTTATTCCAGAGTGAAGGGAGCCTCTGGGTTATGAATCTGTCCCTCCAGCATGTCCTATTTATTTCAGTGCTGAGGTTCAAGTCTCTCGAGCGTGTAGCTCGATGGGATTTGGATTTTTGAGGTGCAGCATGTCCCTTAATTCCGGGTTGGACATGGCTTTATACGTCAGGCACAGGTCGCCTCTGAGCAGGCGGTATGCCACTGAGTAGAGCTGGAGTTTCTTTAACCGGGCAGCATATGGCATCTGTTTGAGCCCTTTGATCCTCTTGGTGAGGTACTTTTGGGGTCTTTCCAGTTGCTGCAGGTGTTTGGTAAGGTACATCCCTAAAGGGGCATTGTACTCGATTATGGGCCTGATGAGGGATGAGTAAAGAGGCACAATGAGATGAGGGATGAGTAAAGAGGCACGATGATCTCCCCTAATCTAGATGCGAATCCCTTCATGATTAGGTGGGCTATATAAAATGTTTTTTTAACCACTTTGGCCACGTGGTTGTCAAATGAGAGACTGCTATCAACTTGGGTCCCCAGGTCCCTAATTACTTCTTCTGTACTTAATGGATTACCACCTATGTGGTAATTTGTGGGCACTTAGTTTTGGTCAAAGGGGATGACTATACACTTTTTGGCGTTTAGCTTGAGGCCATGGCTCTGGCACCAGTTGTCTGTTTCTATGAGGCCCTTTTGGAGGATGCTTGTGTCGGCTGGAGAGTCGATTATGGCGCCCAGTTTGCAGACATCTGCGAACTTGGTCAGCCACAGTCCTTCTGTGTTTACCTGTACCTCCGAGAAATATATACCGAACAAGAGAGGTCCCAGGACTGAGCCTTGTGGGATGCCACTTGTAACTGGTTTGGAGTCTGACATGGCACCAGCAATTCTAACCATGTGGGTTCTGTCCTTGAGCCAGTTTGCAACCCATCTAGTGACATAGGGGTTTATATTTAAGCTGGTGAGCTTATCTATAATGCCCGAGTGGGGTATTGTATCGAAGGCTTTTGCGAGGTCCAGGTAGGCTGTGTGGACCACCTTCCCTTCGTCAATGGCCTTGGTGACTTGTTTCAAAGAAGTCGACCAGGTTTAAGAGGCAGGATTTGCCCTTAACAAAGCCGAACTGGGTAGGATCCAGTGTCTGTAGGTCCCCAATATCTTTATTTATGAGGTCCATGATGATCCTTTCCATAGCTTTGCAGACCAAGCTAGTCAGGCTTATGGGGCGATAGTTTCCAGGGTCCGTTGAGGCACCACCTTTGTGGAGAGGGACCACTGTTGCTGTACGCCACTCTTTGGGTACATATCCTGTAGTAAGGCTGAGATTGAACAGTAGTTTTATGTTTGGGTTTAGCTCTTCTTGGAGTTCATGTAGGACGAAGCCCGGGACACCATCTGGTCCCATTGATGCTGTGTTTTTTGCTTTGGAGAGGGCAGCTCTTACCTGGGCATCTGAGATGTCAGGGGGGCAGCACTCTACTGGGATAGATATTTGCCCTTTTGGTGGGGGGGGGGAGAAGTTTGCGCTGAACCTGTCAGCTAGGATGTTGGCAATGTCTGTGGGTTCGTGTATTTTTTTGTCATTTTGGACTAATTCTGAGCATATCTGGGAATTCCCACCCAGGTTCCTAACATAACTAAAGAAAGCCTTGTGATTATCCTTAGTGTCCTGTGCAATTTTTCTCTCGAAGCTGGCCTTAGACAATTTTATGAGTGCCCTTAGTTTTTTGCTAATACTGATCAGAGATGCCTTCCCTTTTTGGGATTTTGCTCTATCATGTAGTAGCTTCCTCCTTCTATTGTATAGTTTGTTTATGGCTGGGGTCCACCAGACAGGACGTCTGCCTTTGGAGGATTGGGTCTTGGTTTTATTTGGGATTGCATGACCCATGCATTCCTGAAGGTGTTCATAGAATGCATTTATAAAGGATTCTGCGGTCTGGGCCGTATTTTCCACAGGCCCGGGGGCTTTGAAGGATTCCACCTCGGTTTTGAGGAGTGTGAAATTTGCTTTAGAGAAGTTTTTCACTGTGGTTTTCTGGGCAATGGGTGGGGTCGGGATGTGAATATCCAGTGAGATCAGTTTATGGTCTGATCTTACCAGAGAGGGATACACTTCTGGTCTGGAGCATAGAGTCCCCATGTTGGTGATGATCAGGTCCAGTATGTTTTCCCCTCTTGTGGGAGTGGTAACAAGTTGTTCCACAGCATTTAAGTTTATGAATTCTAGGAACCTTTGGGCTAGGGTGTTGGAGCTAGAGTAATGCTCCCAGTCTATGTTTGGGTAGTTGAAGTCGCCCAATATAATGGTGTTTGGAAAGACCTTCATATTTTCCAGTGTTCTCAGGAAGGCCGAGTGGGGTTCATGAGTTTGGGAGGGTGGTCTGTAGCAGGCTATAAACTGGAAGGCAGTTTTACCCACTGTTAGTTGCACATGGATAGTCCTCTGATGCTTCGTGTTTTGCCACCAACCTGGAGGTGTGGGTATCTTTGATGAATATCGATACTCCCCCTCCTTTTGTGGTTCTGTCCAAGTTTTGGGGCCGAAAAGCATGGTATGAGGTATAACCTGGTAGTGCTGGGGTGCTCTCGGGAGCCCTGAACCAGGTTTCTGTTACTGCACAGATATCGATGTTTTCCATGCTAAAGAGAGTTTCAAGTGCGTGCATCTTGAGGTTTAGACTTCTGGCGTTGAGTAGCATTACTCTTGGGCTTTTGCAGGGAGAGTGCACAAATATTGGTAAGTCGAGATGTGCCATACTGATACAAGCCTTCCCAAGAGGACTGACTGCTGTTATGATATTCAAAGGTGCTTTAACAAAGTAGTACTTTAAGAGTATGCACAGTCATGCAACCAACCTATCATACGTATTTCAAATTGTATATGTCAACCCTAACAAATGTGTTTGTTCTTCTACTGGATTGCACAGGCTATAGGTCACAGTAAAGGTGAGAATAGATACCATATGATTTCTGTGGTCTCATGTCATATATCAGACAAACCTGGCATGTTAATGGGGGTGTCTACACTTATGATATCCACTGTAAGCTTGGGAGAAGGTTGTTGTAACTGGTTCTGTTGTAACATACATGTACTGCAGGTTTTAGTGTGAAACCCATATGTCATTATTTAGTGACACGGGTCCTCAGATCATCCAAGTAATGTGTCAGACTAACGCAGGATTTATGAGGAACAGACCAGAAATACGAGACACACATGTACACATTCAGCAACACTGTACACAACTGACAGGTTCGTAGGTAGGTATTAGGCTATCTGCCCGAAGGCATTTATAAGCCTAGCCAGAATGTGTTGGCTTTCGCCGCCCCCTTAGATTAGTTCCCTGTGCCACTGTCCAGCAGAGCCACTGAAGTGATCCCCGGGGTAAACTTTGTTTCCCATCCACTCATCAAGGTTTCTCCTTAACAGTGTTAGCAAGGAGCTCTGCCTAATGTAGACTGGAATCTTGTTCCAAAGCATGGGAAGTCTCTGGGACAGGAATCTATCCCTCCAGTATGTCCTATATATTGCATTGGTGAGGTTTAGACCCCTACAGCTTGTGGCTCGAGGGGATAAGGTTTTCTTTAGTTGGAGCATGTCCATCAATTCTGGGTTGGACATGGCCTTGTATGTCAGGCAGAGATCATCTCTGAGAAGGCGGTATGCAACCGAATACAGCTGGAGTTTCTTCAGTTGAGCTGCATAAGGCATCTGTTTGAGGCCAGTGATCCTCTTGGTGAGGTACTTCTGTGGTCTTTCCAGCTGTTGATAGGTATGTTCTGTAGGAGTTTCCATTGTGCTATACAGGTGAACAACAATTATGTGTACATGGATGCAGTGTGTGCCACTTGAAGGCCCTTCAACTACGAACAGTACGTATGTATCACAGAGGTGTAAATAAGTAATGACATTAATTGGAAAGGGCTGCACTTGATGATGTAAAGGGCCTGTTCAGGGTCTGCATGTAGTGGTCTGACTGTGTTGTGAATGTCACCATTTGACTGTTGTGAGAGCTGTGTAAGGCCAGCCTGCCACCTCACCTGTGTGTGTGTGTGTGTGTGTGTGTGTGTGTGTGTGTGTGTGTGCGCGTGCATGTGTGCGGGAGTGTGTAGCTGCAAATGTTGTAGTGCAGGTAGCAATTTACATATATTGTCTTCCCCCCACAGGTGGTCATGGTGGTCGTGGACCCTCCCGCTCAGAATCTGATGTCAGTGTCTCTGCAGACTCGGACAATGATGACAGTGGTTTTGTCAGGGGCGGAATCTGTGCCATGGGTTGGCATCCAACAGTACTTGACACTGTTACTGCACACAGTCACAATGCCCACACATACCCCATCCCCAGTAGCCACAGATAATGGACAGTTGGCAGGTGGTGGCATGGAACAGGCTAGTGTGGAGACTATGGCAAGTGTGACTGCAACCACTAGCCATAGCCAGAGTGCTGGCGAAGTCCCGCACAGGCAGATGGACAGGGGTGCCCGAAGGAGGACTGCTGCCCGTCAAGCCACTGTCTTAAGTGCCACAGCAGGTGTCACCAGATGCATGTTTTGGGCTGTAATGGATGCACAGACACGTAGTGAACGCAACACCAGACACATACTCAGGGTGGTGGACGAAACTCCTCCTGCTTTACGTGGTGACATACATGACCTAGTTGAGGCCAAACGTCAAAATACCGAGGTCATGAATACCCGGTGGGGTGAGACGCTGGCAATCCTCGACTGTGCTATGTCTGTGACAGAGCATGTGGTGAGTGATGGGCATCGGCCATGTGCACATAGGTCAGCAACATCAGCTGACAGTCTACGGGGCCGTGCCCCTTCTCACTCCTGTACTGGCAGTGACACTAGCACTACCGGATGGGGAGGTGCTGTCTACATCGGTGCTGTCCACATCACACTGGAGCAGGCCATGGGCATGTGGTCCAGGCCGGTACCGTCAGGGACACAGATCCAGCAGACAGTCACCCTCAGGAAGCAGTACTGCATCTGGCCTTGAGTCTTGTGGTGCCAGTGAGACCCGTGGCAGGACCAGTTCCCATGTCCGTGGCCAGAGACAGTGAACTGGACACCCTGCTATGTATGGTCCACAGCTGTCCAACATACCCTTGTGTAGGGCAGCCACATGGCATGACTGTGTACACACACACACACACACACACACACAATCTGTATCACAAGCAGGTCATCCACAGACCCACACAGCACGTCTGCACAAGCCATCTACCGCATACCCCTCCACACACACACACACACACACACACACACACACATGATGTCAACCATGTGGACCAGCCTAGGCCTCTGGCAAACCCAAACCACACCCTGTGCATATGATGATGCCTGTGCCACATCCCTGTCATCCATACCATCGATGCTGGGACATGCTAATATGGGTCTGATGCACAGGGTGAATGTAGTACAGTGTAGCTATGTAATACTGTGTAAGGTGCTGTCTGCTTGCATATGTTGTGGGCACACATACAGGTGTGTGTACCTTATTAGCCAGAATGCATTATTGCTGTTAGTACCACTGACTGCTTACAATCTGACATGCTGTATTCTGTTTGTCTGCCAGGTGTCTGTGTGTCTGCAGGCTGTGGCCCTGCAGACATGACCAAGAGGGAGTATGTCAAAGTGGGAATACACCACCCGTGTCATAGGTAAGGTACATCTTTATATGTACATCTACCAGGTGTGTATGCATGCAACAATGTGTGAGTGACACTTATCAGACAGTGTGACCTTCCATTCATATCCCTGTCACAGACAGGTAGCCTTCATACATGTCACCTCAGTGTTGTGTACTACCACAGGGACATACATGCAGAACAGGTTACTACAGAACTGTCAGCAGGTCCCTCACAAGCACAGCCTTTACATTAACTGCAACTGATTCACCTGGCAACACCTGTTAGCCCTGCCATTTCTTTCCCATACACACAACCCTGATGCAGTTGGTGAGGGCATGCATGAAATGTGTATGACGGGTTTGTGCTATGTATTCCTGAGTTCACAGTGTGGCACATGGAAACAAAATGGTATATCTTTTACATGCACAAAGTAAGGACTGACACAGGGAATGTGCATACAGCAACACAAACATAGTTGGCAATAGACAGATTATTTAAGGTACATATCCACTCTGATGTACTGTACTACTACCTACACTACATGCCCCACACAGATGATATGCATGGGACATTAGCCACTACCTGTTACAACACATACTGTTATGAATGCCCTTATGGATGGTAAGTTAATCCACCAGAAATAGTATCTGGGATCATGTATTGCTCTTACATGCCTTAGCAAGTGTTAGGTAGCAGACGTTTTATCAGCATGATGTTTCAGTCGGGTATGATACCCGATGCTGCCATGTGTGTCAGTACACTCACTGTAGCCTATTTGGCAACAATATCACATACATGGGCATTAAGGGACACAGACTACTTACATGTTGCAAACATCTGGATATTCCGGACATATCTGTACAGATGATTAGTATGGCCTGTGGAATTGTTTAACATGCTGCATGTAAGGCAGATGCCATTACCACACTATATAAAGTAATCCCATCAGGAGGTGGTAACCAGCCATGTTATGGTACACACATCAAAATAGTATAAGCCACACAGTATATGATTCTTACACAAAGACTCAGACACACGCACACATGACAGTATTAAGATTAGAACTCCTACATATCTATGTCTACTATAGTGTTACGCAGTTATCAAGCGCGCCACAGAGCTTATACAATTTCACCCAGTCCAAAGGTACTTCTAAGGTGAATGACATTAACAGGACTAGTAAATTAGGGGAAGTGTAGAGGGTGGTATACAACTCAAAATGGTATAACCCACATAGTATATGATTCTCACACACACACAAACACACACTTACTTGCCAGTATTGAGATTAGAACTCCTGCCTATCTAGTTATTTATACTACAGTGTTACGCAGTTACCGCACGAGCTACAGAGCTTACTGGACTAACAACTGGCCAAAGGTGCTGATAACTGCACAGCTGAGGTAAAGTAATACAGGTGGAAGAAAGTCTGCCTTCAGTTTTTCCCTTGGATCTTGCTAGTTCTTTCTGTCTTGCACTTCAAATAGCATAATAGCTTTGCACGTCAACAGGTTATTGTATCAATAAGTGTAGCACACATGGGAGCTATCAGCAATAGTCATTCCTCACAGAATATGCCACAGTACTTAGTTGTTATGACCACCCCTGCTGGCATGATTGAAGTGCAGTTTTCTGTGCTTTTGCTCATTAACTTGGTGCACTTGGCCATTCTGAGGCACTGTTGCAACTGCCTCATGTACACAGACAACCCTCTCCTCTAACTCCAAACACTCAAGACTTTTGAGAGTTACACCTATATTACCAAATTTGGAAATATGTACTCTCCAGCAAAGACTGGATTAGCTGGTCAAGAGGATGAGGTCAACACCTGCACTACACCATGTGGAACACATAACTTGCCACAAATCCCACCATCACAGCCCTGACATACACTCACAGACCACACACCTACCTTCACAGGGGCACTCAATGGACATTTACCCAAACAGCACAGACCAGCAAGACAGACAGCCACACGGCCACCACAACACAGCACATGCCAAAGGAGAGATATGTCACCTATACAGTGTGCCCCTCAACCTAAGTCTGTAAGGCTAACCACCTTGCTCAATACAGTAATCATGGGTGACTCAATACTGAAACACACAGATGTCCAACTCACTAGGTTGAATATGGAGAAAGTAATAACCAGCTGTCTATCACATGCCAGCATCCAACACATGACACACACAGTTAGGTCACTCCACAACAACTACAAGTATCACTCTGTCATCATCCATGTGGGTGTGAATGACCTGAGGTACACCTCCCTGGACTACAAAGGTTCATATGTAGGTACTAGGCTATCGGCCCAAGGGCCTAAGTAAGCCTAGTCAACATGGTTCCCTGCCTTACACCACCCAAGAAAGTTATTTTCCTGTGCCCCTGTCGAGCAGAGCCACAGAAGTGATCCCTGGGGTGTATTTCCAATTTCCCGTCCACTCATTAAGATTTTTCTTGAAGAGTGCTAATGAGGAACTTTCCTTGACATAGATGGGTAGCTTGTTCCAGAGTATGGGAAGTATCTGGGACAGGAATCTATCACTCCAGCATGTCCTGTTTATTGTGGTGACCAGGTTTAGGTCCCTAGAGCGTGTAGCTCGGAGGGAGTGGGATTTCTTTAGGTGTAGCATGTCCAACAGCTCTGGGTTTGACATAACTTTATATGTTAGGCAGCGATCACCTCAGAGTAGGCGATATGCTACAGAGTAAAGCTGGAGTTTTTTGAGATGGTCAGTGTAGGGCATCTGTTTGAGGCCAGTAATCCTCATTGTGAAGTACTTCTGTGGCCTTTCCAGCTGCTGCAGATGTCTTGTGAGATACATTCCAAAAGGGGCGTTGTATTCTATAATGGGTCTGAGTGTCGAGTAGAGGGAAACAATGACCTCTTTATTCCTGGATGAGAACCCTTTTGTGATGATGTGCGTCACATAGAAGGATTTCCTGACTACTGTGGCAATGTGATTATCAAAGGAGAGACTACTGTCCACCTGGGTCCCAAGGTCTTTTATCACACATTGGGCATTAAGTAGACTGCCGCCTATGTGGTAGTTCATGGGTACACAGTTTTTACCAAAGGGGATGACAATGCACTTTTTGGCACTGAGCTTAAGGCCATGGCTCTGAAACCAGGCATCTGTCTCAGTGAGGCCCCTCTGTAGGATGTCCACATCATTTGGGGACTTGGCTATGGCTCCTAGTTTGCAGTCATCTGCGAACTTCGCTAGTCAAAGGCCTTCTGTGTTAGCCTGTACTTCAGAGAAGAAGATACCAAACAGGAGAGGTCCCAGGACTGAATCCTGTGGTACTCCACTTGTCACTGGTTTGGAGTCAGATTTGGAGTCTGCAACTTTTACAGTGTGGGTTTTGTCAGTGAGCCAGTTGGCAACCCATCTTGTGACATAGGGATTTATACCTAAGTTTAGTGAGTTTAGCTATAATTCCAGAATGGGGCATGGTGCTGAAAAGCCTTGGCGATGTCAAGATAGGCTGTGTGAACCACCTTACCCTCGTCTACGGCTTTGGCGACTGCCTCAAAGAAGTCGATCAGGTTTAGGAGGCCTGATCTGCCTTTCATAAACCCGAAGTGGGTGGGGTCCAGAGTTTGGAGGTTACCAATGTCTTTGTTTATGAGTTCCATGATGATATGTTCCATGGCCTTACAGACCAGGCTCGTCAGGCTAATAGGGAGATAGTTCCCGGGATCACTGCTGGCTCCCCCTTTGTGGAGTGGGGTAACTGTTGCTGTGCGCCATTCAGTGGGCACAAAGCCTGATGTGAGGCTATGATTAAACATGGTGCTTAGGTGGGGAACCAGTTCGTTCTGCAGTTCATGTAAAACGCAGCCTGGGATGTTGTCCAGTCCCATGGATGCTGTGGTTTTGACTTTAGAGAGCGCAGCTTTTACCTGCACAGTTATTACAGGGACTCTGCATTCTTCCTGTATAGATATGGGCCCATTAGTGGGTGAGAGGGGGATAAAGTTAGCACTGAAGCTATCTGCCAGGATGTTGGCAATATCAGTTGGTTCTGTAATTTTCGTGCTGTTGTGCTGTGACTCAGAGCAGATCTGGGTGTTGCCACTGAGATTCTTGACATAGCCATAGAATGCTTTGTGGTTGTCCCTAGAATCAGTGGCAATTTTGTTTTCGTAGCTAGCTTTGGAGGATCTTATAAGGGATCTCCGCTTCTTACTGAGGCTAACCTGGGAGCTCCTCCACTCATGGGATTTTACTCTCTTTTGCAACAGTTTCTTCCTTCTGTTGTACAGTTTGTTTATGGCAGGGGACAACCAGATTGGTTTCCTTTTTTTGGAGGATAGCGTCTTGGTTCTGTTTGGATAGCACGATCCATGCACTAGTGTAAGTGCTTATAGATTGCATTTGTGTAGGATTCAGGAGTCATAACTGTATTGTCCATCTGCATAGGTGTCATGAAGTTCGCCACATCTGTCTTAAGAAGCACGAAGTTGGCTTTGGAGAAATTTTTTCCCTGGTTTCCTTAATGGGGGATGGGACGGGATGTGGATATGTAGGGTGATTAGCTTATGGTCGGATATCACCAACGAGGAGCTGACTTCAAGTATGGAATACCAGTCACTCATGTTGATAATGACTAGGTCTAGGATATTGTTGCCCCTGGTGGGGGTGTGGATAAGTTGATCCAGGGCATTGGAATTTATGAATTCCAGACAGCGTTGAGCGAAGGAGTTGGTACATGAGTAGTTTTACCAGTTAATGGTGGGGTAGTTGAAATCGCCCATTATTAGGGTGTCTGGTTGAACCCTAATACTTTCCAGTATATCAAGAAAAGAGGAGTGGGAGTCCTGGGGCATGGTGGGGGATCTGTAGCAAGCTACAATTTGGACTGCAGTTCTACCCAGATTTAGTTTCACTTGGATAACTTCGGATGCATAATGCTGAGCAACTAGCCTGGAGGTGTGGATATCCTTAATGAATATGGACACACCTCCGCCTTTGGTGTTCCGGTCCAGGTTAGGGGGCTGAAAAGTTTGGTATGAGTTATAGCCTGGTAATGCAGGGGTGGTCTCTAGAGCCTTTAACCAGGTCTCAGTCACTGCACAGATATTGATGTTCTCCATTTTAAGGAGTACCTTGAGGGAGTGCAGTTTGAGATTTAGACTTCTAGCATAAAGTAGCATTACCCTCAGTTTTTGCTTGCCTGCTCCTGTTACAGTGGTAAATTTTTCAATTGAACCTTGCCTAAAAAAGGCACTATAGGGGCAGCAAGAGCCTTATCCCGTATCCAGAATCCCAGGGGTGGCAGGTGCAGGCCATCTCTGGCAAAGCATTGTGGTCTGTCAACCATGTCGTCCCAGGCAGATACTGGATCCCCTTAGAATGACACCAGAAGCTTAGCCAATTGTTGAAGTCAATAATTTTGTCCTTGTACTGTGGTATCATTCTGGGCGATGGCAGGATGCTACTCAGGGCTAGGGTCATACCTGCCTGGGCTACAAGATCGGAGAGCTCTTCCATGTCTCTTTTCATGTAGTCCAGGGAAGTACGTCTCAGGTCGTTCACACCAACATGGACAATGACAGAGTCATATTTATACTTGTTGTGGAGTGACCTGAGTGCGTGGGTTATGTGGCGGATCCTGGCACCTGACAGGTAGCTGATAGTAACCTTCTCCTTGTTTAGCCTGGTGAGTGGGACATCAGTGTGTCCAAGAGTCACCTATGCCTAGTGTGTTGGGTACGTTGTTTTGCCTTATGGGCTGTGGTTGAGTGGCACAATGAATCTGTGGGCTGTGTGTCATTTGGGTTGTGTTGGGGGGGGTGGAGGTTGCTTGTGTTTCTGTTTTGGAGGTCTCTGTTGCTTGAGCAGATTATTATAGAAAGCCTCCACTAATGTTTTTGTGTTTCTATGTGTGGATTTTGGTGGTGTAGGTTTAGTGGAACTATGTGATGAGTGTGGTGTGGTGCAAGTGTTTACCTTCTCCTCTTGACTGTCAAGTTCAGTCTTGGCCGGAGAGCTTTGCCTCCAGTTTGGCTAGATAAGTGCATCTCTCACAGGTTGTAGTGTTGGGTGGTAGGAGGAGAGGGACATGAGGCAATTGCTACATTGCCCCAAGATGCCCAGATTCATCAGATAGACAGAAGAGAACACTGGGATCTGACCCTTGGACATCCCTGAATAAAAAACTATTTTCCTCTAGACAAGTGAGGAAAGTGAGTACAAGAGCTGTTTTTTTCTCTAAGAAAGTGAGGAAAGTAAGTACAAAAACTGTTTTCCTCTAGGTAATGAGGAAGGTTGAGTGCTGTAGTAATTTGCAGCTTGTTTAGTGCTTATAAGTTCTGAACAAGTGCTGAGCATGAATAAGCAAATTCAAGTGCTAAAACTAAGAATCTGTATCTGAACTAGACTAATTACAGGAAAGAAACAAGTGCAAATGCGGGCTTTTAAATCAGAAAGTTGAAAGATGGAAAAATTGCCCAAACGGCCAATAAAGTACAGTTTTGTACCTACCATAAATGTAGATGTTCGAAGATCCACATTGCTGCAGTCCTTACACTTGGGTAGTCCGCTGTCCTCGGTCGGCCCGAATATCAAAGTATAAGGCTGACGTCGGTCAGGGCGCATTTGACTGACATCAGGACGTCAGGGTACAAATGCGCATGACCGACGTCATATCCGCAGTCTTTTCTTGCCCCAGATGTCAGAAGACCCTAAAAATAAAGGTCAAAACCAAAAGACAGCAAACAACCAACCAACCACCCTTGCACTAACTATATGTACAATATACACAATATGTACAACCCAACCCACACAACCACCTCTTAACTACAGAGGGGAAGGAGGGAGGGTAAATTGGACTGCAGCAATGTGGATCTTCGAACATCTACATTTATGGTAGGTACAAAACTGTACTATGTTCTTCATCTCACATTGCTGCAGTCCTTACACTTGGGTAGAATCCCAAAGCAGAGGTAAGGGAGGATGGCTAACTACAAGGAAGCAGGAGCTGCCAAAATGCCCTGCAAAACAGCAGTGGCAAAACCAGCCCTGGACTTAGAGTAAAGTGGCAGGTGATAATGCCTAGAGAAAGTATGCACAGAACTCCAAGTAGCTGCCTCCAAAATATCCTTGGTTGCCACTCCCCTCAAAAAAGCTGTTGAAGTGGCAGTAGCCCTAGTGGAATGAGGCCTAATCCCAGCTGGAATCTCCTTGCCATGATGGGAATAACAGAAAGAAATGCAAAACCCAATCCACTTAGAAATAGTTTGTTTTGACACAGGCTTGCCCTGAGAACTCAAAGCAAAAGAAACAAACAACTGCTGAGACTGCCTGAATCCTTTAGTTCTGTCCAAATAATAACGCAACTGCCTGTGGACATCTAAAGTGTGCAAAATCTTTTCCCCTTTATTTTGGGGATTTGCATAAAAAGTAGGCAAATGAATAGTTTGGTTTAAAGCCACACTAGAAACCACCTTAGGCATAAAGGAAGGATTAGTACGTAATGATACCCTATCCTTATGGAAAATCAAGAAAGGCTCAACCGCCATAAGGGCCTGTAATTCAGAAACCCTTCTTGCAGAGGTAATGGCCAACAAAAAAGCAGTCTTCCATGATAAATATTTCAACTCAGCAGTAGCTGCAGGCTCAAAAGGTTGTAGAGTGAGTTTCTCCAACACAAAATTGAGATCCCAAGCAGGAGTAGGAGCTCTTCGTGGGGGTCTTATATTCTTTGCCCCTCTAAGAAATTGCTTGAACAAAGGATGAGAAAACAATGGTGGGTCGCAATCATAGTGAGCTGAAATTTGCTGCAGCATGAACTTTAATAGAAGAGAAAGACAAACCTTTGTCTAGTAACTCAGTAAGATATTGAAGAGCCACACACAAATTAGGCTCAGAAACATCAAAATCTTTTGCTGCACTCCAAAACAAAAATCTCTTCCATTTGTCTGCGTACACTTTCCTTGTACTAGGCCTCCTAGCTTCCAAAATAACATTCAAAACTTGCTGAGGAAGTGGAGGCCCACTATGGTTCAAAACAGAATATGCCAGGCTGTTAGGTGCAGAGAGTGAAGCTTGACATTTAGCAAATGGCTGTCGTCCTGCGACAACAGGTGTGGAATCGAAGGCAAAGGCCATGGAGGCTTCCGTACCAGACTTCTCAGTAATGGGTACCAGTGTTGTGGAGGCCAATCCGGAGCTATTAAAATCATCCTTGGCTTGCCCTGTCTGACCTTTAGAAGTACCTTTGGGAGGAGAGGCAGAGGTGGAAAGGCATACACATGAAGATTGCTCCAATTGAAAGAAAGAGCATCCACTCTCCAAGCTGTGGGATGAAACCTTTTTGTGCAAAACCTTGGCAGCTGATGGTTTAGTGGAGAAGCGAACAGATCTATGTCTGGAGTTCCCCATGACACTGTCAATTTCTGAAATACATGAGGATCCAATTTCCACTCGTGGGGATCCATAATTCGTCTGCTCAACACATCTGCTAAGGAGTTCTGTGCTCCTGGCAGAAACCTTGCCTGAAGATTGAGCTGTAAACTGAGAGCAGTCTCCCACAAAATCATTGCTTGCCTGCATAGAGGATAAGAATGCGTTCCCCCTTGCTTGTTGATGTACCACATGACAGTTGTGTTATCTGTTAGAATCAACACCTGCCCTGGAAGAAGTAATTCCTTGAAAGCTATTAATGCAAACTGGACTGCTAACATCTCCTTCATGTTGATATGTAGATGTTGTAGTCTGACAGGCCACTTGTTTTGTATCCACTTTCCATTTAGATGAGCTCCCCAAGCTTTGTCTGAGGCATCTGTCGTTAAAATCTGACTCGCCTCTGGCCGGGTCACAGAGAGTCCCTTGTTTAGGTGACATTCCTGAGCCCACCACAAAAATTCCTTTTGAATGCAAGGTATTATTTGAATGACAGTGTCCAGATCCTGGCAGTGCTGTGTCCATACATTTTGAGATACCATTGTAGCTTCCTCATATGCAGTTTGGCATTGGGAAGCACCAGAATACAAGATGCCATGAACCCTAAGGCTTGAAGGACTGTCCTTGCAGTCAGCCCGGACTGATGAGATAGTTGATGGAAGTAAAGGGATAGACTCTTTTGTTTGTCCGGGGTTAAAAGGCCATCTGGGATGCTGTATTCAGTCTCACACCCAGAAAGCACATGTCTTGAGAGGGTACTAGACTGGACTTTATTTCGCTCACAGAATACCCTAGGCATCTTAGCACTGCTATCACATATTCCAAATGATGAAGAAGCTCTTCCTTCCTTGAGCCAGAATTAGGCAGTCGTCCAAATAAGGATAGATCTGTATTCCTTTTAGTCTGAAGAAAGCTATCACTGGAGCCAGAACTTTCGTGAACACTCTGGGCAGTAGATAAGCCAAAGGGAAATGCAGAGAACTGATAGTGAGAAGTCCCAGCTCAAAAACGCAGATACTTTCTGCAACTTAGTCTGATAGGAACATGAAGGTAAGCCTCCTTGAGATCCAAAGTTACCATCCAATGATCTTTGCCCAGCAGAGGTAAAAGCTGCTGCAACGTCAACATTTTGAACTTGGGAATGTCCAGATAAGTGTTGAGGATAGATAAATCCAAAATTGGTCTCCACGTGTTCCCCTTCTTTGGTACTAGGAACAGGCGAGAATAAAATCCTAGGCCCACTTCTGGCAGAGGGACCGGCTGTATGGCCCCTAGTTGGAGCAACAGAGAAACTTGTTTGTGAGCCTCTATTCTTTGTTGAGGAGGAACGTCTGGCATGCCTTTGAAAGGAGGCAAGGTATGGAAATAAAACCTGTAGCCGTGGTGTATGACATCCAATACCCATCTGTCCTGGGTAATTAAACTCCAATTTTCTTTGAAAAGTGCCAACCTTCCCCCCAAAGGTGCTGCCAGACGAGCAGGCTCTGGCAGCTGAAAAGGTAGGTCATTGGGTCTGCTTACGAAAGGACTGACCCCTGCCCTCACCCGAAGCCTGTGCAGGAGAACTCCCTGTTCTAGGCCTGAAAGAGCCCTGGGCTCTGCCCTTACCACGTCTAGATCTACCCCTAGACTGTGAATCATAAGAAGGATACGTCCACCCTTTAGTAGGCCAATTTCTACTAAACTTTGGAGGCTGGACCTGCAAAAAATCTTTAACAGTCTGCATAGACTTAGCCTTGTCTTCCATTTTCTTTAAAACTGTCTCAACAGGAGGACCAAACAACACGTCAGATTGTAAAGGAGCATCTAAAATCCTTGTTTTAACATGTTCAGACAAATTCTGATCCCTCAGCCAGGCGTGCCTGCGAAGAACTGACCCAGTGGCAGCCACCCTAGACGAGGCCTGTACAGCATCAAAACCACATTGCAAAGAATGCTTACCCACCTGTTCAGAAACATGCACTAAATCTTGCAACTCTTTACAATCAATACCTACTGCCAGAGCATCAACCTTAGACTTCAATTGTGAAAGGAGATAGTTTTGGTATTTCAACATGTGAAACTGGCAATTCAGAGCCCTCATAGCAAGAGTGGAAGAAGTATAGACTTTCTTTCCCCATCTATCCAAGGCCCTAGCCTCCTTGTCTGCAGGAACCGGATTCTTAACAACAGAAGCCTTAACACCTTTAGGCCCCTGGCTAACAGTTTCTGGGTCTGCCCTAGGACTCTTAAAAGATACTTATGAGCTTCAGGCACCCTGTAATACCTATCCGCTTAACAGGAGCAGGAGGCAAAGAATCAGGATTAAGAGAAGCTTCTGTAAAACATCTTCCACTACATCCAAAACAGGAGGTATAGCCAAAGGCCTATGCTGGGGTAAAACAGAAATTCCCTAAGCCTTTTCCTGGAATCAGAGAAGTCCTGACCTTCCCACTTAAAATGCTCCCTCATGGAATGAAGAGTTTCTGAAAAGAAAAATCCTCAGGAGGAGTAGCAGAAGGAGTAGAATCATCCACATCAGAATCAGAATAAGGAGAGTACTCCTGCAAGTCTTCAGCCGAAGACTCTGAAACATCTGAAGCCTGCTCAAAACCCCCAGCTCAGGCTCCACCCTAGGTCTCTTATCAGGAGGGGCATAGAACCCTAATCAAAGTAATCAAATCTTCTGCCATTTTAAGCATATGCTTCTTGGGCACAGTACCTGAAGAGCTAGGGGTAACACCAACTGAAGCTAAACCTGGCCTGCCCCTGGGAGAAGCCTTTGAAACAGAAGGAGAGGGCCTAGCCACCTTAGGAAGGGAGGGGAGTATAGTAACATGAGAAGCCCCCTCAGCCTGACTAGTCTCCTGAGAGGCCACATCTTGCAATAATAAGGTCTCACCCTGGGAACACAAAGAAACCTCCGGTGGAGCCACCGGCTCCACCGACACCTCTAAAGAACCGGCGTCCGGTACAGACGGTTCTTCTAGCCTAGGCTTAACTGCCTTGTCCTTGCGCTTCTTCGAAGAAGCGGGCGTCGGAGCATCCGACGGCATTTTATAGTTGCACCGCTTCCCAAAGACTAACCTTGCACAATCCAACCTTCTCTTTATAGTGCGTTTATTAAATCTAGCACAAGAGCGACAGCCAACAACGTCGTGCTCAGGCCCTAAGCAAGGAATACACAAAGTATGATAATCTCTATGCGGTATCTGTTTCCCACAAGAAATGCAATTATTAACTTTTTCTGACATCCGGTAAATGACTGAGGCAAGAAAAAACTAAAATATTCTAACGGGTACTTAGCCAACTTTGAACTCGGTCTGAAACTTCTAAATCGAAAAATCTCAGAACGCCAACCGGCACTTGCAATGCTGCTTCTGCATCGGACCATGCGGCAAAAAAGACTGCGGATATGACGTCGGTCATGCGCATTTGTACCCTGACGTCCTGATGTCAGTCAAATGCGCCCTGACCGACGTCAGCCTTATACTTTGATATTCGGGCCGACCGAGGACAGCGGACTACCCAAGTGTAAGGACTGCAGCAATGTGAGATGAAGAACATCTACAATTTCTGAGCCAGAAACCACTCCTTATGTGGTAGACAGGTTACCTAGTGCTTACCCCTCCCACTGATAAGCTAGAAGGCTTCCCTCCAACACAGAAAGGCTTGGGGGGCATGACAAGAGACATGGTTGAGCTCTCGGATTATGTGGTCCAGGCAGGTAGGACAGTAGCCCTGAGCAGTATACTACCATCACCCAGATTGATGATGCAGTACTATCAACAAATGACTGACTTCAACACTGGCTTATGTGTTGATTGTCATTCTCAGGGAATCCAGTCTCTCTCTCTGCTTATAACATGACTGACAGACCTCAATGCCTTCCCAGCAATGGCCTGCATCTGTCAACCCTGGGTTTCCAGGAACTGGCTAAGTCTCTTGCATAATGCTTTTTAGGCAGTGTTCCAAATCACATGACCACCATAACAGCTAGACACGAATGCAATCTGTGGGTCATGCTGCTCAACAGCAGACATCTAACTCTCAAGATGCAGTCACTCAAAGCACTCCTCAAAATGGAGAACATTGACAGTTGCACTGTAACTGAGACCTGGTTTACAGCAGCAGACAGCACACCTATGCTAACAGGCTATGACGCATTCCACAGCTGTCAGCCCCAAAACATGGACCACAACTCCACAGGTGGAGGTGTCTCCATATTCATAACAGATATGCACAGCTCCAGACTAGTATCCCAGCATAATGCATCTGAGATACTTCAGGTACAACTGACTTTGGGTAATAGTGCAATCCAGGTCATAACCTGCAATGGATCCACATCCATATCCCTAGACTGTCAATCCACATTCCTCAACACCATGGCATCTATCAAGGTCCAACCCAACACTAACATAGGAGACTTCAACTACCCTTCCGTCAACTGGGAAAAGTAGTCAAGCACCAACAGACTGGCCCCAACACTTCCTGAAATTCATCAGTTCCAATGCCCTAGACCGGCTCATACTGACCCCCAGTAGAGGATGCAACAACCTTGACCTGTGTTGATTACTTACATATGGGACCGTTGCTCCACAACAGTAGTCAATCCCTACCTGGTCAAATCCAAACATGATGCAATCACCATGGCAATCCACATCTCATCCACACCCCCCACAAAGGTAACCACCTTGAAAAATCTCTTCAAAGCTGACTTTGGAGTCATAAAAACAGGGGTGGATGACTTCACTCCACCCATGTCAATGGAAAACAGCTGCATGACTGTCGACTCGTACACAAATGCACTGTACAAACATGTACATGAATGCCTGGTACTAGCCATAGCCAACAGAACCAAGACACTGTCCTCCAAACACTGGAAGCCAATGTGATGGTTCTCTGCCATTCCTAAAGTGTACAACAGAAGGAAGACACTGTTGCAGAAAAAGGTGGTGTCCCCAAGACTGGTAAACCCCCTTATTAGCCTCAACAACAATGCAAGATCCCTCATGGAATCATCTACAGACAACTATGAAGGCAGAATTGCAGCAGACACTGAATCACAAAAGCCTTTGACAGGTATACCAACAACCTCCACAGCAATACCCACAAGTGCTGTGAGTTACTGCACAATGTTAACTCCTATCCTAAGCCAACAGATTTTTGGCAACAGTTTTGCCAACACATTCAGTGCCAGCTTTACCCCTCACTCCCCCTAAGGGAACAATCACAATGACAGATGAATGCCAGGCACCTAATATTACTGCAGCCCAAGTTAGACCTGCATTATCCACAGGCAAGAATACAGCTTCCATGGGACCCAAACATATCCGTGGCTGTGTTCTACATGACGTACAAAGACAGCTGGCACCACATCTGTGTGCCCTGTTCAGTCACGGCCTCACATCAGGCTTTGCCCCACCAAAATGTCTCATTGTTACAGTCATCCCTCTCCATAAAGGGGTAGCAATTACAGACCCTGGGGATTATTGGCCCATTAGCCTGACGAGTCTACTATTTACAGGTATGGACTGCATCGTCAGGGACCTGATTGACAAAGATATAGGTAATCTCCTAACTCTGGACCCCACACAGTTTGTCTTTGTGAATGGCAGATCATGCCTGCTCAACCTGGTTGACTTCTTTGAGTGAGTCACCAGGGCTGTGTATGACAGTAAGGCACTGCATACAGCCTACCTCGATCTGGCCAAGGCTTTTGATACCATTCCTCAGTCAGGAATTATTGATAAACCCACCAAACTAGGCATCAACCCTTATATCAGAAGGTGGGTTGCAAACTGGTTCACAGAACACACAGTGTGACAGTGGTAAACTCCAAGTCAGACTGGCAAGCAGTCACGAGTGGAGTCCCACAGGGATCAGTACTGGGTAGTCTCCTGTTCAGCATCTACTTCTCAGGAGTCCAGCCCAACACAGAGGGACTATGGCTGACCAAGTTTACAGAGGACTGCAAGCTGGGAGCCATCATTAACTCCACAAGTGATGCAGACATCCTACAGAAAAGCCTCACTGAGACCAATGAGTGGTGTGGAAACCATGGCCAGAAGCTTAACACCACAAAATGCAACATCATCCCCTTTGGTAAAACACTCAGTTCCCAGTAAGTAGCACATCGATGGGAGCCCAATGAACACTGTAGGTGTTATGACAGATTTAGGGACACACGCTGACAGCAACGTCTCCTTCAACCACCACACTGCCACTGTGGTCAGGAATTCCTTCTATGTGGCACATCGCATCACCAAGGGTTTTGCATCCAGGAAGACAGAGATAATCCTCTGTTTACTTTTCCCTCATTAGACCACTCATCAAGTATTATGGCCATTTGGCATGTACCTCACTAGACACCTGCAACAGCTGGGGAGGCCTCAGAATTACTTCACAAAGAGGTTTCTAGGCATTAAACACATGCCCTACACAGACAGACTCAGAAGACTCCAGTTATTCTTTATGTCATATCACCTAGTTAGAGGCTACCTGTGCTCGACTTACAAAGCCATGTCTGACCCAGCTCTTTTAGAAATGCTACATATGAAGCCATCTCAATCCCTCCACACCACACACTGCAGATACTTCTACCTCATTACTACAATCGACACAACATGCTGGTGGGACAGGTCCCTCACCAGGAGACTGCACATGCCCTGGAATTCACGTCCATTACATGTCATGCAGAGCACCTAGCTGACCCTGTTTCACAGACATCTTGATAAGTGGATGGGTAACAGACAGTTTACCCCAAGGATCACTTCAGTGGCTCTACTTGATACAGGCACTGGGAAGTAACATCGGGTGGCACAATCACAGGGCCCTTCTATGGGCTAGGCTTGTAAAGGCTCCTGGGCCATTAGCCTACTACACACTTATGAACTTATAAGAGGAATGACATCAGCAGGACCAATAAGGTAGGGCAGTGGGCGGGAAACATATCAAAATACTTTTGCCTACAAACATACACACTTACACACACATCTGCCAGATACAAGAGTAGAACCTCTGCCTAAGTAGTTATTTGTACTACAGTTTTAGGCAGGTTTATATACATACTACAGAGCTTACGGGGCTGACAGCAGGCCAAAGGTACTGATATGGGGAATGACATCAGCAGACCTAATAAAGTAGGGCAGTGGGTGTTAAACTTATCAAAATACATTGTCCTACAAACAGACACACTTACACACACATTTGCCAGATGTGAGAGTAGAACCCCTACCTAACTAGTTATTTCTACTACAGTGTTAAGGCATTTATCGCACGCACTACTGAGTTTACTGGGCTGACAGCTGGCCAAAGCTACTGATAAAGGGAATGACATCACCTGGACTGATAAAGTGGGGCAGTGGGAATGGCATAAAACTGTTTCACAAACAAACACAACTTCCTTAGTCTTGTGCACACACACACACACACACACACACACACACACACACACACACACACACACACACACACACACACTTGCCAGTATTGGGTTTAGAACTCCTACCTATCTAGTTACTTGTACTATAGTGTTACGCAGTTATTGCATGCGCTACAGAAGTTATGGGGTAGTAGGTGTCCAATGGTAATTCTAAGGTGAATGACAGTAGCAGATCTTGTGCAGTTGGGCAATGTGAAGTGTACTGAGTGGGAACAGTCTGCTAATACATAGACCTAGAGAAAGAGACACACACACAGGCAAGTGATGTGATATTAACACCCCAACCTCAGTACTATTACACAATAGGGCTTACCTTTTATGCTTGCATGTGCCATTGTTTAAAACCAGTATGCCACTGTCCACAGCAGGACATCACTGTATGCCATTCAGGGTACCCATGTGTGTGACCCATGCTGCTGTGTCTGTCCCCCTGTCTCTCTATCACTACCTGTCTCTCACTTCCCCACATCTGTGTGTGTGAGTATGCTTGACATACACAGTTATCTGCTGGCCATATATATCTGCATGTGTGTCACACGCAACAGATATGGATATATCACATATGGGCCACAGACTGCATTGTACTATGTTCATTATACACAAAAGCAGACAGACATAAAACAAGGAAAAAAGCCATATTGAGAATGACCACTGACAACAGTACCAAGAAGCATGATTATTCACAAAAGCCCTAGCACCTCGGCTACACATCCTGCAAGAAGTCCATTATGTGTGTAGTATATTCCACACAGCACTGACTTTCAGGTATGTTAGTGGCAGAGCAATAGGTGTCACTGACATGCATAATCGTTGGCATTGCAGTTATCTGCACATGGCCCTGTGACAGACAGCCTGTACCTAGGGCAGTACAAGATGACAGCCAGGAGAATATGCTGCCAGATCCTGACAGTACTGACCACACATGAACATAGCTCATTGCCCCCTGCATATTGAGCACATGCAACATGTTTTCATGTGTATTGGGACAGCCCTACCAATCTGTGTTATGCTGCTATTTCCCTGCAAACATACATGTTACTGCAACTCTGTGGGTATATGGGGGTAGCACACCTGTCAACTGTAGACATTTGCAGAAACTGTGCTGATATTTGCTTTACATTTTGATTCCATTTACCATACTCTTGTGCCCTGTCTTGGGGACTACAGCCATATCAGTAAAGAGCACAGATGAGATTGTAATGGCATACATTTGCATGTCAGACTTGTTACCCTTCAGAGCCTTACTGCAACTGTGAGACCTGCTGTGCTATGACTGTGTGGGTCTGTAGGGGGTGATTCAACATTGCTGCCATTTGTGAAGCTTTTCCAGACATGTCTCTCTGGTTTTCTACAGCTCACTTGCTGTGTGGGTCTGAGGGGTGGGTATGGGACACCACACTGACATCCATGGCTGTGAGCTATGACCCCCCCTGAGCTAGTTTGCCCCACACATATACTGCAGTAGGATTGGCCACTTTGGGTACACTACTGCACAGTGGTCTGAGGCCAGTATTGGGCAGACATTTCCTGGTGTCCCACATAGCTGTCAGTTGTCTGCTGCTATCCCAGTAGTCTACCCCATTCCCTTGCATGCAAGCAGCAATACCACCTTGTGCCTGTGGCAGTTGTGTGTATGGAGATTGAGGGCTGCCTACATTGGATGCACACAGTACACTGCCTATACATGGTAAGTTAAAGGTAGTGTGACGTGTGCCATCCCTTTTTACTGTGTGTGCCTCTGTGCCTGTGGGTACCTTGCCAAGGGTGGGGGGCTGTGTGGCTCGCCCCCATCCTGTTCCTGCTGCAGATGTTTCCGCAGGAACATACTGTGTAGCATGGCACATATTATGAACATGTGTGCACGTGTGACTGGAGAGTACTGCAAGGCCCCACCAGACATGTCCAGGCAATGGAACCATGACTTGAGCATCCCAAACACACGCACTATAATGATCCTGGTTTGTGTGTGTGCCTCATTATGACACTCTTGCATGGGTGTGTATGCATTTCTGATGGGTGTCATCATCCATGGGTCCAGTGCATAGCCAGCATCCCCCATTAGATGTCCCCCCCCGGCAAATCCCTGATACAGCTGTGAGGAATGCCAGATGTGGGAGTCATGATAGCTTCCAGGGCTGCCAGCACACACATTCATGATAATGCCCTGGGGATTGCACACAACCTGGCAGTTGATGGAGGGGAAGCCCTTGCAGTTTATGTAGACCCTGCTTTGATGTGGATGTGCGTGCAGTCTGCGGCACCCAGTACCGCCGGGTATTCAGCTACATGGTGGAAGAGTCTCATATTGCTGGTCAATTCCTCACTGTTGTTGGGGAAGTATATGTGGTCATGGGCATTTGGTGGCATGGCATCCAAGACCTGGTGGAGTACTCTGGATGCAGATGCCTGTGACACCCCCGTGATATCCCCAGTAGGTGTTTGGAAAGTACCTGTAGCTAATATTCTTAAGGCTACACATACCTTAGTATCCACTGGGATGGGTTCCCCTCTGTTCGTTCTGGATGTGAGGCGAGGCCGGCACAGCTCTACAATTTGCTCAAGTATGCCCCTGTTCACCGTGTAGCTTTCTAATATCTCCAGGTCATATAGCCCCTGGTAGGTTACCCTGGGTCTGAACACTCTTCTCCTCCTCCTGAGTCTGGGGAGGTTGTCAGCATTATTCTCCTCACCACCGTCAGCCTCCAGCACATACTGATGTATCAAAGCGATGGCAGCCCCTAGCATTTTGTCAGTTAAAATTCCCATGTTCACTCCAAAGGTGCAGAGTTTGTGGGAAAAATGAAAAAAGACTGAGGGGTGTTTGCATACTTTATAGTAATGTGCTGCAACTGCTGCCTGCGTGATTGGGTCTATGATACATTCCAGTTGCCAGATGTAATACTCATAGCTCTGAATTGGCCACTGTGAGTGTTAGAGACATTAGTGGTAATTTGTGCATGTTTGCCTTTATTCTGTTGCCTTTTTTTAATTATTTTTTACTTACATCTACTCCCACTTTCAGCTATGCAGCTGCCTGCCAGCTGTATTATTATGTGCTTTGCCTGCCCATTGTAAGTTGCAAGAGTCCCATATTAGTGATTTCTACTTCATTTCTCCTTTATTGTGCTGTTGCCCCCCTTTTTTTTTTTTACATCTCCTCACATTTTCAGCTATGCAGCCACCTGCAAGCTGTATTGAGTGCTTTCAATGGGACATTGTGTGTTACAGTATCCCATACTGCTGTTTGTACTGCATTTCACTTGTTCTGCTATTTCCTATTACTATTCCTAGGTCCTTCCTATTTAATCCCCGGCGTGCCGCCCAGACCCATTTAGCTAATGTAAACAGCAAGAAATGGGCATCCCCTGTCCACAAACATGCTCCTCAGTTCATGGAATAAGACTATACAGCCTCATACACACCCCCTTGCTTAGCTAAGCACAAACCCGGCCAACAGAGCTCAAATGTGCTTACAGCAAGCATGACACACCCCTTTTTTCTGCTAGTTGCTCCTCCTGTCTACAGGGTGGTGTTAGAGCACCTACATGGTTAGCTGCAGTGCGACACTTAGAAGAAATTTGTGATTCAGTATAAGTCCCCTCATTAACATACCCCACTGCCTTAATCTCTATTTGCTGCACTACACACCAGCCTTCCCCCTTAGCAACCAATTATTTACTTTTCTGGATGCCATTGACCATAATGGCAGAATGCAGTTTTATGTAATACTCACGTCCCCCCCCCCCTTTTTATTTTCTGCCCCCTCCAATTTGCATGCCACTTCCCACACATTCAATGGCCGAGGTCGGCCAACAAAAATAAAAGTTTATTTTTTATTCATAGGGACTAGTTTTGCATGCCAGTGGCCATATATTTGGCCATTCGCATGCATAACCACTCTAATATATGCTTTATTGTGAGCAGACATGCCGCCATTGTTTTTTGCAGGAATGTATTCGGTTAGTAACTGAATACATTTCTGCAGCTAACACTGTTCCTGCATGGAGACCCGGCAGGTTGGTGAATCACTAATTCACCTCATTTGCCTGGTTTTCACCAGCAAATGAAGTAATTAGCATCCTGCACGGGATTCCGTGCAGGAACAGTGTTAGAGCACTTGTGCACATCAAAACGGCACGTACCTGGATCGAGAGACGGCCATTTTCTGTGCAGGCACTGCTACACTGTTCCTGCATGGAAAATATTTGTTTGTGAATCCGGTGGAGAGAAATAATGAAATGACATGAGTCAGTCAGCAATGCTGCTCCACTAGGGGAGGCGTGGTTCAGTAAGGGGAGTTGCATTCAACCAGAGACCGAGTGTGGAGGCAGAACAGGGAATGAGGAGGGCATATAATGGTGGGAGGGGGGAACAGTAAGTAAGTGAAGACAGCCAAATCCTCAGGACGCCCTTAGGATACACAACCAGCCTTAGCAACATCAAAGGAAATCCAGGGGGTTCAGACTCAAGCTGGTAGCCCTAGAGTGGATGTGGGCCACTGAGGGCTGGGTTAGTGTAATTATGTCACAAGGAGAACAAAAAAATGCATCAGCACCAGTGCTGGAGTTTAGTAGAACTTTTTTTCAATTGACAAGAAAATTGTAAGATGCATGATGCAAAATTTAGTTTGCCACTGATAATGGAAAACCACATACCATGACTGTCAATCCCAAAGTAGACTTTAAAAGCAAATGAATCCCAGAAGTAACACTGAAAATAAATGACTAGTGGGTAAATTCATACAAATTCAGCCCAACAATGTTTATGCAGCAAGTAGCCACCCCAAGCAGAAAACTGACAATGGCTTGCAAGTGAACAAGTTCAGTTTAACAATGTAGAAACACAAAAAGTATGCTGCCAACATAGCTGGAACCACTGTAACATGGAACCCTAACTAGGTCTTACATGTGTTTTTTTTTTTATCTATACCATAACAAAAGACAATACTTTGGTCCGGCCATTTTTGTTCTTTTAAAGGCGGACTCTCCGTTCCTTAAAGTGACCATTTTTTTTTTTTTTTTGCAACAATGAGCCTTTCTGTTATAAATTCTAAACTGCCCACAGACATTCAAGGCATAAAACAAATGTTTGGCAGCATTCTGGTAAATAAGGTAAGAAAAAAAGTGGATGAATAGACTGGCCGAGAAAGGTAGATAAAACAATATCTGTCTTAAAGTAAGGATTAGTTTCAGTTAAATACACTCAATTTTAAACAGTGTATTGGGGTTTTACACATGAAAGTTTGCAGTTAGAGTTTCTTTTTCCTGAAGAGACTGTTACCAAGAAACTGTGTATATATCCATAGGCACTTTTAAGCTTGAATATGAAGGCTCATACAGAAGTAAAGCAAACTATTCCAGCATAGTATTCAAGTTCCAAAGTGTTAATATTTGCTTTTGGAAGCCACACATGAAAAATGCCTTACAGAAAACCTTTGCTCCATCACATAACTTTCTATCCGACAATCAACTGCTCTGTGTTTCTCCAGATGTTCTGAACACTAGTGTCCCAGGTACTACTTACCTTCCCCTCCCTAAGGTTGGGACTGCCAGAACAGCTGCAAACATCAGGCTGGGATAGTGGAAGTCCAGACTGGAGCAACCTGGCAGTGTCACATACATTGTCCTTTTAAGACAGAAGTCTTCCTGAAAGACTGAGCTGACTTTAAAATGGTATAAAGAAACCCTGAACACATCATATGCATAACTACAAGTAGTGTGAATAAGCTCCTGCCCCTCACATATGCCAAATTAAATGTCTGTCTGCTGTGCAATTACAGCATCACCTCCACCACTGGGGATCACTACACTGCAGGCAAAAACCTTCCTGTTTTTCCTGGAATGGGTGAGCCAATGATTACCTTTTCTTCCCACCCTTCCTTGTCAGTCTTCTTCAGTGCCCAAGCCACTAATCAAACTCTAATCATACAGATCACAATTAGGGCTCCATCCATGTATGAAGTGGCTTTAAGGAAAACTATTAACTTAAGGTTTAGCCATCACCTGAAGAAGTGCAAGACTGCATGCAGATATTGCACTAACATGCACTTTGAAATGTACGCTAAATTAAGTTCAAAAGATGGTTAAATTATCCTACAATTTTAAAATTGGGCAATATTAGGGATATGAGACAGATAGAATCTATGCAATAATGCCACATCACAAATCTTTTCTGCTTCTGAATGCATACCATTATTGGGCCTCATTGCTTTATTCAGAATTTTTTTACTACTCCTGATGAAAATAAAAGTGTTTGTAACTGGTATCTTGTCTTCCAAGCTGAAATACTGAGTGACTTAATAATAATAATAATAATAATAATAATAATAATAATAATAATAAATAAAAACACTAACTAGGATGCAGCACTGATCCACATGGACCCATTCCAGGCTCAGCCCAAGGGACTTGTCAGATTAAGTGACTTGCTTTGGGTCATACAGTAAGGAAGTGGAGAGTTTTGGAATCAAAACCAAGACTGTTGCAGGGTATACTTACATCAGCCATAATCTTAAATCCTCTGCACCAAACTGCCAGACGGACTTCAAATTGGGAAGAAGAACTCTGTTTTGTTGCTGCATTAACAATATCTTGCCCACATGAAGCTAAAGAGGTGACTGTGTACTCAACTACAGAACCAGACAGAAAGAGCCAAGGTCTTGGCCAAATTGGTATTATAAAAATCAGTCTTTCTTTATCCAGTTTGGCACTTAGAACTACTTTTTGAATCAGTAAAAATGAAGAGAAGGCATACATCAACACTTGAGTCCAAGAAAAAGAAAAAATATCTAACTTCCAGCTGCCTTAATGCTGACATGGGAACAACATTTCAAGCCAAGTGTTCAGATAAGGAGCAAGTCAGGGCATGCCTTAGAGGTGTGCTGAAAAACTGCAGCTCTCCTCTGCCTCTTGTAAGCTACAGATATTTACCTGCTAAAGGAAGCTACCAGCATATTCTGTTGTCCTGGAAAAGTCTTGTGTCAGGAGCAGGTTGTTCAGGATTTCCTAAAGACATTAAAAGAGCATCCCTGCAGAGATAATTGTCTCTCTCTCTGCTTGCTAATGTACCACATCACTGGAATACCACTCGTTCTGATGTGCACACTGGCCCGTACTGATAACTGCCCTGCAAAAATTAGTGCTCCTGCAGTTAACGTGGAGAGAGATTTCCTGTGGAGATCAGCATGCCTGCACTGATACACTGCTGAAGTGTTTTCCCTAAGCATATTTGAACACTCTTATCAATTGCTGCTGCGGAAGAAAAGGTATACAGGACTTTCCCTTTGCCAAGTTGCGCAGATTATGTCACCAAATTAATTCCATCCTTACTAAACTCACTGCTGAGTTCACATTTTCTAAGTCATACAACTCCACACTTTCTGTAATATCTGCTGTTTTTTTTCATGTGAAGTCTTGCAAAATAAGGTACTGAAGGAAACCGAGTGGTATGTGCCCTATAGCTATGAAGTACTGCCTTGCCGGTTACTGGTGGAAACAAAGACTTCATGACAGCTTAAATCTCTTGCATGTCTTCCTGATTAAAAAAAAAATCACCTGGACTCAGTTTGTTACTTGTACACAGGAAAGTCATTATCTCAGAGGGCTTAAGATGAACTTCTTGAGGTTTTCAGCTATCCCTAAGGTTTGGAAGAATGACAAACAAGTGTTGCTACTGCAAAAGCTCTTGTATCAGATCTACTAAAATAAGTTGTCCAGGTAAGGAAAACAGTTATTTTTTTGTTTCTTCAAGTGTGCAAATACTGGTGCTATACATTCTGTAAAAAGTCTTGGTGCTATGACAGACCAACTACGTGAGTGGCAAGGAAGACGTGGATATTATTTGGAATCAAAAATATCTCCTGTGAGAGGGTTTTACTGAGATGTTAGAGTACAACAGTTTTTCAATCTGCCATTCTGAGCTTCTAAATAAATGTGTTCATCTAGACAGATCTTCAGTTTATGTCCATTTTGGGATCAGGAAAGATGATCTGTAATACCTTGTACTTTCTTAGTGATCTATGACCTACTGTTCTGTTACTGTAATACCTGACCCATTAGTCCCAAAGGCAGTTTATACCTGATGAGGTGGAGTCTGAGTAGCAAGATAATTAAGAGAACTCCTGACATTTTAATGAATATTCTCCTGAAAGGATCAGAAAACCCCATCTGCCTGAAGTAATAGTCTCCAAACTGTCACACACACACAAAAAATAAAACACAAAACAAAAGAAAGAAACTGCCCAATACAGGGATGGCTGAGGATGGTGTAAATGGTAGTACTAATAGTTAAGAGGACTGGGACTACCTTCCTCTACCTATTAGAACTAGCCCTATCTTGTCCCCATTCAAATGCTCTTTAAAAGAATACTTAAGCAAACCCTGGATCGGATTTTGCTTTAATCCTAGGTTCATTTGCTCACTCTCTCTTTCTTCCCTCCTACACCTTCTTACCCTACACCTCTCTTCAGCTTCCACTCTAGCCTATTCTTAATCTTTCTTTCTCACTCACGTATACTCTCTCCGCCTGCAAACCTATTCTTAGATTTCTTTCTCCTACCTCGTAATCTTACCTTCTACTTACTCCTCTTCCTACATTCGCCAACATTTCAGTATAATCTGTCTATAATCAATTACACCTCTCCTTTGATTGTTTCATGTAATCTCCTTTTCATTTTGTTTTTATTTTTCTCTCTCCTTCACTTTCCCCAAATTAGGCATTGCTTTATTGCATTATATGTACCTAATTTTCATTGTCTTGTCTTTCTTATTCCTTCACAGCACTCAAATTATGTAAAGTGTTACACAAGTATGCAACTTTTATATCATATGATATTGTAATTTTTACCCTGTACTTCTCCTACTTAATGTAATGTGTTACATTCAATTGCCACCTCTATCTTACTTTATATAACACTTTGTTTTAAATTATATGAATCTATTTTAAGCAATTCTTTGCTATTTTAATAACTATGACTCTTTTCTAACTATAATGTAATTTCTGATAACTGTGGAGCTTTTCTCTCTGGGCCTTCACTTAAAAGTGGCACTTTTTGGCCCAGTTGGACTTTCCTGGTAAACAAATGTCAAATAAATAAGCAAATCATTCTCATGTCTTCTTTTGGCACTTGGTCTTTATAAGATGCAGGAGAGAAGGATGCAGTCTGTTTTCTCAAGGATTTCTGTGAATATTCTTACATTCTTCAACATGATCCTGTACTTGCCAGGAAATGTTTAGAATTCAGAGATGTGTGAGAATGAAAAAGCTGTTTCAATGTACTTCTCGTTTTGCATTTTTTCCATGTCACTAGAATTTCATCTGCAGTCCCCCACATTACTGTTTTCAAGAATTACTAGTGCGTCTAGAGGATGTGCTCGGACTTCCTCTGAATATGTTTCAGCTCCCAAACAAGCAACTATCCTAACGGCCACTGCAGAGGCAAACGCTATAGAAATCATACCAAAAGCACTGCATATACACTTCAACATGTGCACCACTGCTCTGTCTGATGCAGATGTTAATTTTCAAGTTTTTTCCCAGTTTCAAGTTCAGGGAGGCTGAGCATTTTCCTGCAACTGTTTTAAAATGGAATTCTGGTTGTGTAGCCTTGTCAGCCAACAACGAATAGCAATGACAGATATACAGGCCATTCTTCTGTATTTCTGAAGAATTCTAGACTACCTATCAAAAGGGAGGGAAGTAAAGGAAGGGATTTTTTTTTTATTATACTGACCTGAGGACAATAAAAAGACACCTGCCTTTGATTTCAAATTATTACACAGATCTAACCTATACAGATCCTAGCTACACTGTAAATCTAAAGCCTGTGTCTCAGAATGTTGTGAAATAGCGGGTAGTGTTTCTTAAAAAGGGTACAACAGGGTTGTTACAGCATACTTTCAAACTTTTGAGTACATTTTCTCCAAATACCACCTTTTTGGAGAGGAAAGTTCTCCAGACAGTCAACCAAAAATCTTCTCCATATAGCTAACAGTTACACTAAAACTAATATTGTAGGTAGGTGGGTGGGGAAATACTATAGACTAAGACAGTGATGGCGAACCTATGATAATGCATGTCAAAGGTGACACACCACAACATTTTGGGTGACACACCAGCATTCCCCAACACTCGAATTAAAGAAACTGCTTTTGCATTTGTTGCTTGTGTGAAGTGCATTGAATTATTTTGTGCCAGGAGGCAGTTCAACAACACTGCTGCAGAGATAAGGAAGTTATTAACCTCAAAGACTATTTCGGTATACTTTCTCAATAGAGTCTGCAAAGGACAGTGCAGACATTGTTTTCTCTTCGTGGTTACACTTCTGCAAAAGGCAAGTAGACTGCATTTATAGGAGTGTTCTCTTTTACATTCCTCTCAACTGTCCCTCTTAATCCCTGCTAAAACTGGCAACTTTTTACACTTAATAATGACAATAATTAGATTTATATACTAATTTTACTTCAGAAAATGTATATTAGTTCACATTTATTTTTTTTTCTGTCAGTGTCTCAAATTAAGAGTACTAATAGTTTAAAGCTGTCCGTATCTCTTATTCCTAGAATTGTCCTTGATTCTGTTGAGATTTATCCCTGATATATTCAGAGCCATGCTGTTTTATTTATTTAATTTTTTATTTGAGGGGGGATGACATGCAAGCAGAGTTAAGTTAGGCATTTTCCAAAATTTTGACACACGAAACCCAAAAGGTTCGCCATCACTGGACTAAGATAAAGTGGCAGCAAAGTCAGAATCTTACTCAAACAGTAAAACTATAGAACCCAAATTAAAAGCTTCCACTGAGGACAACAAATAGGAACCTTTTATAAATTTTAATTTGCCTAGCCCTAGCAGAAATACTACTGGCAAAGACCTTTCAGTTTCTACTTTAGTGGTAGGCTTGTGCTAGTCCTTGAAGATTTTAGAAATGAGCTGCAGCATACTAAGATTCCTGAACAATTTAAAGTATTCTTTTGTGAACTGTATACGAATGAAAAACTAGAGAAAAGAAGCCTGTGAAATTAAGGGTTCCTATAATGATACAACCAACATTCTTGATTTCATCAGTATGAAGGTCCAGGAACTCTTTTAGACGCTCCATCTATTATAAATTCTGTGTCCTTTTGCTATAAATGAGCTTGTGCACTAGTACTATGATCTCAGGTGGTGCTGTCACAGGTATCATCATTGATATAAACTGCATTTTATGTAATGAGTGGACCAACAATCATGAGCCTCTTTTAAGAAACTTATCCACTTCTGGAATTCCTGTTGTGGAAAACAATGAAGAACCTACTGCCTCCTCAACAGAGCTGAAAGAGGTACTGCCTTTTCATCAGATGTCTCCTTAGCTACAATTTTTTCAACAATGACCTTATTTTCATGTTTTTCTTTCATCTTTGGACTTTATTTCCACCCAAAGAAGAAACCTAATTCTTCCAACATCTGCAAGCAGAAAATACACCTTCTTGATGAGGAAAATGTATTACAATAAAGACGGAGTGGAGTGATGAAATTCTTCAAAAACAATAACCGTTATAACAACAAATTACCAAATTTACACACAAAGAAAGTAAAGTGACCAAGGATTGCATGAAAAGAAGAAAAACTGTAGAGGGCACACAACACTTTTTTTTTAATCCTTGCCGCACCTGATTTCAGTGCCTTATCTGGCAACAGGCAAGCACTGTCCATTACAGGAAAGAGAAAAGCTATGGAAAAAATAATCAGACCACAACAGAATCACTGAGGAGTAAATCAAATACTATGATTTACTGTTAAAGTGAGTCTTTCATAAGTAAAACCAACTAATAACCCATGAATCATGCAGGCTACAGATAGAATATCAGTGTTATTTATCAGAATGCAACCTTTCACGTTATACAGTTGCAATATTTGTATTTCCACTGAATGTGCATTCAATAAGCTGTGAAAATTAACAAACCAAATAGCATCAATCAGAGACAAAGCAAAAAAAATAGCAGTTGAAAGAAAAAGGATGTTGATGCAGAAGTATAAGTGGTGCCAGTGTGTTGCCTAGTTAGAGAAAATTGATTTAAAGAAGTGCTACATTTTTTCTGTCTTATTTCATAGTTGTAATACGTGAGGCAATGTGTACTTCTTGTTACATAAAAATGTGTAACCTTGTAAACTTTCTGAGTGTAAAAGAAAAAAGAAGAGAAATGCACTTGAAATACAAAATGCAGCTTTCTGCAATTCATTTGTTAACATATCATTAAATCACGTAAGATGGCCTGGAGGCAGGAAAACCAAGGGCAACAAAACTACAGTCACAATGTACTTCAAAGAAACAACTAGCCACAACAGTAAAATGGAGCAATCATTAACATACAGAGAGTTAACAGCTATACAATTTTTACTGTTAGGTAGTCTACTGTTCCTCTATGTGGGAAACAAAGAAAACTAACTTAATCTTATGTGGAAAATGACACAAGCAAAAAATATTATATATATATATATATATATATATATATATATATATATATATATATATATATATGGATTCACTTTAGAAGATCGAATTCCCAAAAATCTTGAACCTCATATTATCAAGACCAAAAGATCGAGTTTTGGAAACTCGAACTTCTAAAATGAAATGAAAAAAAAAAAAAGTCAGACACACCCCCCCTACTTAAATATACCAACTCCGAGATTGCGCTACAGTGGGGAAAAAGGAAATTTCCCATATTGCTGTATCTTGAAGCAAAACGGGAGATTTCCCACTTCCTGTCAACACCACAAAAAAGATAACATTACGTACACACAGAGTGTACAAGAAGCCTTCCTCTGTGTGCACGTAACGTTTTAAGGTAAGTAAAGTGTTATTTTTTTAAAACTTTACATATTCGATATACTGAAATGTCGATCATATGGTCTCGACCATATGACATTCGACATTTCAGTATTTCGATAATGTAAAGTGCTTCCATATATATATATATAGAGAGAGAGAGAGAGACACACATTTCTTCAGTAACAGAAACAGGACAATTAGTTAGCAGCAGATCAGATTTTTAACTACATATTCTATATATACACCTGTTAATTTTATAGTCTCTGTGCAATGTTTTGTCATACGCATATTTCATCTGTAATTGAACAATAAGGAAAGAGCATATGATGTTTTACTTATTCAGTTTTAAGCTCCTGAAGTGTAGATGATCATTTATTATCTATTTATGTACTGTATTTATTATCTGAGAAGAGGGTTAATGTTAGCAAAGTAGGTTAATAAAGCTATGATATCCATCTTCAAGTAGCTAGATCATTTGAGCACACTAACAGTGAACTACTAATTTTTATAATTTATATTTAGCTAAATCAAGAGTGGTAGGTAACTGGTGAGCCTGGTCTCAGGCCATACCCAGAGTGGTGACAGTACCATCATGGAAGGAAAACAAGATGTATGGAAATGGAGAATTCTGCCAGCATTCTCTGGGAACTGTGTATATATATATATATATATATATATATATATATATATATATATATATATATATATATATATATATATATATGTGCGTGTGTGTGTGTGTCTCTCTCTCTCTCTCTCTCTAAATAATCAATTGCTCACAACAGCAGTAATCCTAGGTAAAGGGCACTGGAAGACTTTATGGGTAATACAGAAGGTTAGAAAGGAACATAGGATGCTAGACCAAAGCTTCAATTCTGTAAGTGATCAGGGTTACAGTCGTGGTGGGGATGTTGGACACCCACACAAAACACAACATTCCCTTTATGCTCAAGTCCATGCTGCCTTTGGTGAATCAGTTAATGAATTAGACGAGTGCACTTTTCTACTTTTTTAACCTGATGGATACCAGTTGTATGACTCAACTGATCATTCCTTTGGTAGCAATCAGTCCTTACTTGGAAGAATGAAATGAATCCAAGGACTACGGAACTTGTCCTTCACATACCCAGGTGGAGCAACTGTTATCACTCTATGTATTCAAATCTCAATCTATGCCAGTAATCCCTCAGATATTGCTAACAGTATTATTCCATGAGTGACAGCATCATGTAAAATTCCTTCACAATAAAATGTTAACATTTAGCACAGATATATTCTACCAGTATGAATACAAGAAATGTTCTGATTACTGTCACTTTGTTAACAGCTACAATAGCATCCTTGATGGCACTGCAGTTCATTTATTCAAAAACGTTTACTGTACAGAAATAGTGCTGGATTTCAGCTCTTACAGACAACATGGAGATGGGGTTGGGAAGTTAAGATAAAACTCATGTTGCGTGTAGATATGTTGGCTACAGAATGCAGCATACAGAACCTGACTAGAAAATATATTGCTGGTCAGCGTCAGCATTGCAGAAATTTGCTTCTGCGTTTTTTCATGGAAAAAATTCAAATGAAATGTAAATTTTTTCAGATTAAAAATTCTAGTATCTTAAGATATAATTCAGAATACATAAACACAAACAAATTCACTGTAAGCGACTCTGGATTCAGAGTCCACCCCATCTTAATCACAAAATATCCAACAACCTGATAAGCTTAAATCATTTTTATACCTTCTTACTTCCCCGTTTTCTGTCTCGAGAACGATTAAGTTTTGCTTGTCTGTCCACCAAAATCTTCTGCCAATACCGCTGCTCACTATCACCTTCAAAAATGATGTATAACAAAAAGGTAAGGCTATTTTATGAGAGAGGTAAAGTAAATCTGTATAAATGCAATGTAGTGGAAATAACATCACAGGTGGCTTCTAGGGCTCAAAACCCAGAAAAAAAGAAGACAAAATGCAGCTCAAAATACAAAACTGACCAGTTTGTTTTCTACTCCATATTTTCCCAATAGTTAATTTTATTTCTGAACAAAATGTTACATAATTAGCCCTATCCTTTTAATAAGTACTTAAGTTTATAAAATATTTATTTTCAAAGTCAACAAAGGAAAAAAATGCTATTCTTCCGAGTCTGTTTATCTACATTATATCCAAACAAATGTAAGTGCTTTTAAATTAGTAGCAGTTTGTCTTTTTTACCATTTTTCCACTGTTTGCTCCTATTAAAAATAACTAATGCATCCATAAAGGCATACAGAGATACATGATACACAGGCACATTTATTCTACCTGAAATGCAAGGTTAATAAAGAGACTAAAATCAAAAATAGAGAGTTTAGTATGGCTATACAATGGATTTAAAAAGAACCAAAACATCTTTGTTTTAGGAAAGGAAACCGCCTAGTGAATGGCAGGAAAGACACCTTCCTAGACTAGTGTAATAAATAAATAAACAAACAAATGTTGGAACACACATGGAAAGGAAAAATTGTATTCCTGAACAACAAGAAGGTGACAACTTGATTAATGACAGAAATATTGTCAGCATGGTAAATGAGAGAAATAGTGAATAAAGCATACAGTAATCAAGCAAGAGAACCTACAAAATATATAAGCAAAACTACAATAACATTGGCACACAGCAAAATTAAGGCAAACAAGGAATACGGACCTCAATACCAGAGGACAGACATGTGAACCAAAATAAAACATTGATAAAACAGTTGTTTCAACCAGGAAAGGAAAATGACTAAAAGAACTTTTCTATAAAATATTGTGTGGCAGCTGCAAGAACCAATCAGTCGAGGTTAGAAAAGATTGGGAAGACAGACTGGAAAGGAATAATGGGAAGACGTCCATCTCCCAAGTATGCAGCAACGTCCAAAAGGTTTAGCGTTTTGGCATGAAAGTGTTTGCATAGGTATTTTGATACCTTAAACAGACTTCATATTTTTTTCATGGGCATATAGAGGTATGACAGGAAAGAGGGAGGTAATTTGGAACATATTTTTTGGGAATGTAACGAATTGGAAGACTTTAAAAATTACCTACAGATTACCTTTGTCAGAAATGCTGGGGAAGCAAATCATTCTGACAAAGGAAATGATTCTTTTGAGCTGAAACAGATTATCTGAATTGTATAGACATAGTAAGGCCTTTCTAAAATTGTTGCTATTGGCTGCCAGAAAAGCAATTACTAGAAAATGGAAATCAAAATACAAACTGACCTTAACCTGAAAACATACGTACAATGTAGGAATCTAACGAAAAATGATTATAATGGTTTGTTTTCTTTTCTATAATTGATTGAATGTATATCCATGTCACTGTTAAAATTGTGTGAAAGTAATAAAGGTGTTGAGAAAAAAATTATTTTCTGAAAATGTGACTTACTTGGTGCTAAAAAATATTTCTGCAATTTTTGATACTATCAAAATTACAGATGTTTCCAAAACAATTTAAGGTCTTGTAACTTAGCTGGATAATTAAACACATCCTCCTTCAGCCTATACAACTGGGAAGTCACTTACATAAATGAAATAGTGAATCTGAGGAAGATAAAGCTAGCACAAGGTACTAAAAGAAATACTAACAAGGACATTACAAGTGATTTTTGATATTTTAGAAGGTAGGTAGCACTTAAACAGCCAAAGTAGGGAGGAAAGTATAATGAAAGGAAATATTGTTTTGATGTTATACAACATTCTTAGGACTAATAAAACACTGTGGAAATAAAAAATGTTTTTTTTTCTTGGGAAAAAGACGGCCTCTTAATTAAAATAGGATGACATTCAAATACAAACCAATTTGATTTATGAAGTAGCTGTGGTGTGGGTCACAGACTTGAAAATATATCACATAAAATCCAATGATGTGCATTTATACTGTGATTTGGAATACAGAACTGAAGTTCTGAAGGGGTGGGAGGTTGGCGTAATGGTTAAGGTGCTTACCTCAGAAACACAAGGTGCAAGGTTTGATTCTGACATGGGGCAATTGGCTAGGTTTAAAATGGCCCATACGGGCAGTTAGCCTAGTACTAGCATATAAACCTATAAAGAGGCCTAAGTGACTGACTGGGAGGGGGAATCAAGACTTGAGACTGAACTTATGACTTGGAAATGTTGCCAGTTTGTGAAGTAAGATCCTGTATACTGAATTTATACCACATTTACATCAGTTTGAAATGATATGCCTCCAGGACCCATGGACTTTTCATATTTCAAAACTCTGAGACCAATGGCACAGATTCCAGAAAAGAAATGTGGCTTGATTGCCCTGATCAAAATAAGGGATACTATACATCTCACTTAAAAGAGATGAATTTAAGGAATGGGTAGTAGAAATTATTCTTGAGATATTAAGCAAGATAGAAATTTATTCACAAAGGATGGCTAGTGAGTAGGACAAAATGAAAATGGAGTTTAAAAAAGGTTAGAAATGAGAGACATATGGTTAAGAAGTATAAATAATTTAGAGGGACAAGATCAGGGCCAACTTCAGAGTTGTTTGTTTATGTCTTTCGGCTTTTCCTGGTGAGGGGTCGCCACAGTGGAATTCCGGTCCGCTAATGATTGGTAGTTGATTTTTACGTGCCGAGTTACCAGCCCTGACGCACAACCTTCAACGAAGGTATGCCCATTCACGCATGTCTCCACGCAGAAGACGCTCTAGCTGAGAATCGAACCGGACAGCGTCAGAGTGCTAAAGAGAAAATAAGTGTGTATTTGGATGAGCTACATGAGTTTGGAAAGATTGCTGTTAAACAACTATGTTTTGATAACTCCAGAGCACAAAAACTTTTAGCACAAACACTTAGGCAACAGAAAGTAGAAAGGGTTTGTCACCAAATGTACACAGCCTATCACAAGAAAAATAACAAAAGATCATATAGTGGTGAGATATTTCAAACATTTTATGAAAAGATAAAGCAGATGAATGTGGAAACCAAGAAGAAGCAGAAATGTTTAGAGCTACACAGTTAGGGCTCACAGGTAAACACAAGCAGAAGGTTACTTATCAAAATGGAAAGGGAGTGATGATGGAACGGGGGGGGGGGGTGAGTTCAAGAAATAAAGAGTTGGATTTTGGATGCAGATCCTTGAGAACAGCCACAGTACCGAATATTATATTCATAAAGTAGCAGAAAGTATTCTAAGAACTAAGCCAACATGAGAATGTAGAAAGGAGATTTTGCCAATAGGGATGACTGCTAGTAAGCGTACAGAAAATAGGAAAGAGGGGGCTGGAATTTATTGGAGAAAATTGACAAAGGAACAAAGGTATTGTGAGCAAATAACTACAGAGGGAATGGTAACAGAATGGGATGAGGGTACGTGGGATGAGGGTACGTTGACATTTAGAGTGCAGAGTAAAGACAGCCTTCTCTACCAGGGACTGATATCAAAGTATAAGCAAAGAGAAAGCGAAAGGGGAATCTTAAGTGAAAGACCTGCTCTGGTCGAGATTTTTGTTGAATCTAGAAAAGCTGCTGCTGTTAAAAAAAATGGATAATTAGTAGGGCATATAAAATATTACATGATAACTATATGACTCAATTACAGGAAGTCAGAAAAGATGAGGAAGAGAGACTGAAAAAGTAATTTACATGGAAACAAAGGAAGAACACATGTATGGCTACCAAGTATACAACAAAATCCAAAAGGTTAATTTAGGATTTTTGCTTGGAAGTATTTGCATAGGTATTTCTGTACAACAAGCAGTCTCCAAAGAATTTTTCCTCAGGTAGATGGGCAAATGTTGCTGGTATAATAAGGACAAAAAAGCAACTGGGAACATATGTTTTGGAAGTGTAACGAGTTGGCAAATTTTAAAAATCCCCTACAGTGTACTCTTTTAGAAATACTGGATGAGCAAATGGCTGTAGTTAAGGATATGATTCTTTTGAGCTGGGACACAGGATCTGAATAGCCTACACATAGTAAGACCTTATTACATTTAATTCTTTTGGTTGCCAAAAAGCAATTACTAAAAAATGGAAACTAAAGTTAAATCTACTGTATTTAAAATACTGAATATTATAAAAGAGATAAAATAACTGAAAAGGGATCTTTAGAAAAGAGAACAAGCAAATTGCATATAAATATATGGAAATTGTTGTAACAATGCAATGAGAATAATGTTCAAGAAGAGGAACTGGTTTAAGGAAGGAAGGAATTCAGCAATTTTATGTAATGTTGAACTGAACAGTTACAAAGAAAGAGAAGATATGTTGTGCATAGTACATGTAAATAGAAAAATGTTAGTATGGATTATTTGCCTATATCTTAAGAAGCAATTTAATAAAGGTGTTTAATAAATACAGCACTGATGGAAATATTCATGGAAGATTTAAATATGCCAAGATCAGACAAAGATAAGGCTTGGCAACTAATAGCTAAGATAGGCTATCAGATAAAAACAGTGATGACTGTATAAGCAATTTGCTAAGAAGTCTCTACGAGCAGACAGTATTCCTGTGGACGTCAGGAGGGAACAAAATGATAAAGGTTTGGAAAAGTTTGCTTAATAGTATCTGAAGAGGAAGCACTGGCATATTGGAAGAAAAGTGGGGTGGCTATATTATCCTAAGAGGGTAAAGACCTGCAAATCCAGCTTCATATAAACACATTTCAATTTTAAACCATGTTTATAAACTGATTATGTCTATACTACTTAACAGAATGGCAAAGGTATTGCAATAATTTTTTGATACGGCTCAATATGGTTTTGTGGAGGGGAGACAAACATTTGACAACATTAACAGAACAATTCTCAGCTGGAAGAGCTATAAAGAAAAGACAAACCAATTAGTAGAAGCACGGGCTGCACAATGCATCTTAGCATGTTTACCCTTTCTTTTAGGTTAACTGAAATCTGTGAGTGTGGCTGTCAGTCTTTTGTTCCTATAAGGAGGGTAAAATTTCAGTACTTGATGTACATAATTTGGTGTGTTAGTATTAAGTTAATAAGGGGGTATTAGGGGTGTGTTTGTTTTTTTGTTTGAGGGCTTTCAATGAAATAAGTTTTGTAAGATGTGACATAAGCTCAAATGGATATGGCAAGAAACAACTGTATAAAAGTTCAACCTGCATGAGACACAAAAGCTGGAACTAGACACTTAACAAAAAAGGTATTATACATAAAAGGTCGGAATAATAACTTTTTAATGCAATGATGCCTTCTGTAATGTCTTTAAATGTCAAAGGTCTCACACATAAATACAAAAAAGAAAGAGTAGTGAACTATATTAAAATGTAGAGTGCAAATAATTATGTTACAGGAGACACACTTCGAAAGAAACATGTGAATTTGATAAAGAAAGGATTTCAGGATGGTTATTCAGAGGAATACCTGGGACAAAGGAAAAGAGAAGTACTTACATTAATTTCAAGATGAGATCCAGTAGTGATGGACCAGGATAAAAAAGATAATAATGGCAGATTTGTAGTGCTAAGGGGCTACTGGCAGGGAAGGAGGATTACACTGGCATGTATTTATATTCCATCAAAAACTGCTATAATGGAGCTTAAGAAAATTCTGGAAGAAATACTCAGTTTTTAGAAAGGAATATTACTTACAGGGGGAAACAGAATGTGATTTGCAACAGGGAAGATATCCCAGGGAGACCCAGAAGGGAAAGTATAACAAAGGAGGGCAGATTTTGAAAGAAATTTATAAAAATATTTGGCATAGAAGATGTGAAATCAATGAAAGGAGTTTGGGGTGAATTTACATATTATTCCCCAAGACATAAAAACTGGGCCAGGCTAGACAGAATTTACATTTCACAGGAACATGTGGAGTTAACTGAAGGTCTTGATATGCACCCAAAAACTATTTCAGATCATGCACCAATAGTAATTAAAATAAAAACACAGGGTACTGAAATAAAAATGAGACACTGGCGCCTTCCCACCTATCTGTTGAAAAGAGAGGAATTTAAGGAATGGGTAGTGGAGATTATTCAGGAGCTATAAGAAAGGATAGAAATTTCTTCTGAAAATATAGCTAGAGGGTGGGATAAAATTAAGGTGGAGTTTAAAAATAGGGTAGAAATACAAAAAAAGAGAGCTGTGGCTAAAAAGTAACAAGAATTATTTAGACGGACTGACAAATGTTAAAGTACTGCAGAATAGGAGGAATCCCAGAGAACAAGAAGAGGATCAAATACAGAATGCTAAGAATAAAATATGGGATTACCTCGATAATATGCATGAGTTTAGAAAGACTGCTGTTAAGCAACTGTTTTTTTAATAACAACAGTACAGCACAAAAACTTTTAGCACAACTCAGGCAACAGAAAGTAGAAAGGGCTGTTGCCAAGCTTAGGGAGCCTATAAAGTACAGTTGTGTACACTTACCATAAATGTAGATGTTAGAGTGTATTCACTGTTGCAGTCATCACACTTGGGTTATCTGACTGCAGGTAGCCCTCAGTCGGCCCGAATACCAGAGTCTTGGGATTTCTGCGTCGGATGCTGTCGCCTCTTCCATGATGTCGGGTCGTCAGGGGTATAAAACATGCAGCCAATGCCATTACATCAGTTTTTCTTGCCCCAGATGTCAGGAGCCCCCAAAATAGGAAGCTATTACATGGTGTGGAACACCTCCAGTAAAAAGTAAATACCCCTGCCATAAAAGATGGCTATAAAGAGGATAGGTAAAAAGGACAAAGAAAGCCAGGGGGGGCTGGAGGGAGGGAAACCAGGGCTGCAATAGTGAATACACTTGAACATCTGCATTTATGGTAAGTGTACACAACTGTACTATGTTTTTCATGTTTCACTGTTGCAGTCCTCACACTTGGGTTGATTCCAAAGCTGAGGAAGGGTGGAGGCAGTCAAGAAGTGTCAGGGCTGGCTAGCAGGCCTTGTAAGACTGCTGTAGCAAATCCAGCTCTGAATTTAGAAAAAATAGGTAAGTGGTAATGCTTGGTGAAGGTGTGTACAGAACTCCAGGTTGCAGCTTCCAGGATGCCCCTGGTAGGGACTTCCCTGAGAAATGCTGTAGAGATTGAAGTAGCTCTAGTGGAACGAGTTCTGATCCCCAGAGGTTCTGTTTTCCAAGGTGCTTGTAGCAGAAATGGATGCAGTGTGCTATCCATTTGGAAATGGTTTGCTTCGAAATGGCCTTGCCCTCTGCCCCTGTAGCAAAGCTGACTAGCAGCTGGTCAGATTTTCTGAAAGGCTTAGTCCTGTTAAGGTAGAACCTGAGCTGCCTGTGTCTGTCCAAGGAGTGCAGGACCCTTTCCCCTTTATTCTGAGGAATAGGGAAAAAAGTTGGCAAATGGATGGATTGGTTTAAAGCTACACCGGATACCACCTTGAGCATCAAGGAAGGGGTTAAGTCCTGAGGGAAACCCTGTCAGCATGGAAAATAATGAATGGCTCCACCGCCATTAGTGCCTGTAACTCAGACTTTCTTCTTGCTGAAGTAATAGCTAGAAGTAAGGCTGTTTTCCAAGAGTGGAATTTTAACTCTGCTGAAGCAGCAGGTTCAAAAAGGGGGAAGTGTGAGCTTCTCCAGTACAAAGTTAAGGTCCCAGGCCGGGGCGGGAGCTCTCCTAAGGGGCCTTAAATTGTTAGCTCCTCTCAGGAACTATTTGATGAGAGGGTGAGAAAAGAAAGTTGGCTAAGTATTATAATGATCTGAGATGGCAGAGGCATGAATCTTAATGGATGAGAAGGATAGGCCTCTGTGGAGCAGCTCTGCTACGTAATCAAAGATTTGAGGTAAAATGGGCACAGCTGTGTCCTTTCCTTGAGACTGACTCCAAGAACAATATCTTTTCTACTTTTCAGCATAGGATTTCCTAGTACTAGGCCTTCTGGCCTCAAGGATGACATCCAGCACCTGTTTGCTGAGGGATACTGGTGGTGTATTCAGGGGATAAGCCAGGCTGCAAGGTTTAGGGTTTGCAGCTGTGGATGCAAAATCTGTCCCTCCTGCTGAGACAGCAGGGAAGGTGTCTGATGTAGATGCCAGAGTGGCACCGCTGTCAGACTGCGTAGGAGTGGGTACCAGTGCTGGCCTGGCCAGTCTGGTGCAATAAGGATTGCCCTTGGCCCGTCCTGTTTGATCTTGAGTAGTACCTTTGAGAGGAGGGCCAGAGGAAGAAGGGCAAAAACTGAGAGGTTTTCCCATGTAAAGGATAGGGTGTCCACCTTCCAGGCTCTGCTGTGAGAGTTCCTGGTGCAAAATTTGCTCAATTGGTTGTTTTGGGGGGAGGCAAAAAGGTCCACCTCCGGTGTTCCCCACCTCTGGGTTAGAAGGTTGAATGAGTTGCATTCCAGTTTCCACTCGTGGGGGTCCAGTAGATTTCTGCTTAAGTCGTCTGCCAGTGAATTTTGCTTCCCTGGCAGAAACTGAGCTTGTAGGTGCACTTGGTTGCTCAAGGCTGTGTTCCACAGAGCCAAGGCTAACCTGCAGAGTGGGTAGGAATGAGTTCCGTCCTGTTTGATTATGTACCACATAACCATGGTGTCTGTCTTTATTAGGAGCTGTCCTGGAAGGATAAGGTATTTGAAGGCTGTCAGAGCATTCTGTACAGCTAGCATCTCTTATGCAGGGGAATTTGTTCTGGGCTCCATTTGCCTTGAATGCATTTGCCTGCCATGTGAGCCCCCCATTTATAGTCTGATGCGTCTGTTGTCAGGGTTTGGGCAGCGAGGTGTTGAGTGAAAGGAAGTCCCTTGTTGTGGTTGCACGCTTCTGCCCACCAAAGGAACTCTGCCCTTAAACAAGGTATGATAAGAATCACTGTTTCCAGGTCCTGAGAATGTTGACATAGAGACTTTTTAAGTACCACTGAAGCTTCCTCATATGCAACCTTGCATATGGAATTAGCAGAATGCATGAGGCCATGAACCCTAGGGCTTGCAGTATTTTCCTTGCAGACAGCTGGGTTTTGGTGGCCATTAGTCTGAAATAGTTTGTTACACAGACCTGCTTTTCTGGAGTGAGGAATGCCATCTGGGAAGCTGTGTTCAAGCTTGCTCCCAGGAATACAATTTGTTGGCTGGGCACCAGTTGTGATTTCTTTTCATTAATAGTGTATCCCAGTGAAATTAGAAGTCTTTTTACAAACAGCAGGTGCTGAAGTAGCAGTTCCTGACTGTCCGCCTGAATCAGGCCATCATCCAAGTATGGGTAGATTTGAATATTTCTCTGCCTGCAGTATGCAAAGGGTGGAGCCAGGCATTTTGTGAATACTCTGGGTGCAATAGATAAGCCAAAGGGAAGTGCAGAGAACTGATAGTGCAAAGACCCTGCCCTGAAACGTAGATATTTCCTGCAAGACTCCCTTATGGGGATATGCAGATAAGCTTCTTTTAAGTCTAGGGTGACTAACCAGGCATCCTTGGCTAGCAAAGGAAGAAGCTGTTGCAGTGTAAGCATTTTGAATTTTGAGACCATCAGGAAGGTGTTGAGAATTGATAGATCCAGAATAGGGCACCAAGAGCCCTCTTTTCTGGGTGCCAGGAACAGTCTGGAGTAGAAACCCTGTCCCCTTTGTTCTACTGGAACAAGTTGAACAGCCCTGATATGAAGAAGGGAAAGTACTTGCTTTTGAGCCTCTGCCCACTTGTATGAAGCGAGGGTTTTCCTCCTAGGGGTGCAAGTACTTGGGCATGACTGGGAAGGATAATTGGAAAGTCACTGTGAACTTTTTCCATAATGGGGTGGCTTACCACTCCCTGGTTTTGAGGTGGAAACACTCCATTGTTTAGATCTCTGCATACCCTGAGACTGTAGTCTTGGTGGTCTGTTTCCACTGGGTTTGGACTGAGAAGGCCTGAGAGGGACTGGAAAGGACCATTTTTTGAAGGCCAATGCCTAGTGAATCTAGGTGGCTGCACCTGTACGAAATCTGTGACGGTTTGCATAGAGTTAGCTTTTTCTTCCATCTTTTTAAGAACTTCTTCTGCTTTTGTGCTAAAGAAACGCTCCTGATTTAATGGAGCATCTAGTAATTTTGGTTTGACACGATCTGGCAAGACTTGTTCCTTTAGCCTAGCATGCCTTCTCAGTACAGACCCAGTGACAGCAGCCCTGCAAGATGCTTCTAAAGCATCAAACCCACACTGCAAAGTATGTTTACTAACTTGGTTTGCAGAATGCAGTAACTCTTTTAAATCTTTATTTTCTGCACAATCTGGAAGTAACAGCATTTTTTGTTTAAATAGTTCCATAATATGTTGCTGGTACTTCAACATGTGAAACTGGCAATTCAAAGCCCGGATGGCAAGAGTTGCAGAGGTATATATTTTCTTACCCCATCTGTCTAAAGCTCTAGAATCCCTGTCTGAAGGGGTAGGGTTTTTGGCTGTAGTAGCCTTAATGCCTTTAGGTCCTTGGGAAATGGTCTCTGGATCCGCAGTAGGATTCTTAAATTTGTGAGTCAGGTACCCTGTAGTACCCGTCATGTTTTCTAGGAGCTGGTGGTAAAGGGTCAGGAGTAAGACTGGACTCTATGAAGACATCATCTACAATAACCAGGACAGGGGGTATAGCTAGAGGCCTGTGCTGAGGCAAATCTAAAATTCCTGGAGTCTCTTTTTGGACTGAGGGTAGTCCTGGCATTCTCAGCGAAAATGCTCTCTTAAGGTATTCAAGGTTTCACCAAAAGAAAAATCCTCTGGAGGGGAGGCAGAGGGAATGGATTCCTCTGCATATGAGTCCTCATAGGTAGATAAGGGTATGTCCTGGTAATCAGAAGGGTCAGAGTCTTCAGACTCCTGGTCTGTTGAATCAGAAGGAGATTCAATTCTTTGCCTTTTGGCAGAGGAAGGCTGGCCTCCCCTAATTAGAGTAATAAGGTCTTCAGCCATTCTAAGCATTTTTTTTTTGTGTCATGGGAGGTTGAGCATGCGCTTTGGACGTGGGTTTTCCAGGTGTAGAGCGAACTCTGGGCCTGAGAAACTCAGTAGTTCTAGTAGGAAATGAAGTTGTCGGTTTGATATGAAAATAGGTAGGTCGAAATACACCCTCAGAAGCCGGTGCCAGCACAGCGGCTCCAGACCCATCCAAGGTAGAGGCATCCGCAGGTTCCATAGTTGAAGAAGCATCTCACGGCATGTCGGACTCCGAATGGGTCTCAGCAAAGGCCTGCAAATCTGTAGAAGTAGGCATCAGGGGCTGCAAAGATGCCTCACCGAGTACCGGTGGACTGGCGACTAGCTTAATGGAAGCGTCGTCAGCAGTTTTTGACCTATGCGGTCTGTCTTTGTCTTTGCACTTTTTTGGAAGATCAGTAGTCGGATGGCTTACTGAAGCCATTCGGAATACAGAGAATGAGAGTGAAAGTATTTAGCTACAAAAATAGCCCAACGATGAATGGTTCGGGCGTTAAGGCACAAAACCGACAGCTAGGGAAGTCATGGTCTGGGCCTAAACAGATGATGCAGTAAGAATGAAAATCTCTGTGAGGTATTTGCTTTCCACAGGCAAGACAATTTTTAATTTTTTCTGACCGGTTAGAGCAAGAAAAAAAAATCCCCAACGGTGTACTTAGCTTTAGTAGACTTCAGGTCTGAAACTAGGAAAAACGAAAATTTCAGGTAGCGGCTGACCGACACTTGCAAACTGCTTCCACTTCAGGCTGACTGAGGGCTACCAGCAGGCAGATAACCCGAGTGTGATGACTGTAACAGTGAAACACGAAGAACATTAAGGAAGTTAGCAAGAGATCCTGTAGAGGTATTAGAAATATTTTGGAAATTCTATGAAAGTCTGTATAAAGCAGAGAAATATAGAAATCAAGAAAAGATACAAATGGAAATGTTTATGGAAGAAAGAATAGTTGTGTAAAATCGTACCTAACCATAGATGTCCTTCTCTTCCACGTTACGGTATTCATAACCTGAGGCATTCCCACCTAGGCAACCCAAATGTCCCGCTAGTAAACAAAAGACTTTCACTACTCCATGGTACATGCAACGCTGCATATAGCAAGGCACCCAATGCAGGCCATAAAGGTGACATTAGCACGTACCATTCCTCAGAACTGAATGTCCCAGTCAGAACACCAGTCCAAGGATATAAAGTATACAACATCATCCAAGAAACAGCAAGTACCAAGAAGAGGGTGGGATAGAAGACTGCAACATGGAAGAGAAGGACATCTATGGTTATGTTAAGATGTTACACAACTATTCTATGTCCCTTTATTCCTATGTTACAGTATTCATAACCTGAGGGACAGTACCAAAACTCATGGAAGGAAAAGGGAGGATGCAGCAGAGGAGTTTTCGAAGAATCCATGCAGGACTGCTCTAGCAAATCCTGCTCTGGACCTGGAAATAGTGTCCAGTTTGTAATGTTTGGTGAAGATATGGATAGAGGACCATGTAGCCTATTCAAGAATAGATGCAGTGTCCAAGTCCTTTGAAGAAAGGCCCTGAAGAGGCTACTGCTCTAGTGGAGCGAGCCTTTATAGAGGTAGAGTGTGTCTTCCCATGGGAGACATAAATGAATGAGATTGCCTTAGAAATCCAAGTAGAAATAGTTTGTTTGGAGACAGATTTTCCCAGCACCCTAGGATGGAAGGAGAAAAAAACAATTGCTCTGATTTCTTAATAGGCTTGGACTAGGATTTTTAGGGTCAGAAAAAAAGGTGGGCAAATTAATGGATTGGTTTAGGAACACGTCATTAACCAGCTTAGGCATGAAGGAAGGGTTAGTACAAAGAGAAACCCTGTCCTTGTGGAAAATGAGAAAAGGTTGGCAAGCCATAAGGGTTTGGAGTTCAAAACTCTTCTAACAGAACTGATGGCTACTAAAAGGATTGCTTTCCAAGCGCAGAATTTTAAAGAAGCTGACACTGTAAGTTCAAAGGGAGCCTGAGTGAGCTTTTCCAGGACAAAATTTAGATCCCAGGGAAAAGGGACACGTTTCCTGGGAGTTCTAATGTGAAGGATGCCTTTTAGAAAGACATTAACTTCTAACCTAGAAGCTAGAGGAGGAGATAAAGGCAGACATGCTGAAATGGCTGACAGATGGCCTTTAACAGAAGAGTAGGCCAACCCAGCCTTAAGTTGATCACACAAATAGGAAAGAACCAATGGAATATCCACTGAAAATGGATCTAGGCCTTGCTTTAGACACCAGATAGAGAAGCTCTTCCATTTGGATAAATAGGATCTCCTAGTGTCGGGTTTCCTGGCCTCCTGCAGGACTAGAAGCACGTTCTCAGAAAAAAAGGCCTATTGCCCACAGAGTTAGATTCAGGAAGGTGAGATATGGATGAATAAATGATCCCTTGTCTTGTGCGAGAAGATTCACCCTGTGGGGTAACTTGTGATGGCTGCCCTTGGATAAATGCAGAAGAAGAGGGAAGCAGTGGTGTCATGGCCAAAAGGGAGTCACCAGCAAGATTTTTGGTTTGTCCTGCTGTATTTTCATTAGGACTTTCTGAATGAGTGTGAAGGTCGGGGGGGGGGGTGCATAAAGAAACATCCTCTTCCAGCTATCCTTAACAGAGGGTCTGGGACTCTGGCACAAAACTATGGAAGTTGTCTGTTCATGGGGGAGGCAAACAGGTCTATTTGAGAAGTACCTCACCAGTGGAGAATGTCCAGAAACACATCCCAGTGAAGCATCCACTCATGGGCTTGTCTCATGGACCTGCTGAGAATGTCTGCCAGTACATTTTCAGCTGAAGGAATAAGCTGCTTGCAAAGAAACCTTTGCTTAATAAGCAATCTCCCAGGCTTGAAGGGCCAACCTGCAGAAAGCACAGTTGTGTACACTTACCATAAATATAGAAGTTTGAGTGTATTCACTGTTGCAGTCATCACATTTGGGTTATCCCTGCCAAGGTAGCCCTCGGGGCCAGCCCGAATACCAGAGACTTAGTATTTCAGCGTCGGTTGCTGTCACCTGAGGACTGATGTCAGGTCGTTAGTAGTATAAAGTACGGTGGCTGACGCCATTACATCAGTTTTTCTTGCCCTAACCTGTCAGCAGCCCCCAAGTAGGCGGCCAGGCTCTGGTGGAAGAAACCCCACCAGTGGAAAATAAATATCAATATGTCCCTTATGAGGCAACAACAACAAGTTAGAAAGGCAATAAAAGGAGAAAGAGAAGAAGGGGGATGGAGGGAGAGAAACCAAGACTGCAACAGTGAATACACTTGAACATCTACATTTATGGTAAGTGTACACAACTGTACTATGTTCTTTGTGTTTCACTGCTGCAGTCATCACATTTGGGTTGATTCCCAAAGCTGAGGAAAATGGTGGAGACAGTCAATGAAACTAGGGGCTGGCTAGGATGCCCTGCAAGATTGCAGAGGCAAACCCTGCCTGGATTTGAAGACGACAGGCAGGTGGTAATGCTTAGTAAAAGTGTGAACAGAAGTCCAGGTGGCAGCCTCCAGGATGTCCTTGGTGGGGACTCCCCTGAGGAATGCTGCAGAGGTGGAGGCTGCTCTGGTGGAGTGTGTCCTGACCCCCTTGGGGGGAAGCTTTCCATGTTGTTTGTAGCGGAAATGGATGCAGTGTGCTATCCATTTGGAAATGGTTTGTTTGGAGATGGCTTTTCCTTCTGCCTCTGTAGCAAAGGTAACCAGCAATTGATCAGACTTTCTGAAGGATTTAGTCTTGTCTAGATAGAATCTTAGCTGTCTGTGCACATCTAGAGAGTGAAAAAGAAGTTATGTCTTACCATAATGATCCATCTGTGTTGTAGATCTTTATTCATTCATTACTGATAGAACTTTGGTTCCGTCCTCAGAACTGACATGGCAGTTTCCAAGCTTGCTCCATCCAAAAACTCTCAGCTAAGACCTACCCATATTGCCCCTCTCATAGTTACTCCAGATCGAGTTTGCCCGTCCCTATATAATAGAGATAGTAAGAGAAAAACAGCAGGAAGCTCTGTCTGAGCAATTACCCTAATCAGGCGTTCATAAAGTCCACCAGGAGTCCGGCCAGGGGGAAGGAAGGAGGGAAGTAATGAATGAATAAAGATCTACAACACAGATGGAACGTTATGGTAAGACATAACTTCTTTATGTGATGTTGTAAATCTTCACTCATTCCTTACTGATAGGACCGAGTCCCCAGCTACTTGATTCCTGGGTGGCCCAAAGGAAGGAAATTCCTGAGCATCATAGAACCAAAAGATGCTCGTCCCCTGGAGGCCAAATCCACATTGTAGTGACATATAAAGGTATGAGGTCTTGCCCAAGTGGCTGCTGCGCAGATATCATCCATAGAGGCTCTGGAATGAAAAGCTATCGAAGTAGCCATCAATCTAGTAGAATGTGCCTTTATTCTGGAAGGTAAGCGGAGCTTATTCTGTTGGTAGATAAAGGTAATGACGTTTCTAAGCCAGGAGGATAGAGTCATTTTGGAGAAAGGTTTACCCAATCTGGGTCCTGCAAAGGCCACAAACAATTGATCCGTTTTCCTGAGAGATTTAGTCCTGTCTAAATAACAACGAAGCTGGCGATGGAAAATCCAGAAATTACCTTGGGCAAGAAAGAAGGGTCAGTATGAAGGGACACTCTATCCTTGTGGAAGTTCAAGTAAGGTCTCTTGACACTCAAGGCCTGCAACTCAGACACTCTTCTCGCTGAGGTAAGTGCTACAAGAAGTAGAGTCTTCCATGACAAAATCTTTTTATCACAAGAATCAAAAGGAGGGCCGGTTCTATGGGGGGCTTGACAGGAGGTTTAACATGTAATACTCGTTTCAAAAAAGTCTTGCACAGGCGGTGCGACATAACAGTAGAATTATTAAATCCAATATGAAAATTTGCGATAGCTGCTAAATGTACAGTGATTGTCGCTGCTGAGGCTCCTGCATGTAGAAGAGTTGTCAGATATTGTAGGATCTTTTGAATAGGCATAGAGAAAGGATCTAAGTTCTGATCTTTGGCCCAAATAGAGAATCTAGTCCATTTACTAGAATACATTTTCCTGGTAGAAGGTTTGTGTGAAGCCAGAAGAATTTCACGGACGGGAGATGAGATATCAGGCAACCTGGCAATCATTGGAAGCGGATGAACCAAGCTGTGAGCTTGAGGCTGTGGAGACTGGGGTGAATCAGTCCCTGAGGATGAGATAACAGACCTTGGGAATGAGCCAGGATTCACGGGCTGTGAATCAGATGAGGCCATAGGAACGGGAACCAGACTTGACAGGGCCAATAAGGGGCAATGTGAATCACTTTGCTTCTCAACCTTTGAGCTTTCTGGAGGAATTTTGGGATGACGGGAAACGGGGGAAAGGCATACAGTAGCCCCAGGGACCAATCGTGCATTAGAGCATCCCTCAGGGGTTCCCCCTGAGGGGGGATCAGGGCAAAGTAGCTTCTGCATTTGTTGTTTACAGGGAAGCAAACAGATCGCAGCAAAGCTTGCCCCAGCAGTGGAAAATCCGATCCACTAATACAGGATTGAGGGACCACTCGTGAGGCATCAGGATGTTCCTGCTCAGATTGTCCGCAATAAGGTTGGAACTCCCGGGAATGTGCGTTGCTGTAAGAAAGTGGTTGGAAGCTATCGCCCAGTGCCAAATCCTCATGGCTTTCCGACACAGGGGGTAAGACCTGTTTCCACCTTGCTTGTTGATATACCAGACGACTGACATGCTGTCTGAATGAATTGCAATGGTCTCGGAAGGGAGGGATGTATGGAACGCTTGCAACGTTAAGAGAACTGCCCTCAGTTCCAGGACATTTATGTGCAAACTGGCCTCCATGGGGACCAGGTGCCTTGGACCGTCTTTCCTTGGAAATGCCCCCCCACCCTAACAGGGAAGTGTCCGTGGTCGCCATGGGCTGGGGGAGACAAAACGGTCGAAACCAAAGATTTGATTCTGACTTCATCCACCATAGCATTTCTTCCTTGCAAAGGTTTGTAAGACATATTATGTGATCGAGTGGGTGAGTTAAGATCGACCATTGTGAAGAAAGTAGCCACTGTAGTATTCTCATGTGCAACCTCGCCAGTGGTACTAGAGTAATGGCAACTGCCATGGAGCCCAAGAGTTGCAGTACAAGGCGTGCTGGTACCAAGATCTGTGGAAGAAGGGCTTGGATTTGGTGTCTTATTTTCGAAAGCCTGTGAGGAAGGAGGGAAGCTTGACAGAATGTTGTGTCGAAAACTGCTCCAATTAATTCCAGTGTTTTTGTTGGGAACATTTGAGATCTGTCCTTGCTGATTGTAATCCCCAAGTGGAGAGCGAGGCCTTGAGCGTAAGAGAGGCTGCGGATTAGAAGATTCCTGGTTGGGGTGGTAAGGAGCCAATCGTCTAGATATGGAAACCCCTGGAATTCTTGTAGTCGAAGATGAGCTACTGCAAGTGCCAAACATTTGATGAACACTCGGGGGGGGGCTGTCGAGAGACCGAATGGCAGTGCCCTGAACTGGTAGTGATTGGCTCCCAACCAGAAGCAGAGAAATCTCCAGGAGCGGTGATCCATCTTTATGTGGTAATACGCGTCCTGGAGGTCAACAGAGCATATCCAGTTGTCCCTCCCTAGAAAGGGGAGAATGGACTGTACCATGACCATCCGGAATTTTTGAGGTTTGATACATTTGTTCAATAGGCTGAGATCAGGGATTGATCTCCAGTCCCCTGTCTTTTTTGGCACTAAAAAGAACCTACAGTAAAATCCAGATCCTCTCTGGTCTGGTGGGACTGGTTGGATGACTCTTTTTCTGAGCAGCTTTTCTATTTCTAAGGCTGCTACCTCCCTCTGACTAGGTGGGACATTGGGATTCGTTTGACTGGTCTGGGATTTAAATCAAATGGTATCTGGTAGCCTCTGGATATTATTCTCTGCACCCAAACATCAGTAGTAATAAGTTGCTGGGCTGGTAGGTGCAGAGAAAAAAGACCCCCGATTGCTTACAAAGGAAAACAATCGGGCTGCTGCTCAGGAGAGCTGGTAAGGTCAGCCGGAGAAGGAATCTCTAGCGCCCTGGTTAAGCGGACACCCTCTACCCCGAAAGGGGCACCTTCCAGATGAGTTGCCCCCTCTGCCCCAGGGGGACTGCTCACCACGAGTGTCACGAAAAGATCCTTGAGATTTCTTGAACCACAATTATCCTCCCCCCTGGTTCCTGGAGTAGGACCTCTGGGGGGTGGAAAAACATATGCCCACAGCAGACAAGGTCTTTCTGTCTTTCTCACTTCGTGCTGGTGTATCTTGTACTTTGGGACCAAAAAGTTCAGATTTTTCAACAGGCGTGTTGACAAAGGAAGATTTAAAGGGGTCTGCGAAATCACAAAAACGCATCCAAGCATGGCGTCTCATGATAATGCCTGATGCAGCAGCCTGAGCTGCCCCCTTGGTGGTGTGAGATATCAAACACATTGAGGAGTTTGAGATAGATTCAAGGGTAGCTAGCTGCGAGGTGACAGTGACACACACCTGATCAGGCAGTACCCCCACCAAAGAGGAAGACATTTCAGAAATTAGGTCTCTCTGGAGGAGAGTGAAGTGTGCCAGATAGTTCAGCGACCGAATGGCAAAAGTCACTGAAGCATTGGTCCACTTCCCTAGTCTGTCCATGGCCCAAGACCCCCTGTTTGGAGGATGGACAGTGGAATTATCTTCTGCTAGTTCCCTCTTGGTGGCCGCCGCCATGACCATGGAATCAACCGTCAATTGCTTAGACCAGCTGGGCTGGTCTTCAGAGGTGGATAGAATTCTATCCGACCTCTGGGGACAGGTTCTGCATTGTCCGGGGCCTTCCAGGCATGCTGCACGATCAGCTTAATAAGCTCATCCGCAGGTGGGGTCACCCAGAAAGTAGATGGATGGGCACGGAAGGCCTGCAAGAACACCAATTCCTCAGAAGAAGGGTTAGAGGACTTCCAGGCTCCCCGCTGCTTGAGGATTTTGAGAATGTCTCCAAATGAGATGTCATCTGGGGGAAACCGTGGGGACCCTTCCCCCTCATCGCAATCTGTGTCCTCAGTAATAGATTCCTCAGGGGAATCAAGGTGCTTCCGCTTGCTGCGTTTCTTCCAGGGTGACTCCCCAGTGAGATTTTCTGAGGAGTACTCTGGAGAAAGGGTTCCCTTCAAAGGAAGGTCTTGCAGCTCCCATGCCCGGGATCCCGAAGTAGGCAGTTGGGACAGCTGCATGCTAGAGGGGGGTTCTGGTGCCGATGTCATTGATGCTGACTACGAGCCTGCGGAGGCAAGAACCCTCTCCATCACCTGGAAAGCAGGCCCGCCCGAGGAGGGATGGGAGCCCGAAACCGAGAAGGACAACCTCGGAACCGGGGTCATACCCTGCCCTCAGGAGCTCACCTCCAGGAGGACTGAAAGCTGTCGGAGCCATGGACATAGATGGCACCAGCGAAAAAATAGGCAAAGGGCTAGGTACCAAGGTGCAGACAGTCCAAACACTGTTCCAAGAGTCCAACGGAGCCGATGCAGCAAGGGTGGTCGATGCAGACAGGGAAAATCCACAGTCGGGGCCGAGACCGGCACCAACATCTCCAAGGCCTGGGTAGAGGCTGGAGGAGGATAAACAGGAGAATATGCTGTGAAGAATTCCGAGCCAAAGAGTATGGAAGGTCTAGCTTGAGTGGGCAATCTCCTAGCTGCCAGAAGCTGGTCCACAACCCGCACTGCATCTAGTTCAGAAAGACTCCTGGTGGATCTAAAAGAGGCTGCTGAAGGAGAATCAGGTCTTTCAAAAAAGGGTCTACACCGATGCCCCAAAAAAGGGCCGTACATTGGACAGTATCTGGTTCTTGGGAGATATTCGACTTTAGGCACAGAGGTCATAGTCTGTGGAGCCAAAGAAGATGTCGGCACTGTGGCCGGGGATGGTGCCGAAGCAGGTATGGTTGTGAAAGCCAAGGACGGCACCAAAGCCGGTGGTGCCGAGGCTGAAACCGAAACAGGAGTCAACATCAGAGATGGCACCGATGGAGAAGACACAGGGCCTGGTCCCGAAGAGGTCTGCGCCGAAGGCACCAGAGAACCACGGTGCTGACTCCGTTCCATAAATGATGGAGATGCAGGAACCGAGCGACTCCATTTTTCCTTGTGTTTCTTGGTCTTAGGAGGCGGTGAGACCTCAGACCCAGATGGAGCCTAAGAAAAAGGCGATTTGATTAAACCTTTAAGAATTGATTTGTTTTTACTCTCTGCTAGAGTGCGATTGCTAAAACTAGAACAAATGCCACACTCAGCATTTATATGGTCCACGCCCAAACAGTAAACACATCGAGCATGGCCGTCCAAGTTGGGCATCTTACGCCCACACTTGTCACACTGTTTAAACCCCAACTTAACTTTGTCGGACATAATACAGGCAACAAAGGGCTATTCTAAAGGAAAAAACAACAACAAGGGAAAGAAAGTAAAGAATACCAACGACTGTATTTAAAAATACCACAACTGGTAAAGAAAGGCCTACCAAAGGCAGAAGAGAGGGACAGTATCAACGATGGTAGACAATAAACTACCAAAAGTAGAGGGTAGGAAATAGAAGCAGGTTATAGGCAACAGTAAGAAAAGGCTAAACTGACTAAAAAACAACAAAGTTTGAAGAGAAACTACACAATAAAATCATAAATTTCCACTTAGCTTTGAGAGAGATGGCTAGGCACGTCTGACGAGGAATGCAGCAAACGAGATCTGGAGTAACTATGAGAGGGGCATTTTGGGTAGGTCTTAGCTGAGAGTTTTTGGCTGGTACGAGCTTGGAAACGGCCGTCTGTTCCGAAGACGGAACCGAAGTCCTATCAGTAAGGAATGAATAAAGATTTACAATATCAGATGCATCTTTTCCCCCTTGTTCTGGGAGTTAGGAAAAAAGGTGGGCAAATGAATGGTTTGGTTGAGAGCCACACTGGACACCACCTTGGGCATGAAGGATGGGTTGGTTCTGAGGGATACCCTGTCTGCATGGAAGATGATGAAGGGTTCCACAGCCATGAGTGCTTGCAGCTCAGAGACTCTTCTGGCTGAAGTGATGGCCAGAAGAAATGCTGTTTTCCAGGAGAGAAATGTTATCTCTGCAGAAGAAGCTGGTCTGAAAGGGGGCAGAGTGAGCTTTTCCAATATGAAGTTAAGGTCCCAAGCTGGTGTTGGGGCTCTTCTGGGTGGCCTCAAGTTGCTAGCCCCTCATAGGAACTGTTTGATCAGAGGGTGTGAAAAAAGGGGCTGCTCAGTGGGAAAATCAGCAGACATAGCAGAGGCATGAATTTTTATACAGGAGAAAGAGAGGCCACTGTGTAGTAGGTCAGCTAATTAATCTTGGATGAGAGGGAGGGAGGGAGGGCTATGCCGTACTGGCTCCCTTAGCCTGGATCCAGGTGCAGAACCTTTTCTATTTATCAGCATGACTTTCTGGTGCTAGGGTGTCTGGCCACATGGATAACATCCAGAACCTGTTTACTAAGACTGGCAGATGGGTTCGGGGTTAGGGAATAAGCCAAGCTGCCAAACTGAGTGTCTGCAATTGGGGATGCATGAATTCCCCTTCCCTCTGGGTCAGGAGGTTTGGAATCTGAGGAAGATGCCATGGGGGTAGCGGGGACAGGCTGCTCAGCAAGGGGTACCAGTGCTGCCGGGGCCAGTCTGGAGCTATAAGAATGGTCCTTGTTTTTTTCTCCCTTATACTGAGCAGTATCCTGGGGATGAGAGGTAGAGGAGGAAAGGCATAGACCAATAGATTGACCCAGGGGAAGGACAGGGCATCCAATTTCCAAGCCATGCAGTGATGCTCCCTGGTGCAGAATTTGCTGAGCTGATGGTTGGTATGGGAGGCAAAGAGGTCGACCTTCGGGGTTCCCCATTTCTGAGTTATTAGGGTGAAGGTACTACTGTTGAGTTGCCACTCATGTGGGTCCAAACGATTTCTGCTTAATTGGTCTGCCAGACAGTTGAGAGAGCCTGGTAGGAATTGTGCTAACAGGTGTAGTTGCATGGCAGAAACTGTGTGTTAAAGGGTCATGGCCAGCCTGCATAGAGGCTAGGAGCGAGTCCCTCCCTGCTTGTTGATGTACTACATCACAGTGGTGTTGTCTGTTTTGATCAGGAGAGCCCCTGGAAAGAGAAGGGGCTTGAAAGCTATCAAGGAGTGCTGCGCAGCCATCATCTCTTTTTGACTGATGTGCAGAGGGATTTGCTGTGGGTTCCATTGGCCCTGTATGCACCTGCCATCCAGGTGTGCACCCCAAGCGTTGTCTGATGCATCTGTTGTGAGGGTCTGGGAGGCGAGGGGTGGGGAGAAAGGCTTTCCCTGGTTGTGGGAGCATGCTGTGGCCCACCAAAGGAAATATTTTCTGAGGCAAGGAATTATAGGTAGAAGAGTTTCCAGGTCTTGAGAGTGTTGGCACCAAAGGCTCTTTAGGTAGTACTGAAGTTTGCTCATATGCAGTCTGGCATATGGAATGAGGAGTATGCAAGATGCCATGAACCCCAGAGCTTGCAGGATCTTCCTTGTAGTTAGCTGGAGCCTGGTGGCTAGTTGAGAGAAGTAGGCTGTTAGGAAAATTTGTTTCTCTGGAGTAAGATATGCCATCTGGGATGCTGTGTCCAGACTTGCTCCCAGGAAGATTATCCTTTGGGTGGGCACCTGTTTGGATTTCTTTTCATTGATAGTGTATCCTAGGGAGGTTAGTAGGGTCTTTACAAAGGCCAGGTGCTTGAGCAGCTTTTCCTAGATGGTTGCCTGAATAAGGCAGTTATATAAGTATGGGTAAATCTGAATATTTCTTTGTCTGCAAAAGGCAATGTCCAGAGTCAGACATTTTGTGAAAACTCTGGGAGCAGTAGATAAGCTAAAGGGAAGCACAGAGAACTGAAAGTGTTGAGATTCTGCCCTGAAGTGGAGATATTTCCTGCATGATTCCCTGATAGGAATGTGGAGGTAGGCCTCTTGTAGATCTAGGGTGGCTAGCCAAGCATCCTTGGAGAGCATGGGTTAGCAGCTGCTGGAGGGTGAGCATTTTGAAATTTGGGATCATCAGGAAGGTGTTTAGAATGGATAGATCGAGGATGGGGCACCAGGTGCCCTCTTTTCTGAGCACCAGAAAAAGTCTGGAGTAGAAACATTGGCCTATCTGTTCTGCAGGAATGTGCTTTACTGCCCTCAGAGAGAGCAGGGAAAGGATTTGCTTTTGTGCCTCTGCCCACTGATTTGGTGGTAGGTTTGGGAACCCTTTTGGAGTTGGAAGGGTGTGGAAGGAAATAATTTGTATTCCTGAGACACAATGTTCAGAACCCAATGGTCCTTAGTAATGGTGGCCCAGGTGCTTGAGTGAAAGGAGAGTTTTCCTCCTAGGAGTAAGTGAAGGTGGCCAGAGGAAGGGGGTGGAGGAGGTGAGTCATTGTGAGTTCTTACCATAAGGGGGTGGCTTAGAACTCCCTGGTTTTGAAGTGGAGGTAGTCCACTGCTTAGATCTCTGCAATCCCTGGGGCTGCTGTCTGGGGGGGGTTTGCTTCCACGGGGCCTAGGCTGGGCCGGTTTACTGGGAGCAGGAAAGGACCAGTGTTTGGAGGGACAATGCCTGCTGAACCTAGGGGGCTGGAGTGCAAGAAATCCTTAACTGTTTGCATAAATTTTGCTTTTTCTTCCATTTTTTAAGACCTCTTCTGCCTTAGTGCCAAATAGGGTATCTTTGTGCAAGGGGGCATCCAACAATTTAGATTTGACAAGGTCTGGCAGGGGCTGTTCCTTAAGCCATGCATGCCTTCTAATGACAGATCCAGTGACTGCTGCCCTGCAAGAAAAGTACAGTTTTGTACCTACCATAAATGTAGATGTTCGAAGATCCACATTGCTGCAGTCTTAACTTATGGGTAGTCCGCTGTCCTCGGTCGGCCCGAATACCAAAGTATTAGGCTGACGTCGGTCATGGGCGCTCAGATCTGACGTCAGAGCGTCAAGGTATTAAAGCGCATGACCGACGTCATTTCCTCAGTCTTTTCTTGCCCCAGATGTCAGAAGGCCCTAAAAATAAAGGCCACAGCCAAAAATAGAATAACTCCCTAAAACCATGTACAAAAAACAGCTACAACCCAAATCATACCACCACTCCAAACTACAGAGGGGAAGGAGGGAGGGTAAATTGACTGCAGCAATGTGGATCTTCGAACATCTACATTTATGGTAGGTACAAAACTGTACTATGTTCTTCATCTCACATTGCTGCAGTCTTAACTTATGGGTAGAATCCCAAAGCAGAGGTAAAGGGAGGCTGGCAAAATCATAAAGCATTGGGGCTGCCAAAATGCCCTGCAAGATTGCAGTGGCAAATCCAGCCCTAGATTTGGAATAAAGAGGAAGATGGTAATGTCTAGAAAAAGTGTGCACTGAACTCCAAGTAGCTGCTTCCAAAATATCTTTAGTAGCTACCCCTTAAAAAGCAGTAGAAGTGGCAGTAGCCCTAGTGGAGTGAGGCCTGATTCCAGCTGGAATCTCCTTACCATGATGAGAATAACAAAAAGCAATACAAAAGCCAATCCACTTAGAAATAGTTTGTTTTGAAACAGGTTTCCCCTGAGAACCCAAAGCAAAAGAAACAAACAACTGCTGAGACTGTCTGAACCCTTTAGTCTTGCTCAAATAATAACGCAACTGCCTGTGAATATCCAAAGTGTGCAAAATTTTCTCCCCTTTATTTTGGGGATCTGCATAAAAAGTAGGCAAATGAATAGATTGGTTCAAGGCCACATTTGAAACCACTTTAAGCATAAAGGTAGGGTTAGTACGCAGAGATACCCTGTCCTTATGAAAAATTAGGAAGAGTTCAACTGCCATTAGAGCCTGTAATTCAGAAACCCTTCTAGCAGACGTAATGGCCAACAAAAAAGCAGTCTTCCAAGACAAAAACTTTAACTCAGCTGTAGCTGCAGGTTCAAAAGGAGGTAAAGTAAGTTTTTCCAACACAAAATTGAGATCCCAAGCAGGAGTAGGAGCTCTACGCGGGGGTCTTATGTTCTTTGCCCCCCTAAGGAATTGCTTAAACAAAGGATGAGAGAATAATGGTGGATCACAGTCATAGTGAGCAGAAATGGCTGCAGCATGAACTTTTATAGAGGAGAAAGACAAAACCCTTGTCCAATAATTCTGTAAGATATTGAAGAGAAACACTCAAATCAGGCCTGGAAACATCAAAGCTCTTTGCTTTGCTCCAAATAAAAAATCTCCTCCATTTATCAGCATAAACTTTCCTTGTACTAGGCCTCCTGGCCTCCAAAATAACATTCAAAACTTGTTGAGGAAGCTGCGACCCTCCAGGTTCTAGAACAGAATATGCCAGGCTGTTAGATGCAGGGACTGAATCCTGACATTGTGGAAATTATTGCCCTCCTGAGTCAAAAGGTGTGGAATCAAAGGCAAAGGGTAAGGAGGTTCCCGTACTAAACTCCTCAGCAGAGGGTACCAGTGCTGTCGAGGCCAGTCTGGAGCTATTAGAATCATGGAGGGCTTGTCTTGTCTGACCTTCAAGAGAACCTTTGGAAGAAGAGGCAGAGGCGGAAAGGCATAGACGTGAAGATTGCTCCAACTGAATGATAGAGCATCCACTTTCCAAGCTGTGGGATGAAACATCTTTGTGCAAAACTTTGGCACCTGGAAATTTAGTGGAGAAGCGAACAGATCTATGTCTGGAGTCCCCCATATCATTGTCAACTGTCGAAATACTTGAGGATCCAATTTCCACTCGTGGGGATCCACTATCCGTCTGCTCAAAACATCTGCTAAGGAGTTCTGTGCTCCTGGCAGAAACCTTGCTTGAAGAGTGAGTTGCAAACTGAGAGCAGTCTCCCACAAAATCATAGCTTGCCTGCAAAGAGGGTATGAATGTGTTCCCCCTTGCTTGTTGATGTACCACATGACAGTTGTGTTGTCTGTTTGAATCAACACCTGCCCTGGGAGAAGTAAATCCTTGAAAGCCATCAATGCAAACTGGACTGCTAACATTTCCTTCAAGTTGATATGCAAATGTTGAAGTCTGGCAGGCCACGTGTCTTGAACCCATTTTCCATTGAGGTGTGCTCCCCAGGCCTTGTCCGAGGCATCCGTCGTTAAAATCTGACTCGCCTCTGGTCAGGTCACAGAGAGTCCCTTGTTTAGGTGACATTCCTGAGCCCACCACAAAAATTCCTTTTGAATGCAAGGTATTATCTGAATGACAGTGTCCAGATCTTGGCAGTGTTGTGTCCATACATTTTGAGATACCATTGTAGCTTCCTCATATGCAGTTTGGCATTGGGAAGCACCAGAATACAAGATGCCATGAACCCCAAGGCTTGAAGGACTGTCCTTGCAGTCAGCCTGGACCGTAGAGACAATTGATGGAAGTAAAGTGTAAGATTCTTTTGCTTGTCCGGGGTCAAAAGGCCATCTGGGAAGCTGTATTCAGTCTCACACCCAGAAAGCACATTTCCTGAGAGGGTACTAGACTGGACTTTGTTTCGTTCACAGAATACCCTAGGCACCTTAACACTGTCATAACATACTGCAGATGGTGAAGAAGCTTGTGCTTGTCTTGAGCAAGAATCAGGCAATCGTCCAAGTAAGGATAAATTTGTATTCCTCTTAACCTGAAGAAGGCTATCACTGGAGCCAGAACTTTTGTGAATACCCTGGGCAGTAGATAAGCCAAAGGGCAATGCAGAGAACTGATAATGTAAAGTCCCAGCCAAAACGCAGGAATCTCCTGCAACTGAGCCTGATAGGAACATGAAGATAAGCCTCTTTGAGATCCAGAGTTACCATCCAGTGATCTTTGCCCAACAGAGGCAGAAGTTGTTGCAACGTCAACATTTTGAATTTTGGAATGTCCAGATATGTGTTGAGGATAGATAAATCCAAGATTGGCCTCCAAGTGTTTCCTTTCTTTGGTACAAGAAATAGGCGAGAGTAAAATCCGAGGCCCACTTCTGACAGAGGGACCTGCTGTATAGCCCCCATTTGAAGAAGTAAAGAAATCTGTTTGTGAGCCTCTAACCTTTGCTGAGGAGGAACGTCTGGCATGCCTTTGAAAGGGGACAATGTGTGGAAATAAAACTTGTAGCCTCGGTCTATAATGTCCAACACCCATTTGTCCTGGGTGACTAGAAACCAATTTTGCTTGAAGAGTGCCAACTTTCCTCCCAAAGGAGCTGCCAGACAAGAAGAATCTGGCAGCTGAAGATGCAGGTCATTGGGCCTGTTTACGAAAGGACTGGCCCCTGCCCTCACCTGTAGATTGTGCTGGTGAACTCCACGGCCTAGGCCTGAAAGAACTCTGAGCTCTGCCCCTACCACGTCTAGATCTACCCCTAGACTGTGAATCAGAAGAAGGGTAAGTCCAACCCTTAGCAGGCCAGTTCCTGCTAAACTTAGGGGCTGCACCTGCAAAAATCTTTAACAGTCTGCATAGACTTAGCCTTGTCTTCCATTTTTTCAAGACAGACTCCACAGGAGAACCAAACAAAACTTCAGACTGCAAAGGAGCATCTAAAATCCTAGCTTTAACATGCTCTGACAAATTCTGATCCTTAAGCCAGGCGTGCCTGAATAACTGAACCAGTGGCAGCCACCCTGGAGGAAGCCTGCAAAGCATCAAAACCACACTGCAAAGCATGCTTACCCACCTGATCAGAGGCATGTACCAAATCCTGTAATTCCTTACACTCTATGCCCTCTGCCAAAGCATCCATTTTAGATTTTAACTGAGTAAGGAGAAAATTCTGGTACTTCAACATATGAAACTGGCAATTCAAAGCCCTCATTGCTAAAGTGGAAGAGGTATACACTTTCTTACCCCACCTTTCCAAAGCTCTAGCCTCCTTATCCAAAGGAACTGGATTCTTTACAACAGAAGCCCTGACACCCTTAGGTCCCTGGCTAATAGTTTCTGGATCGCCCTAGGGCTTTTATACAGATATTTATGAGCCTCAGGCACTCTGTAACACCTATCTGGCTTAACTGGCAGGAGGCAAAGAGTCTGGATTAAGGGAAGCCTCAGAGAAAACGCCTTGAACAACATCCAAAACAGGAGGTATAGCCAAGGGCCTATGCTGTGGTAAAACAAAATTCCCTAAGCCTCTTCCTGGAATCTGAGAAATCCTGACCTTCCCATTTAAAATGCTCCCTCATGGAATGCAGGGTTTCTGAAAAAGAAAAATCCTCTGGAGGAGAAGCAGAAGGAGTGGAATCCTCTGCGTCTGAATCAGAATAAGGAGGAAAATCCTGAATGTCCTCAGCCGAAGACTCTGAGTAATCTGAAGCCTGCTCCAAACTTTCCATTTCTGGCTCCACCCTAGGCCTCTTATCAGGAGGGGGCATAGAACCCCTGATTAAAGTAATTAAATCTTCTGCCATTTTAAGCATATGTTTTTTAGGCACAGAACCTGCAGAACTAGGACTGACACCTGTGGAAGGCAAACCAGGCCTGCCTTTGGAGGGCACCTTAGAGACAGAAGGAGAAGGCCTAACCACCTTAGGCAAAGAAGGGAGAACAGTAACCTGAGAGGCCCCCTCAGCTTGACCTGACTCCTGAGAGGCCACATCTTGTAAAACCAACGTCTCCCCCAGAGACTCAGTTGAAACTTCGGCCGGATCAACCAAATCCACCGTAGTGTCTAAAGAACCGGCGTCCGGAACGGACGAGTCATCCTGTTTGGACTTTAAAGATTTATCTTTGCGCTTCTTCATGTAGCGGCCGGAGGATCCGGCGGCATATTGTAATTACACCGCCATCAAGACAAGCCTAGCACAATCTAGCCTACGTTTAATGGTGCGCTTATTAAACCTAGCACAAAAGCGACACCCTACTAGGTCGTGCTCAGGTCCCAAACAAGGAATACAAAGAGAGTGGTAATCCCTATGCGGTATCTGTTTCCCACAAGAAATACAATTATTCACTTTTTCTGACATCCGGAAATAACCGAGGCAAGAAAAACAAAAATATTCTAACGGGTACTTAGCCCAACTTGGTTTCGGTCTGAAACTCAGAATACGAAAATTTCAGAACGCCGAACGCCACTTGCAAACGCTGCTTCTGCTTCGGACCATGCGGCAAAAAAGACTGAGGAAATGACGTCGGTCATGCGCTTTAATACCTTGACGCTCTGACGTCAGATCTGAGCGCCCATGACCGACGTCAGCCTAATACTTTGGTATTCGGGCCGACCGAGGACAGCGGACTACCCATAAGTTAAGACTGCAGCAATGTGAGATGAAGAACATCTTCTAGGGCTTCAAAACCACAGTGCAAGGTGCGTGTAGTTACTTAACTTGCAGAATGCATTAACTCTTGTAAATCTTTAGATTCTGTCCAAGAAGGAAAGGAAGCCCTTTTTTGTTTAAGGAGTTCCAAGGTATGTTGCTGAAATTTCAGCATATGGAACTGAGAATTTAGTGCTCTGACAGCAAGAGTAGCTGAGGTGTATACTTTTTTACCCCATCTGTCCAATGCTCTGGAATCCCTGTCTGAGGAGGTGGGATTCTTAGTAGAGGTAGCTTTCATCCCTTTTGGCCCTTGAGAAATGACCTCAGGGTCAGCTGTAGGATTTTTACAAAGATATTTGTGCGAGTCAGGGACTCTATAGTACCCGTCAGGTTTTCTGGGAGCAGGAGAAAGGGCATCAGGAGTCGAGCTGGATTCGAGGAAAACATCCTCCACAACATCCAAGACTGGGGTGGGGGTGGGGGTGGGGGGGTTGGCCTAGGGTCTGTGTTGTGGAAGATCCAGGAATTCCCTGAGTCTCTTTTTAGACTGAGGGCAGTCCTGACTCACCCACTGGAAATGCTCCCTTAAATTATGCAGGGTTTCCACAAAGGAAAAATCCTCTTGGGGAGAGGCTGAAGGAATGGAATCCTCTGCATCAGAATCCTCATAAGTGGAGAGGGGTTGCATGTCTTCATATTCAGATGCATCAGATTCATCTAAGTCTTGTTCCAACAAAACTACTGGGGACAGATCTCTTTTCCTTTTGGAGGGGTTAAGTTGGCTTCCCCTGATCAGCATGATAAGGTCTTTGGCCATTTTAAGCATTTGAGACTGAGACAAGGTAGCAAGCGCCTGAGAGTGGGTCGTCGCTTTCTTGTGTGTGATTCGTACCCTGGACTTGAGAAACTCGGTAGTTTTAGAAAGAACGGTAGTCATAAAAGAAGACGTCAATTTGTGTCCAGATTCGGTAGTGCAAAGGCCTTCCTCGGAAGTCAGTGCCTGCTAAGCAGCTCTGGACTCATCCAAGGTTGAGACGACCGCAGGATCCTTAGTGGAAGAAGACTTTTGCTGCACAGCGGACTTCGAAAGGGTCTCGGTAGCAGCCTGCGAATCAACAGAAGCAGGCATCAGGGGCTGCAAAACTGCCTCAATGAGTACCAGAGAACTGAACTAATGGAAGCGTCGTCGGTAGGTTTGGACCTGTGTGGTCTTGTCTCTGTCTTTTTCTTTACGTTTTTTTTTTGGAAGATCTGCTGTCGGGTGGCTTACCAAAGCCATATCGCAATTCGAGGACTGTAAGTGAAAATATCTGGCTACAATAAGGGCCTGACAACGGATAGTTCTGGCGTTGAACAAAGCACAGAAGTGGCAACGAGGGACGTCGTGGTCAGGGCCTAAACAAGTGATGCAGTAAGAGTGAAAGTCTCGGTGTGGTATTTGCTTTCCACAAGCAAGATGATTATTAACTTTTTCTGACATCGGTTAGTGCAAGAAAAAAGGATCCCCAACGGGGTACTTAGCTTTAGAAGTCTACAACTTCAATTCAGTAGACAAAACTCAGGCAGCGGCCGACTGGCACTCGTGCGAACAGCTTCTGCTTCAGGCTCCTCGGCAAGAAAGACTATGTAATGGCGTTGGCTGCCTTACTTTATACCACTGACGACCTGACGTCAGTCCTCAAGTGACAGCAACAGACACTGAAATACTAAGTCTCTGGTATTCGGTCCGGCCAAGGGTTACCCTGGCTAACCAGTGGATTTTCTGAATGTGAAGTCTGGCTAGGGGTAGCATGGGAAAAAGTGATGCCATGAACCCTAGCATACACAAGTACTCCCTGGCAGAGCTGGAGGTCAACGGGAGTAGTTAGATGAAGCAGCAGAGCAGGGTTTGCACTTTTTGAGGAGGGATGAAAGCCATCATCAGACCTGTCCTTAGTCTACATCCTAGGAAAATCTGATCCTGGGAAGGATTGAGAAAAGACTTGCTGGAGTTTATGGTGAACCCCAGGCCTTGGAGAAGAGAGACACTGAAGACTAGGTTTTCCTTTAGAGTGGCTGGGTGGACTGCTCGAATTAGCTGGTTGTCCAGAAAAGGATAGATCAGTATTCCTTGGAGCCTGCAGAAGGCAATGACAGGAGCAAAGCATTTTGTGAATACCCCTGGTGTCACAAGAGAGTCCAAACAACAAAGTACAGAACTGAAAATATGAGGAAGCAACAGAAAAGTGTAAACACGTCCTGCATTGAGGATGAATGGGGATATGCAGGTATGTCCAGAGTAACTAGAAAGGCCTAGGGAAGCAGAAGAGGGAAAAGAGTTTGCAGAGTGAACATATGAAAAATTGGCACTTTGGGGAAAAGGTTGAGATGCGAGAGGTCTAAGACCTGTCTCCATGGACAATCTTTTCTGGGAACTAGGAACATTCTTGGGTAAAACCTTCTTCCTTTTTGTAGTGGTGGGACTTCTTGAATGGTTCCTTGATTTAGCAAGTCCTCTAGGATTTGAGGGAACAGATGAACCTGATCCAGAGGAGGTTGTGGAATGCCCATGAAGGGAGGGACAAACTTCTATACCATGTAGTAACCATTTTGGATGAAAAAAAGCAAAAGTAATAGATAAGGCCCAGGTACACACAAAAGCCAACATATTCCAGTTACATTAAGTTATATCATCGTTCTGTGGACAACATTTTTGTTCTGTGGGCTAGTGATGAATATGAACTACAGCAGTTTACATCATTTGCTAACGGTACTACTCATTTTCTGACTTTTACGTCTACAGTATCTCAATCTAGTATTGATTTCCTAGATGTTAAGCTGAGCAGAAATGCCTCGGGCAGTACTGACACAATGTATAGGAAAGCTTGTTGGAACAATAGTCTGTTAATATATGAAAGTAGGTATCCTAGATGTGCATTTTCTAATGTTATTAAAGGTCAATTTACTAGAGTATTAATAAAAAAGAAGAAAAAAAGTCAATCGCCACTTTGCTTTTTTTGTTTTTTTGTTTTATTCAATTTAGTAGAGTATCTTGACTGTGTACTGCAAATGATGACTGTGTTAAGAATATGTAATTACTTTCTGCTCAGTTTCAAGCCAGAGGCTATAATAGGAAAGATGTAGGAAATATCAGTAAACAGGTTTTGAAAAATAGGGACACTACAGATAAACTCTACTACTCTGATGGCTGGGGCCACGTGTATACGGGACATGAGAGTAAGTCCTATACACGGTCTGGTTTGAGATTTTTCACTAAATTTACAAGTGATGTCGATCCAATACGTGACGATATAAGTAAAAACTGGAATCTGTTGACTACAGATTCTAGAACAGCAGAAATTATAGGTCACAAACCAAGGTTTGGCTTTAGAAATTATAACTTGAAGAGATTGCTTTGTGACACTAGGCCATATTTACAAGATGTTTAACAGAGACTAGGCACCTTCCCTTGTTCCAGGAGCAAAGCATGTTCAGTCATTACGAAAACAATTTAAACATCCTGTGTTTGACTTGACTTTTAAACCCAGGTTTCATGCAGACTGTCAAACTTTAAATACAGTTTATTTAGCTATGTTCAATGTATGCACTAGTTTCTATGTGGGGAAAACAGTGAAGAAACTCAAGGATAGAATCTGAGACACCTGCATGAGATTAAAGTATCTAATATGAAGAATGCTTTGGCTAAGCATATTAATGATCATCCAGGACACACATTTTCTTTTAGGGTCTTTCAATGTGTGAAGGCTAACCCCAGGGGTGGTGACTTGAATAATTATGTGGAGAGTTTAGAACTAAAATGGATACTTAGACTGCAAGCTGACAAGTTTCCAGGCATAAATGCTAATGTCTGCCTTAAACCAGTTTTAAGAAGAAGGGAATTGAATCTTTGATTTTATCGTTGTGATGTTTTAGCAGTTCTGTGATTGGGGATATGGCTTGTTTTAAATGTGTGCCTTCTTTTATGGCATATGAATCTGAAGAAGTATTAGCCAATGCGAAAACACTTATCATGGTCTTAATAAAACCTATTTTATGGCCATGGTAGCCTTGCTGGTTATTTGTTTTCTTCCATTTTGGATAATGGAAAGGACCAACTTGTCGGTGGCGATGCTTGTCCAAGAGGGAAGAGAAGAAGATAGGTGATGGGAAAGGGGGATGTTTGAGAGATTTGCCAGGTAGTCTGTAAAGGTGGTCTTTTGACCAGAGGTTTGCTGAGGTCTAAAAGATCCCTGTCTACAAACCCCTTTCTTATGGGAAGGAGGGGAACTGTGTTGCTTCCTTCTGACAAACTGCATCCTGGAAGTACAATTTCTGTGGTATTTAGGAAGTGGAGACACAAACAGGGCATCACTGTCCAAAGATGCATCCATAATTTTAGCCTTGATATCATTAGCAAAAGATGGAGCCTTAACCATGAGTACCTCCTAAGGACAGAACCCGAAGCTGCTGATCTAGCAGAAACCTCAGCTGCATCATAAGTGTGTTTAATGGAATGTCTAAGCATGTGGGCTGAAGGCAGACAGTAAAGAAGCAAGCTGAACCTTGACTGGAGAATCAGGAGTGTCTGAAACCAGCTGATAAGCTTGGGTAAAGAAGGCCAGAACATATTTCGACATGTGGGTCTGGTAGCTGATGGCTTTGAAAGCCAGGGTAGAGGATGTATACACTTTTTTACATATCCTGTCTATCATTTTGCTATCCTCGTCAGAAGGGAGCAGATTAGTAGAGGGAAGTAGTCTAGAAGCTTTGTCTGCTGAAAGGGATATAAGTGCAGCATCTCCTGGAGGACATTCAAATAAAAACTAGCTGTCCTCTGGGACCTTATAGAATCTACCAGGCCTTTAAGGTGCTGGAGGTTGAGCATCTGAATTCTTTGACACTGAGAAAAAGGCATCCAGAAAAGCATGGAGAACAAAAGGGATGGCCGAGGGAGATGGACAGTGCATCTCCAACAGATTGCATCATTTCTTTTTAACCTCTGATACTTGACTACTTTACCATTTTAAGAAATCTCTCATTCTAGAAATAGTTTCTCCAAGGGACAAAACTTCCTATGGAAAATCCCCACTGTTAGAATCTAATTCAGGGGAAGCATAGCCTAGAAAAGACTCTATCTGAGATGTGTAGGTTAATGAGTCATCTGATGAAGTTTTCTTCTTCTCCAGCAGCCTTCAGTTCCTCTACTGATTTCCTGGGAGTGGTAGAAGGAAAAGTAATGAAAGGTGGAACAGTGGATAGATTTAAAGTAAGGAAGGCATTTAGGATTCCCTGTGAGAAGGCCTGCCAATCTGGGGAAGGAGCCTGGGAAGAGGAAACATGTTTTTGTTTTAATTTCTTCTTACACGGAGGATCCCCCTAGGTTGAAATAAAACAGCTGACGTAGGCCTAGGTTTTTTGCCCAGGCGTTGGGATAACTTGAAACGGAGGAGCTTGAGGGGCACCACAAGGGACATCCAAAGTTGTGGGCACTGTTCCTCCTTACTGTCTTGAACGGACGTTTGTGATAACTCTGTGGAAATCTTAGTGGCACCCTCCTTAATGACTTCCAAAATGCTACCCACTGCAGGTTGGGAACCAGAGATTGAACAGGCCTCTGGGCCTACACTAGCCTCGAGAGGAATGTCCAGATCCAGAGGCACAGTCAAAGATTCCTGCTTGATCTTTTTGATCATCATCTTCGGTGGCTCACCAGATGGACCTGTGGTGCCCTCCATACCAAAAGCTAGCCTTTTAAGCCACTGATTCTTGAGGTAAATACTAAGAGCCGACAAACGATAATGAAGCATTTTGGTGACAAATGCCTGGCAAACTGTGCAAGACTAGTAACTGTGCTTGGACCCTAGGCAAAACACTGATCGGGCCTATCTTTGTGTGGAATCTAACATCCACAAAGGCACTTGCCTTTCCTAGATTACATTAACCTCAAAAAACATGCCGCAGCAAAAAAGGAACATAGATTTTCCCCAATAGGGCACTTATCTGAAAATAGTAAACATTCATCGATCAAACAAATGGTAGAAGCTGATGTTCAGAGAGGCGGCAGAGAAGTTCTGAGGAATGGTATATACCATCACCTTTATGGCCTGTGTTGGCTGCCTTGCTATGTACAGCGTTGCACATACCATGCTGTAGCAAAAGTCTTTTGTATACTGGCTGGACATTCGGGTTGCCTAGGTGGGAAAGCCTTCAGATTATGAACACTGCAACATAAGAATAGAAGGACATTTAAATATGCCAAGGTTAGAGGTAGATGAGGCTCAATTACTAACGGTTAGAATAGGAGGAGATGAGATACAAATTGTGTTGTATAACCAATCTCCTGGAAAGTCCTCAGGAATAGATGGTATACCTGTGGAAATTTGGAAGCTAGGAGGGAAAACTGATAAAGATCTGGAAAGTTTTGTTTAACAGTATTTTAAGAGGAGGAGTACCAACCTCCTAGAAGAAAGCAGTGGTACCTCTAATACCTAAAGAGGGTAAAGATACACCAGACCCAGCTTTATAAAGGCCCATTTCAATACTAAACCATAAGTGTTCATGTCTATAATGACTAAAAGAATGATAAAAGTTATGCCAAAATTGATAGATATGGATCAGTGTGGTTTTGTGGAGGGGAGACAAACATTTTACATCATTAACAGGACACTGATGATACAGAGGGAAGCAGAATGTAAGAAAATACCACTGTTGTTGGTAGGTCTTGATACAGAGAACGCATTTGACAGAGTAAGCTGAGACTTTATGAGCAGGGCAATGGAAGCATTTGCATTTCCTGAAAAAAATATAATGTTGATTAGGAGGATATTTGAGGGATCAGAGGTGAAAATTAAAGTGGGTCTTTCCCTCTCTGATAATTTCTGCTTGAGCAGAGGAACCAGACAGGGGTGTCTTCTTTCCCCTTTGTTATTTGCATTATATTTAGAACCACTGTCAAAGAAAATAAGGGACTCAGAAATTCAAGGATATAATTGGTATGGTAATCATGAAAAGCTGGCTCTATCTGCAGATATTTTATACCTGACAAAACCAGAAAGAGACATTACAGTGTTCTGTAACATTTTGAGAGAGTTTCAAATCTTTTCGGGATACAAATTAATGAAGCTACAACAAAGGCAACAGTGGTAAATTATGAACCCACACACAAATTGGTTCAGCAATATACCTATTAATGGGGACATGACAAAATGAAGTATTTAGGAGTATGGATTAAAAATTATTTTGGTGTGGCAGCTAAGGATATATGGGAAGAGACTAAACAAAGGATAATACAAAAACTAAGAAAATGGAAGCTTTTGGTATGGATAGTAAGATATAAGCAGTCAAAATGTTTTTAGTCTCTAGTCTTATACACAGGTCAGGCATATTTTATCAAACATAAGAGAAGTTGTGGATAGCAATAAAGAGCTGAAAACTTTATTGGGGGGAGGGGAGATGGCAAGAGTCAAGTGAGATAAGCCGATTCTTCCAACAGAAAAGGGCGGAATGGGATTACCCAATTTGAAGGGTTATTTCAGAGCTACACATTTTAAGCTCCTATACACAGCACAAGAAGAAAACTAATTTAAAGTGGAAAGGGATAATGTTAAAATAGGGGGAAGCTCAAGAAACAAGGAGAGACAGGGATTTTGAATGTAGGCCTTTAAGGAGAATAACAATAATCATACAGAATATTATATCCACAAAGTAGAAGAAAGTAATTTAAGAACTAAGCCAACATGAAGAAAGAAGACTGTACCGATAGGGATTACTGCAATTAGGGATATAGACAATAGGCAAAAGGGGGCTGGAATTTATTGGAGAAAACTAGCAAATGAACCAAGGTATTGGGAAGCAAGTAACCACAGAAGGAAGGGTAATAGAATGGGAAGAGGCCAAAAATGTATTTAGACTGCAGGTTTGACACTGCATTCCCCATCAAGGATTGATATCGGAGTATAGGCAGAGAGAAAGAAATTGGGGGGGTCCTAAATGAAAGACCAGCACTGGTGCAGTTTTTAGTAGAATCTAGAACAGAAGCTGCCATTAAAAAAGGAACGATTAGTAGAGCATATAAAATATTGCATGATAACTATAAGACTCAATCAGAGGAGGTTATAAAGGATTGGGAAGAGAGACTGGATAAGCAATTAAAGAAACAATGCCAGGATATATATGTATGCCTCCAAAATCTGCAACAAAGTCTAGAAGATTTAGGATTGTTGCTTGGAAATGTTTACATAGATATTTTTATACCCCAAGTAGACTCCACAGAATTTTTCCTCAGGAAGACAGCAAATGTCTGAGGTATGACAGGGAAGAAAGAGGTACTTGGAAACATATTTTCTGGGAGTGCAGTGGGTTGGCAGACTTTAAGGATTCCCTATGTGATGCACTGTTGAAGATGCTGGGTGGGCAGATTGGCGTGACAAGGGAGATGATTTTCTTGAGCTACGATACAGAATCAGAACTGCCTAGACATGGTAAGGCTTTGCTGTCTAATTACGGTGGCTGCCAAAAAAGCAATTACTAGAAAATGGAAATCAAAATCTAAACCAACTATATCACAAGTGCTGAATATAGTAATAGAGATAAAACAACTGGAACTGAGATCTTTAGAAAAGAGTAGGAGCAAACTACATAGGAAAATGGGAACTGTGGGAACAGTACATACAGGGGAGGAATGAGGTTTAAAAGAAGGCAGGACTTGAACTATGTAATGTTTGACTGACAATGATTAAGTAGATTATAATTGACGTATAATGTTTGCAACTGGGAGTGTTGTCAGTATGGTTTGTGAAGTAAAATGCTTAAAACTAGAATTGTGTCAGTGTGGTTTGTTTTCATTTATACAAATGTATGATTGCTTATGTCATAAGTGATGGTTTAATAAAGATGTTTCTTGTTTACTAAAAAGGGTCAGGAATTGAATAATGTATGTATATGATATATGGCAATATATGTGAAGTATAATGTTTGTTAATGTTAATTTGTTAATACAGTTTGATTACTTTTGCATAAATGTAAATTTGCCTATGTTACAAATGATGATTCAATAAAGGTGTTAAAAAAAAACATCAACAGAACCATGATGATCTAGGGAAAGCAGAATGTAAGAAAACACCGCTGTTGTTAGGTCTAGATGCAGAGAAAGTATTTGACAGAGTAAGTAGACTTTTATGAGTACATTCTCTAATGGAATAAGGTTAATCAGGAGGATATATGAAGGATCGGATGCAAGAATTAAAATGGGAGGGTTCCACTCATACAAGTTGTGTTTAAATAGAGGAACCGAGTAGGGGTGCCTTTCCCCCTTTGTTGTTTGTTTTATATTTAGTGCCACTGGCAAAGAAAATAAGGGACCCAGAAATTCAAGGACATAATTGACATGCTAAATATAAAGCTGGTTTTAATTGCAGATGATATTATTTTGTACTTGATAAATCCAAAAAAAGGACATCTCAGTATAATCAAACATTTTGAGACTGTTTCAAATCTGAAATGGGATGTAAAATTAATAAAGATAAATCAAAAGCTATAGCAGTAAATTATACACTCACTCATGATTTGGTTCTTCAACATCCACATTTAAAGAGTCAAGATAAGATGAAGTATTTAGGAGTATGGATTTAACAGGCTTCTGTAATGGCAGGTAAGGATATGTAGGAAGACACTAATCAAAAGATAATAAAAAAATGAGAAACCAGAATCTCGTTTACTGATATGAATAGTAAGATACAAACAGTGAAAATGGTTTAGTCCCTAAAGCTCTACATAAATGTCAGGTATATTTTTCTCAACCACAGAAAAATTGTGGACAATAATTAATAAAGAAGTGAAGGAATTTATCTGGGAGGGAAACACTGGAAGATATCAAGTGGGATAATTTGATCCTCCTAAAAGGAGGTGGTGGTTTTGGATTACCTGGCTTGAAGGGATATTTTATAGCTACACATTAAATTCTCATATACATAACACAAGCAGAAGGTTATATACAATTCAAAGTGGAAAGGGATGATAATGAAGCAGGGGAGGTGTTCAAGAAATAAGGAGAGTGGGATTTTCAATGCAGATTTCAAAAGAGAAAAATAACCATACAGATTATTATACCCATACAGTTGCTAAAAGTATAAGAACAAAGCCAACATGGGAAGAGAGAAAGGAAATTTTGCCAACAGGGATGACAGCAAATAGGAGTACATAAAATAGGCAAGAGGATGCTAGAATTTACTGAAGAAAAACTGGCAAAGGAACCAAGGAATTGGGAGCAAAGTACTAGAAGGGAAGGGAAACAGAACAGGATTAAGGCCAAGAAATTGTTTGGACTTCAGGTTAGACACTGCCTTCCCTACCAGGGACTGACAGCATATAGGCAAAGAGAAAGGAGTAGTGGAGTCCTAAGTGAAAGATCTGCTTTAGTAGCATTTTTAGTCGAATCCAGAACAGAAGCTGCTGTTAAAGGGATAATCAGCAGGGCATATAAAATTTGCAAGACAAGTACAAGAAACAATCAGAGGCTGGAAAAGCAATTTACAAGGGAACAATGGGAGGGTATATATATATATATATATATATATATATATATATATATATATATATATATATATATATATGGCCACCAAGTACTCAAACCAGCCCAAAAGTTTTACGATTTTTCCGTGGAAGTGTTTGCATAGATTCTTTAAATCCTCAAGCAGAAAGAATTTTTAAACAGGTAGATTGCAAATGCTGGAGGCATGATGGGGAAGAAAGGGGTAACTGAGAACGTTTTTTTGGGAGTATAATGAGTTGGCAGATTTTAAAAATCCCTTACAGAGAACTCTGACAGAAATACTGCGGAAGCAAATGTCTGCAACTAAGGAAATGATTCTTTTGAGCTGGGACGCAAAATCTGAACTGCCTAGACATACTATAAAATGATCAAGATATTAGGCAGACCTCTAAAATTATATTTTATTAGGTATTAAGGGCTCTGTCATCCACTACATTACTGCAAGTGAATTTTATAATACAGAATATGCTTTTAAAGTCAATCCACAAATTTAAGTGATAACTAGCCATTTCTGTTTATGTTCAAAATACAGGAGGAAAGTACAGTTGTGTACACTTACCATAAATGTAGATGTTCGAGTGTATTCACTGTTGTAGTCATCACACTTGGGTTATCCTGCCAGGGGTAGCCCTCTGTCAGCCCGAATACCAGAGACATAGTATTTTTGCGTCGGTTGCTGTCACTTCAGGACTGACATCAGGTAGTCAGTGTTATAAAAACAGGCAGCCGACACCATTACATCAGTTTTTCTTGCCCCAAATGTCAGGAACCCCCAAACAGGGAGCTAAGTTATGGTGGAAAAACACCACCAGTAAAAAAAGTAAATACCAAAAGCCCTGTAAGGAGTGAGGAAGAGAGAGAGAGAGACAAGGGAACTGGAGGGTGGGAAACCAGGACTGCAACAGTGAATACACTAACATCTACACTTATGGTAAGTGTACACAACTGTACTATGTTCTTCATGCTTCACTGTTGCAGTCATCACACTTGGGTTGATTCCCAAAGCTGAAGAATGGGTGGAGGCAGTCAAGAAGAGTTGGGGCTGGCTAGACAATCCTGCAGGACTGCGGTTGCAAAGCCTGCCCTGGATTTGGAAAAGATAGGCAGGTGGTAATGCTTGGTGAAGGTATGAACAGAACTCCAAGTTGCAGTTTCCAGAATGTCCCTGGTAGGGACTCCTCTGAGGAAAGGCTGTAGAGGTTGAAGTTGCCCTAGTGGAATGAGTTCTGACCCCATGAGGGGGTGGTTTCCCATGGTGTTTGTAATAGAAATGGATACAGTGTGCTATCCATTTGGAGATGGTTTGTTTTGATATGGCCTTGCCCTCTGACCCTGGTGCAAAGCTATCTAATAACTGGTCAGATTTCCTAAAGGGCTTAGTCCTATCAACGTAGAATCTGAGTTGTCTGTGCACATCTAAAGAGTGCAGGATCATTTCCCCCTTATTTTGAGGATTAGGGAAAATGGTGGGCAGATGGATGGATTGGTTGAGAGCCACGCTGGACACCACTTTAAGCATGAAGGTGGGGTTAGTCCTGAGGGAGATCCTGTCAGCATGGAAAATAATGAAGAGTTCCACAGCCAGAAGTGCTTGTAGCTCAGACACTCTTCTAGCTGAAGTGACGGCCAGAAGAAAGGCTGTTTTCCAAGAGAGGAATTTTAACTCTGCTGACACTGCAGGCTCAAAGGGGTGGTAGAGTGAGCTTTTCCAACACAAAGGTAAGGTCCCAAGCAGGGGTAGGGGCTCTTCTTGGTGACCTTAAGTTGTTAGCCTCTCTCAGGAACTGCTTGATGAGAAGGTGTGAGAAGAGAGGTGGCTCAGTGCTGTAATGAGCAGAGATGGCAGAGGCATGGTTCTTAATGGAAGAGAAGGATAGGCCCCTGTGGAGTAGGTCTGCTAGGTAATCCATGATGAGAGGTAAGGAGGGCTGTGCTGGATCCGCTCCTTTAGTGTGGATCCAGGAAGAATACCTTTTCCACTTGTCAGCATATGATTTTCTTGTACTGGGTCGTCTGGCTTCACGTATGACATCCAGTACCTGCTTGCTTAGGCTGGCCACTGGAGGAGAAGTCAAGGAATAAACCAGGTTGCAAGGTTCAGGGTCTGCAACTGCGGATGCAAGAACTGACCCTCCTGCTGAGTTAGGAGAGTTGGAGTCTGGGGGAGGTGCCATGGAGGCAACGGTGACAGACTGCGCAGTAGTGGGTACCAGTGTTGACGTGGCCAGTCTGGGGCAATCAGGATTGCCCTTGGTCTTTCCTCCCTTATCTTGAGTAATACTCGTGTAAGAAGAGGTAGAGGGGGAAATGCATAGATTGAGAGGTTTGCCCACTGGAAGGATAGGGCATCCACTTTCCAGGCCTTGCTGTGCGGTTCCCTGGTGCAGAATTTGCTGAACTGGTGGTTGTAGGGGGAGGGAAATAGGTCTACCTTCAGGGTACCCCATTTCTGGGTCACAAGGCTGAAGGTGTTGTGGTTTAATTGCCACTTGTGTGGGTCTAGGAGATTTCTGCTAAAGTTGTCTGCCAGACAGTTTTGGTTGCCTGGCAGGAATTGAGCTTGCAGGTGAATATGCATGGCTGAGGCCGTGTTCCACAGGGTCATGGCTAGCCTGCAGAGTGGGTAAGAGTGGGTTCCCCCCTGCTTGTTGATGTACTACATCACTGTGGTGGTGTTGGTTTTGATTAGTAGAGGCCCCAGAGAGAGTAGGGATCTGAAAGCTGTCAGAGCATGCTGAACAGCTAGCATCTCTTTTTGGTTGATGTGCAGATTAATTTGATTTGGGCTCCAGTGGCCCTGAATGCACCTGCCATTCAGATGTGTACCCCAGACAAAGTCTGATGCATCTGTGGTTAGGGTCTGGGTGGCGTGGGGTTGTGTAAAGGGAAGCCCCTTGTTGTGGTTGCATGCTGCTGCCCACCAAAAGAACTCTTTACTTAGACAAGGTATCATAGGTATGATAGTTTCCAAGTCCTGAAAATGTTGGCACCAAATACTTTTTAAGTACCACTGAAGTTTCCTCATATGCAGTCTGGCATATGGAATTAGTAGAATGCAGGAGGCCATGAACCCTACAGCTTGCAGGATTTTCCTTGTGGATAGCAGGGTTCTGGTGGTCATTTGAGAGAAGTAGCCTGTCAGATAGGCTAGATTTTCTGGAGTAAGGAATGCCATCTGGGATGCTGTGTCCAAGCTTGCTCCCAGGAATACAATTTTGTGACTGAGGGCTAGTTTGGATTTCTTCTCGTTGATAGTGTACCCCAGGGAGGTTAGAAGGTCCTTTACAAATGTCAGGTGCTGCAACAGCTTTTCCTGACTGTCTGCCTGAATCAGGCAATCGTCCAAGTAGGGGTAAATTTGAATATTTCTCTGTCTGCAATAGGCAATGGCTGGAGCCAGGCATTTTTTGGAAACTCTGGAAGCAGTGGATAAGTCAAAGGGAAGTGCAAATAACTGATAATGCATAGATCCTGCCCTGAAACGTATATATTTTCTGTAGGAGTCCCTGATGGGGATATGCAGATAGGCCTCCTTTTGGTCTAGGGTGGATAACCAGGCATCTTTGGACAGCATAGGGAGAAGCTGCTGTAGGGTGAGCATTTTGAATTTTGGTACCACCAGGAAGGTGTTTAGAACGGAAAGATCTAAGATTGGGTGCCAGGTGCCCTCTTTTCTGGGTACCAGGAAAGGTCTGGAAATTCTACTCAATTTGTTTAATTTAATAAGAATGCACCTACATTATCTTCAACTCAAAAACTGATAAGGCTCTATATTTATATGGATTTCAATATTTAGAAATTTAGAACATGCTTCAATACTAAAATTAAATTAATAACATTTAGTTCATATGAATAAAACAATTAAAGAACTGGAAAGGCAAATATAGGATAAGTTAAAGCTGATTCTTTAAAATTTATGCAGAGAGTTTAATTAAGAATAATATAGAATTGATGTCAAGTCTTATAAAATAGTTTAAGAACTTTTTTTAATATAATTTTTAAATAATTAGTAGGTATCAAAACACTAAGATTTCCTACCCTCAATGTCATTGCAGCAAGAAAATCTGTGAGACCTTGCTTCATGTCCTTTTGGATTGTGAGTTGCAGAGCAACATCAGAGCACAGATTATTACAGTAGTTACTGTTCCAAGACATTCCAAGATTCCATGAATATCTGGACGCTGAGAATGAAGAGCTGATACAAATTTAACGTTTGTTTACTGGGATAATCCTACTGGGTGAAAACTTGTTTTCTGTGGAGGCCTGAGGAGAAAAGCTCCAAAGACGGTTAACAATTCTTAAAGATACAACATTTAGAAATAGATACATTTTGAAATACAAAAATTTAGGAACAGAAACAAAAATATTTAGGAATACTAGTTTGAACACATCATAATGTCTAAAGGTTACACACATCATAAAAAGTACATTCAGTAGAGTGAGTAAGGTAACTGTAAAGCACGATGGTTTTAAATCTAAGTCAGATGAGAAACACTAGTAAATACTTTGAACTGTATGGGAAATTATGAAAAAGGAACATCAGATGAGATAGAGGCAAGGGCCTAAGAAATGTAAGATAAGTGACTATAGTAAGGAAAGTAAAGAGCAGAGTGGAGAGTAGAGTAGAAATAGGGAATGGGGGAGAGAGCTAGGGGGAGGGAAGAAAATGAGAGGGGGTGAAGGTAAGATGATAAAGGTGAGATAGTTGAAAGAAGCTGGAAAGGATGAAATATTACATATGTGGAGGTGGTTAGGAGGAAAGTAAAAGAAGTAAGAAAATTACATAAGGAAAAAGTGGTACGAAAGGAGAGTAAGTTGAGAAATTGAAAGCCTAGGGAAAAGGTTTTAACCAAGACAAGTAAAATGAAGGGGAATAAGAAGGAAAGAAAAACAAGTAAGCAAATTACATAAGGTGTCGAAGGTGAATAACTTGAGAGACTAATGGACTGGGGAAAGTGTTTAACCCAAATTATTGTATTAATATCAGTGACCACTATACAATTCGATAACTGACAATAGCTACATAAGATAACCAACAAGAGGAAGAAATTTTGTTGAAGTTAATAAGTATCATAGTAATATTATGTTTTATTACACCTGTATATATTTTTAGACCGCTGATGCAGTAAAGACTACTACTGTTATTAACCCAAATTATTGTATTAATATCAGTGACCACTATACAATTCGATAACTGACAATAGCTACATAAGATAACCAACAAGAGGAAGACATTTTGTTGAAGTTAATAAGTATCATAGTAATATTATGTTTTATTACACCTGTATATATTTTTAGACCGCTGATGCAGTAAAGACTACTACTGTTATCATTCATGACCATCTTTGTCCATTCCCTTATGTTCATAAGGGCACCCCTGATTATAGCAACTCCACTTCTCTAGCTTTTAATAAATGTGTGGATATCTACGGACTTGACCCTTACCCTAACAGGCTGTTTTATTTTTTTCTGCCCGGATGATTTAGGTCCTACAATTTACTAAATCATCACAGCCTTTCTTAACAAAGCGATGTTTTCATTTATATTAAAGCAGGCTCCAAATGCAAAGAAATTCAGGGTCTAATAACACTTTCTAATGTGTGGCTCTAATTATCTAGCATTCTTGCTTTTGCTTTTCAAGGGCTGCACCCCTAAAATATCCTCTCAAGGTAATTCATCAAGTCCCTCACACAGAGTGGCTTCAAGAGATCTCCAAAGACCTCTTTTATGTCACTTGTTAGAAAGCTAGTGCAGTGTACATTAAAGCACTTTACAGCCTTGACAATGGGATGCATATTTTTATTACTATGATATATTATCTTTGCTTTTATACATTTTATTTTATAATGTTTTATACTTGTTTTATGTTTTAACTTTTTTAAAGTATTTATTTTTTTAAGCACTCGATAAAATTAAACCTATAAACATGATGATCTCCATTAGTGGCACCATGTAGACAGGAAACAATAAAGGGGTCTAAAACAGTGTCTTGGGATAACCCACATTCTAGAGGAAAGGTGTCAGAAGAGTTAACCACAAAAAGACCCTGTGGAAGTTAAACTCTCAAGAACGGAGCCTGTTAAAATCACAGCAATTTCAGACACTTCACAATGATCCTATAGTTCACAATCACAAAATCTTCTGAGAGATGAAGGAAGACCAAGACTGAATACAACTTTTGATCCTGCATTATGAGATGAAGGTTCTGTGTGGTTCTAAAGCTGGGCTGACATGGGTATGAAAGGGCAAAAAATTAAGTAAGAATACTTTGGTGCATATAGCATTTTCTCAATAACTTTCTCCAAAAATGGGAGATTAGAGATAGGGTGGTTATTACTTCAAATCATTGGGATCAAGAATTCTCAAATATTTTTAAGAATCATAAGAAAGTGACCACCATAGTGTAAACCATGGCATACTTAATACACAGTTGCTTAGTGCTTTCCACTTTTTTTTACAACTAGAACTTCATTAGAATTTTTTTTTACAACAAAATCAGTTTAAAAGTAGTTAGAGTGATAGCATGGCACCTCTTGACTCCACAACGCAATATTTAAAGTTCTGTGACCTAATGCTAAGACATGCCTTTAACAATACAGACATTGACATGTACAATAAAGAAAAAATAATTGAGAAATTAATCTTGTATTAATCTTAATACATATTAAGAAAGACTAAGTTATAGTTTTGCAGCATGACTCTTGAAAACACTTATGATAGAAACTGCAGTCATTTTTCAGCCACCTATCAGCTGCACCAACTCCTTATATTCAATATGTGCTTCCCAGGCCCCCACTCTAGGATTAGATGAAACACCTTCTAGTGCCAGAAACATAATTTTCTGAAAATCAGCACACACCTGTGAGTGTATACAAACAGCACACTTCTACAGCCTTTTTGCTAATATGCTATAAAGCCCGCTTTTGCGCGCGTTTTCACTTGTAAAAGACTCAGCACAGCTCCTCGTGGTGTCCTGCAGAGTTCTACAAGCAGCAGAGAGTGAAAGAGTGACTTTCCTGGATTTATAAGTATTTTTTCTGGCTTTCGCTTAAATTACTGCATCTCGACTGCATTTCGCTTAAAAAACAGCTCTGCATATTGTTTTTACTGTACTTGTGTTGAATTTATACTGTTAGCACTTTAAAAAGTTATTTTTTGTTTACTTTAATTGTTAAGCTAACGCACTCAAGTGCGCTAGCCGTTTTATAGCATTTACTGTTTGTTACTGTATCTTTTTCTCCTTTCTCTGTAAAAAGAAAAAAACAAAAAAAATATCCTTGTTTTCCCGCTTTTCTGAACTAGAATAGTCAAGTCTTCAGATTTTGCTGATCTCTGGGCTTTGTCTTAGTTCCTGTGCTATCCATATCCTTATTTGGATAAGAGGAAGCTTCTTTGTTCACCAGTGGGAGTGGGGAGCACTGAGCAACCTATTTGTCCCTAGAGGATTGGTTCCAGCCCAGCAACTTGTAGTTTATTGGCCATTTTGGGTCAATTCCTGGCTCTTTTCAACCCCCTGCTATAAAGCCCGCTTTTGCGCGTTTTAGCACGAATTAGCACGAAGTTGCTCAGCAGCGCCGGTTAATCAAGTTTAAATTATTTCTGGCTCCGTAAAGTCTACTCTTCAATTTTTCCCTTAGAACTGCTCTACTTGCAATCTAAACAGCCTATTCTCTAACTGAAAAGCTCAGCACTTGCTCCTAAAGCATTTTTTATACAGGTAAAGCACTCAAACAAAAGAAAGTACTTCTTTCACCTAAATTCCATTGAGTACCCATTTCCCTATAGATCCTTTCTGACTCAGTTACACAACAATCTTTTTCACTATTCTAGCATGTCTAAGGGTCAGTTGCTGGCATCCTCTCCTGTTCAGCTGGTGAATCTGGGAATCTTGAGGCAATGTTACAATTGCCTCATGTACACAGACAACCCTCTCCTCCTCCCAACAAATACAAATATATGCGAGAGATGCAACTATATAGCCAAACTGGAGGCTGAGCTCTCTCAATTCAGTACTGGCAAGACCAGGCAGGAGGAGAAGGTAACCACGCACACCACAAATCCAGTCTCACAAAGAACTATCACAACTGCAAACCAAACACATAAACACACAAAAACATACTCGGAGGCGCTGATTAAAAATCTACCAAAACAAGAGAGGCCTACAAAGCAGACACCCAAGCAACCGCCACCTCAAGACATAGCACATGCAACACATATTTCACAAAGTCAGTGTGCTAAACAGTCACAGCCCTTAAGGCCAAACAACATGCCAGACACACTTGTAATAGGTGACTCCATAGTCAGACACACTGACGTCCCGCTCACCAGACTGAACAAGGAAAAGGTCACAGTAAGCTGCCTGTCGGGAGCTAGAATCCGCCACATAACACAAGCACTCAGGTCACTCCACAGCAAGTACAAATATGACTCAGTCATTGTACATGCCGGTGTGAACGACCTGAGACGTACCTCCCTGGACTACATGAAAAGAGACATAGAGGAGCTCTCTGATTATGTAGCCCAGGCCGGTACGACCCTGACCCTGAGCAGCACCTTACCCTCACCAAGAATGATGCCACAGTACAAACAAAATGATCAGTTTTAACAATTGGCTTAATTACTGGTGTCATTCAAAGGGGATCCAATGTCTGTCTGCTTGGGATGACATGCTCGACAAGCCACGCTGCTTCGCAAGGGATGGCTTGCACCTGTCACCCCTGGGCTTCCGGATATTGGCCAAGGCTCTTGCCACCCCCATAGTGCCTTTTTAGGCAAGGCTCAAATGACAAACCTACCTCCCTAGAAAACACAAATGGAAAAAAAATAAGGGTAATGCTGCTCAATGCCAGAAGTCTAAACCTCAAGATGCAAGCCCTCCTCAGTATGGAGAACATCGATGTCTGTGCAGTGACTGAAACCTGGTTCAAGGCTCCTGAGAGCACCCCAGCACTATCAGGTTTTACCTCATATCATGCTTTCCGGCCCCAAAACTTGGACCGAACCACAAAAGGAGGGGGAGTATCCATATTCATCAAAGATACCCACACCTCCAGGTTAGTGGCAACGCACGAAGCATCGGAGACCATCCAGGTGCAACTAACCATAGGCAAAACTGCCTTACAATTTGTAGCATGCTACAGACCACCTTCTCAAACTCAGGAAACCCACACAGCCTTCCTGAAGACACTGGAGAGTATGAATGTTTCTCCAAATACCATCATATTGGGAGACTTCAACTACCGAAACATAGACTGGGAACATTACTCAAGCCCAAACACCCTAGCCCAAAGGTTCCTAGAATTCATAAACTCCAATGCGATGGAACAACTAGTCACCATTCCCACAAGAGGAGACAATATACTAGACCTGATCATCACAAACATGGGGACAAAATGCTCCACACCGGAAGTATATCCTTCATTGGTAAGATCAGACCATAAATTAATCTCACTGGAAATCCACATCCCGCCCCCACCCCCTGTACAAAAGACCACAGTGAAGAACTTCTCAAAAGCCAACTTCACACTTCTTAAGACTGAAGTGGTATCCTTCAAGGTCCCTGGGCCAGTGGAAACCACAACCCACACTGCTGAATCCTTTGCAAATGCCTTCTACGGGCACCTTCAAGAATGCATGGATCATGCAATCCCAAATAAAACCAAGACCCATTCCCCCAAAGGCAGGCGCCGGGTCTGGTGGACCCCAGCCATAAACAAACTTTACAACAGAAGGAGGAAGCTACTACATGACAGAGCAAAATCCCTAAATGGGAAGGCATCTCTGATCAGTACTAGCAAAAAACAAGGATCACTCATAAAATCATCCAAGGCCAACTATGAGAGAAAAATCGCAAAAGACACAAAAGACAATCACAAGGCCTTCTTTAGCTATGCTAGAAACCTGGGTGGAAACTCCCAGATATGCTCAGTTAGTCCAAAATGACAATAAATACACTGAACCCACTGACATTGCCAACATTCTGGCAGATAGGTTCAGTGCAAATTTCTCCTCCCCCTCCCCCCCAAAAGGAGAAATAACTATCCCAGCAGAGTGTAGCCTCCCTAACATCTCAGATGCCCAGGTGAGAGCCGCCCACTCTAAAGCTAAAAACACAGCATCAATGGGACCGGACGGTGTCCCGGGCTGTGTGCTACATGAACTCCAAGAGGAACTAAACCCAAACATAAGGCTGCTGTTTAATCTTAGCCTTACTACAGGATACGTACCCAGAGAGTGGCGTACGGCAACAGTGGTCCCACTTCACAAAGGCAGTGCTTCTACGGACCCTGGAAATTACCGCCCCATAAGCTTGACGAGCCTGGTCTGCAAAGCTATGGAGAGGATCATTATGGAACTCATAAACAAAGACATTGGGGACCTACAGACATTGGATCCCACCCAATTTGGCTTTGTCAAGGGCAGATCCTGCCTTTTGAACTTGGTCGACTTTTTTGAAACCGTCACTAAGGCCATTGATGAAGGTAAGGCAGTTCACACAGCCTACCTTGACCTTGCAAAAGCCTTTGACACAATACCACAGTTGGGCATCATAGACAAACTCACCAGCTTAAATGTAAACCCATATGTCATGAGATGGGTTGCAAACTGGCTCAAGGACAGAACCCACAGGGTCAGAGTTGCTGGAGCTATGTCAGACTCTAAGCCAGTCACAAGCGGTGTCCCACAGGGCTCAGTTCTGGGACCCCTCTTGTTTGGCATTTATTTTTCCAAGGTACAGGCAAACATAGGAGGATTGTGGCTGACAAAGTTCACAGATGACTGCAAACTGGGCGCCATAATTGATACTCCAGCGGACACAAACATCCTTCAGAGAGGACTCATAGAAACGGATAATTGGTGCCAGAGCCATGGCCTTAAGCTTAACGCCAAAAAATGTATAGTCATACCTTTGGGAAAAACAAGGTACCCACAAATTACCACATAGGTGGTAATCCATTAAGTACGGAAGAGGTAATCAGGGACCTAGGGACCCAGGTTGACAGTAACCTCTCATTTGACACTCACATTGCCAAAGTGGTTAGGAAGACCTTCTATATTGCCCAACTTATCATGAAGGGTTTCACATCTAGATCAGGAGAGGTCATTGTGCACCTGTACTCATCTCTTATTAGGCCAATGATTGAGTACAATGCCCCATTTGGGATGTATCTTACCCGACACATGCAGCAGTTGGAAAGACCCCAAAAGTTCCTCACCAAGAGGATAAAGGGTCTTAAACATATGTCATATGCTGCCCGACTGAAAAAACTCCAGCTCTATTCAGTCGCATACCGCCTACTCAGAGGTGACCTATGCCTAACGTACAAGGCCATGTCCAATCCGGAATTAATGGACATGCTCCACCTCAAAAAATCCAAATCCATCAGAGCCACGAGAGCAAGAGACTTAAACCTCAACACAGAAATAAATAGGACGTGCTGGAGGGACAGATTCATAACCCAGAGGCTCCCTACACTCTGGAACAGAATCCCAGTCCATGTTAGGCAGAGCCCCTCACTAACTCTATTCAAGAGAAGTCTTGACGAGTGGATGGGAGATCGTAGGTTTACCCCAGGGGTCATCTCTGTGTCACTACTAGACAGAGGCACAGTAAACTAAACCCTAAATGGGTGTAGTATTCTCATCCTAAGGGGTGGTGAAAGCCACACACACTCTGGCTAGGCTTATAAATGCCTTAGGGCAGATAGCCTAGTACGAACCTATGAACCTATGAACCTATAACAATACTCATATATCCTTCTCCACAGACATCTCTGTTTTGCCCAAGACATACATTGGACATGTGGCACACCTTGTTAGACAAATCAATTTCTTTACTCTCATAATTACAGGGATTTGTCTGCATTAGCCTACTGAAATAGTTGGTTATATTTGTCTCTTCTTCATAATTATTACTGCACTGACTACAATGGCTGCATTTATAGGTCCCTTTTTTAGTCCTTGCATTATTTTTCAAGCTTTGGCCACCATTTGTCTCCAGCTTTTCTTTGATATTACAATTATGTTAAAAAAGAGGATTATTTAACAGTTTTATGCAAGCCATCAAAATATAAAATAATAAGACTATTTTTGTAATATCCTTCATGCTAATCACATCTCCACTAAAACTTAAAATAATTGACTCATAAGGCTTTACATCATCCAGTGATTTTAAAATGTTCATGTTGCTTGAACTCAACAGGGGGTGTACATTTTGTGTACCTCATTTTGATTTCATCCTTGATTTGCAATAATAAATTTAATGGGCAACCCCTATGGATAAACATTTTCAATAAAATATTTGGATCATCATCTAATTTGTCATCTTCTGACACAATTCTAATCCATTTCACTATCTGTTCCTTTAAGAGGATATATTTTTGTCTTGTAGGGCCGGCTACTAAAGCAATGCAAATAAAAATGAGAAAAAGTGTCCTTTCTGTAAATATTAGAAGTAAATCTTTTCAGAAAACATTTTTGGTTGTCAAAACTAAATAATAAAATCAAATTTTTAATAACTAAATGTGAATCTTAAAAATATGCGGTAAATTCCATGTATTTGATACATTCAGTCAGTTTCTTTACCTTTCTAAAGTACACAGGTGTCATCAAGGAAACAGACATATTTTCCATTTATCTCAACCCACTAAAGCTGAAGAGAAGCAACTTCCAAATGGAAGAGCTGGACAATACTCTAACTATTCTTTTCAACTTCTTTATCTAGGAATTCTGGACAAATACATAAAAAAATAAGGAAAATAATCAAAACCATGGACTTTTTAAAATATTGATCTAATCCACTTAAAAAGTGGAAACAACATGCTTTGCATCAACATTCATTTTCTGAAATAAAAAGTAAGAAACTTTAATGTCTTGCAGTAACAACTGACTGCAATCCTCAGTGATTTACCTGAGAAACAAAAATTTTATGAGGGACAGGGCAAAAATATGAGGCAAAACCGGGGAGATTCAGCAAAATCCGACAGTTCAGAGGTATATCTCTAATCAATAGAAAACAGATAAGAACAATTTCAAATCTCAGACTCTGTTTTCTCACTTGCAAATGAGGACACTTGCATCTATTATTTAATCCAGTGACTACATGATGATTCTCTTTGGATTCCCTTAAATAAAAAGAATGGAGAAACACAACAGAAACGGACTGCAGTAAGACACTCACAAGAAGCAAATGAACAAAGTGCAAAGAATAGTTTAAAAGAGATAGGAAATGGGTGCTACATCTGACACAGTTTTAAGTATTTTTTCATCCCATTTTTTTTTTTAGCTGATAGCCAAATGTGATGGTGCAAGTGAGCTCTGACAATATTCCTGGACGCACCTTAAATAATGAAGCAGGATTTAGCCACACCCCTAACAGCATTGTTCAATCTCAGCCTTCATACAAATTTTATACCAAGCAAATGGAGAACAGCTAAAGTCATTCTTCTGCACAAGGGAGGACCTTCCACAGACCAAGGCAACTACAGACCCATAAGACTGACCAGCCTCATATGCAAAGCCACTGAAAGACTTATCATGGAAGTAATCAATCATAACAAGGGAACCTCCAAACACTGGACCAGTCTCAGACTGGATTTATCAAGGGGAGGTTATGTTTACTCCACCTGGTATTTTTTTTTTTTTTTTAAAAGGTCACCTTTTCAAAAAAAGCAATGGATGAAGGTAAAATTGTACATAATGCACACCTCGACCTGGTCAAAGCTTTTCACACAATTCCCCACTCAAGCATAGTAGAAAATCTAAATAAACTGAGGGAAGTAAATAGTGTGGGAAGAAATAGCCAGGGAATTGTTATGGCTATGCTTGTATAGGCCCTAGGGCCAACAGCCCAGTACCAACCTATGAACCTATAAAACCCCTATGTCACCTGCTGGATTGCCAGGTGGTTCACAGATATGATGCAGGAAATCAAAACAAGGGAAGTTACGTCAACAGAGAAACTAGTCACCAGTGGAGTAACCCAGGGTTCTGTGTTGGGACCTCTACTGTCTGGCATCTACTGTTCTGAAGTAAATGCCAATCCCAATGGGCTATGGCTGACTAAGTTTGCAAATGACTGCAAGCTAGTTGCAGTCACTGAATCCCCAAATGGCTTAGGAAGGAAGGTTAGTCCCAAACAAATAACTGCTGCCAAAATAATGGACAGAATCCAAATGCCAAAAAAATGCTTTACTATATCCTTTGAGAAGTCATCTACCCAGGGAAATACCACATTGATAACATGCTCCTAAGAGTTGACCCAGTTGTTCACAATTTGGCAACTTATGTGGCAGTGACCTAACGTCTGACTAACTTGTCCATCGTTGTAAGAATGTCCTTCTATATTGCACAGCTTATAAACAAAGGCTTGTGTCTAGAACTACTGATGTCACTGTACCCCCATTACACAGCTCTTAGTAAGCCAATCACTGAATATAATGCTCCCTTTGGAAGATCTGTCCAGACACATACAATGACTGGAACGCCCACAGAGATACCATACTAAAAGGATACAAGGCCTAAACAATATGTTGTATATGAACCGACTCAAAGCCCTGACACTATACTCGGTATCCTACAAAACTGTTAAGAGGGGTGTGGCCTGTGTCTGGCATCTAAGGCATCCTCCGACCCAATACTGATGTATTTACTGCAAATCAGCATGTCAAATGGCATCAGAAATGCTTGGTCTAGGGATCTAAACCTCTTCTGCAACATCAACAGAATGGTTTGGAGGGACAGATATATCTAGCAGAGAGGATACCATTGCTTTGGAAAAGACTTCGCATCCACATAAAACAAAGTTCAACCCTGTCCATATTCAAGCACAACTTGGATCTATGGATAGGAAACAGAAAATTTAAACCAGGACTGCCCCCTGTACTACCAATGGACAAAGGCAGCTCCTAATTGATTTATACCATTCACAGGCCCCCTCACATTATCTATAGTATGATCCCAGTCATTCTCATTATTGGTAATATATAATTATCAAACATGGCAAGGGTAAACTCAATCTCTAACCCAATGGAACAGGTTAATTCAAGCACAAAAGGGGAAACTGGCTAAGCTTAAAATGCCCTGCTAGCCTAATACTTGCGTATGAAGGTTTGAACTTATACAGCATTTTATCTTTCTGGGTAGCAAGCTGCATCTTTCTGGAGTTAACCAAAAAACAATAGGTCAGGAGTTAAATAATTTGTCAGCTGTACTCTCTAGTCACACCTTCAACAGATAGTGTCATAGGAAACATTGTTAAAATGTTTCTCATCAGCACTACTGGTAATAAATTTTCAGAGTTCACTTGGGGCTGTGGAAATACAGACTTTGTAGGTATGACTACTATCTGTGTACTACTGTACGTGTGTTAAAACAAATCCACATCACAGGTCAGTTGAGGCTACACTGCAGAAGAAGGGAAAGAGTGGGAATGCAAATTGCATTTGTGGCTACTGAAAGCTTCAAGTCTAACCTAAAATACCTTTTTTCTACATTGAAACACAGGTCGATAGGGACCTGGAATGACCTGCTGGAGTAAGTACAGTGCAGGTAATACAGAAATTTGTCATATTTGGGATGGATGAACAGATGAAAGACAGCTGCACAGGGGTTAACTGCAAAAAACAGAGGGATTCAGTATATCATTAGTCTTCTTCTCTTAGCGTAGTTTAAACTTTATAAAGAAAGAAATAAAAACTTACCAGAAAGGACTTCTACCTTCCAGTTGTATTTCTTATGGAAGTTTTGCTGTTCTTCCACCACTTTTTGCACATCCTCTGGTGCTTTGAATCTGACATGACATTCAATGTCTCCATCCAGCATATCAACATATGCTACAGCAGAAATTTCAGAAAGTGCATCCTGTCAAGTTGGAAGGCAGATGTACTTAAGACTAATATTCAGCTAGACTCCGTTTAATGCAAATCACAGAGATATAATGTATTAATTAATTCAACTTGAAGTAACTTGAAGTAAATATACACAATGCATTCATTTACTCATCCTGAAGTAAAATATCATCTGCTAAAGGCAAACACTTCTACACCAAAAAAAAAAAAACTCTGCTGATACCCAACATGAGTTGTAGCTCAAGCACAGTCCTGATGCAATATGCTTTTTTAAATGGGTGTATGACCCGTGTTTTAGAAAAAAAAAATGTGAGTACAGAGCAAATCTGTTTTCCAACAGCAGTATTATCTGTAGAGGAAACTCAGAGTCGGTAAACTCTATTAGTCTGCATACAGGAAGGCCATCACAAATGTCCCACTTTTTTAAATTTATTTACTCCATAAATCTATTCCATATAGGTGGATCTTTTAAGAGGTAAGCCAGTATTACAGTTTGGTTAACTGACTTGCTAGGGTCACTCAGAAGGCAAACAGAGACAGAGGGCATCTAATGAAGGACTACAGTATGAATCTCAATGGCAGATCACTTTATGTACCGAATTATTCATTTATTAGCATTCGTTTACCAGGGAAAAATCCAACCAGGCAGAAATTTCAGAGGAGGCCCGGGGAGAAGAGCTTCACACAGAATGCAAACATAACATGAAACCATGATGACCAACATTAAATGCACAGTTACAATGGTTATAAATGTACAAAAATTGTATATAATCAACACAATGAATATTTACAAATAACAATAAGCCTAACAAAATGATTATATAAGAATTATAACGATGAACTGAAAAGTCAAAAACAGTTCAGATAGAGATTAAAAAAATGAAAGTCAGACTTAGTAGGTTGCATTACATTTTGCTAGGGAGGCTTGTGAGTGATCAGTACAAGATAGCAGAGAGGAGGTAGAACATTTAGTAATTATATATTTAATGAAAACGTGGTAGTGGCATTGATAGTATTATATTTCTGTTAGTTTCTGCTAGTGTTAGAGATGAACTGGGGAAAAGAGTGTCAAAAAGATAAAGAAATAATGTGTGGAAAGAAGGGAAAGATGAGAGATAGTATAAGGAAAATTGTTTTTAGGATAAGCAAGAGTGTTAAGATACAGATAGTGAATGGTGAGAGACAAAGGTTGTTAAATTAGTGAGTACAAATAAACTTGGGTAGAGATATTGAAGATGGGACAAAGATATGTACCATATTTACACACAGTTTAGAAGAATAATACAAGTTGAAAATATTCATGCCAGTTTAACAGGTGGTCAGTCAGAAAATGAAAGTTACATACTTACCATAATATTAGATCCATGTTGTCTGATTTCCTTCCGCTTCAAATATATGGGTTGTCCGGTCTGACCTCAGTACCTACTTCAAAGCCTATCAGATCCAGAGCTCTGACTCCTCCCATACCCATAATTCCATACTTCCCTAGGCTGCATCTCAGATGCTCAGATCAAGTCTGCCACCCCCCAGCAATCTAGATTATAACATTAAAAGCTACCTAGGAAAAAACCCTTCCCAAAAACAAGTCATAAACTTGGTGATTTTAAATTGTTGAGGAAAGCCATTACAGTCTCATGTGACTATGCAAAGACAGGGAGTAACATCCACTCAATCATCTCAAAGCCACAGGTGACAAAAGGGGGGTGGAGCTTGAAGTGGACATAAATCAGACAACATGGAACTAACATTATGATAAGTATGTAACGTTTCTATTCAATGTGTGGATTTTCATCCATTAAAACATATGGGAGAGAATCCCAAGTTGTCAAACTGTGTGGTATCAAGGAAGGACATGCCTGAGGAGGGTGGAACCAGATGATGATTGTGTTCTAGACAGAGTGTCCAGCTTGTACAGTAAGATACAAAGGTAAGTACTGTTACCCATGTGGCCATGGCACAGATGTCATCAATGGATAATTCTCTGTTAAAGGCTGTACAGGTGGAAACCACTGGCTGAATGTGCTTTTGGTTTATCTGATAAGGGTAAATTATTCTTATTACATACAAAGGAAACACAATCTGTGAGCCATCTGGATAAGATTACTTTGGAGACTGCCTTTCCCAACTTTCTTTTCTTTCTCTTCTTTCCCTTTCTGAAATCTTTGCCCTCCTGGGAATATAGAATCAGAGTTGTTTATGAACATCTAACATATGTAGTAAGTATTCTCCTTTGTTTGAGTACCTTGGAAAGAAGACAGGCAGCTGTATTAACTGATTTAAATTAGTTTCGTATGCCACCTCAGGAATAAAGGACACATTAGTTCTTAGGGAAACTCTATCTCTGTGGAACACTAGGTAAAGGGGCTTAAAGGAGAGGGCTTGTAGTTCTGAGATTCATCTGGCTGTTATGGCAACCAAGAAAACTGGTTTCCACATAAGAAATTTTAAGTCTGCAGTGAAAGCAGGTTCAAAGGGAGCCTGGGTTAGCGCTTGTAACGTAATAGTGATGTCTCATGAAGTGCTGTCTCTCTAATGGGAAAACTCAGCAGAAAGGTACCTTTCTGGAAGGATTTTGAGATTTTTAGAGATGCTACTGACATGTCATTATGTCCAATGTAAAACTGGAAATTGCAACTTAATGGTGGCAAAGCTGGAATCTTTTTTCAAAGAGGTCAGACAAAAATTCAGGTATAGAAGGAAATGGTGCTGAAGAGGGATCCAGACCTTTGAACCAGGCCCAAATCGAAAATCTCTTAATTTGCTGTGGTAAATTTTCCTAGTTGACAGTTTCGGTGAAGCAGAAAGAATACTGACTACTGTCTGGGAAAGGCTGACATTTCTGACTATGGTCAAAACCGGAGGAACCATGTGGTTAATTTTACGGACTTCTGATCTGGAGAAGGCAGAATGGATGGGTGAGTTAGTAGATCTGGATAATAATCCAACATCCATGGTGGATAGTTCTGGTTTATGTACTAGAGACCCAAGGTAGGGGAATCATGTCTGTTGGGGCCAGAGGGGAACAATGAGGATTTCCCTGGCCTTGTACTACCTTGCTTTCTGTATGAATTTGTTCATTAGGGTAGAAGGTAAAAGCATACAGAAGACTAGGGGACCAAAGCATGCCTCAAGTGACTGTCACTGTGGAGGGATCAGGGCAAAGTACTTACTGCATTTGCTGTTTAGATAACAGGCAAACAGGGTGCAGCAAGGTTGGCCCCAGAGACTGAAAATTGTTGGAGTCACTGTAGGGCCAAGGGACAACTCGTGAGGCATCAGCATTGTCCTGCTCAATTTGTCCATGAGTATAAAGGAGGACCCCCAGATGTGCACTGCTATCAGAAAGCATTGTAAAGATATTGCTGAATGACAAACCCTCATGGATTCTCAACAAACAGGATAAAATCGGGTTACTCCCTGTTGATGTCACACACAGTAGTCATGTTGTCCATCTGTATGGAGATCACACCCTTGGCAAAGAGGTCATAAAACGCCTGCAATGCTAGGAGGAACCCCCAGAGCTCCAAGACACTGATGTGAAGGTTGGCCTTTGCTGTTGACCATGTACTTTGGACTATCTTCCCTTCGAAATACCAACCCCACCCTACTCAAGAAGGAATGCTTATGTGATCACTGTTGCGATAGGTGAATCTGTCTGGAAAGGGTGGCCCTCAGTCACATATGGGGATGTTATCCACCAAACTGTGTGTTTTTTGCAGATCTGCATAATCCAAATTTTTAAATGCAGAGGGTGTGTGGATTGAGACCAATTTACTGCTGAGGTCCACTGCAGCACTCTCATGAAATATCTGGTTAATGGAATTATTAAAATTGTGGACTCCACGAGACCCAAAAGTTAAGGATTAATCTTGCTGGTGGAGCTGGGTAATGTAGAACTTGAAAAGCTGTTAGACAAAATGACTGGACCCTGGACTGGGAAAGGCTGACTTTTTTGAAGTTTGGAGTTTAGGTGTCATCATATGTATTCTATATTCTGAGTTAGACTCAGTTGACATTATGGCAGGTTTATGGAGATTCCGAAATTCAGAAGCAGATGGAAGACTTGATCCAGGTGTGTGATGAGGAGATGCTCAGGGGAGGCAGTAAGGAACCAAACGTCAAGATACAGGAAGGCATTGGAGTCAAAAGAGAGTGGGAGATGGTGAAGATGCAAACAGCTTCAGCTCAGACAAAGGTGCTATGATTCCAATTAGTTCTATTAATAACATGCTGTTCTGCACTGAACAGAAGAGGCTCCGCTTTGTGATTTTTGACTGGCTCGTATACTGGCATACGAACCAATCAAAATTGCTGGTTGCTTGGGAGTGCCAGCTGCTTGAGTCCCAGTTAACTGTGACTCTACTGTACTTGGTTCCCTATTAAGTAAGTGAACACTTAATACAGTGAACGCTGCTTAATCAACAGCTACATGTCGAAACAGCAAAATCCTGAAGACACGGAAAGTACAGCTGTGTACAGTTACCATAAATGTAGATGTTCGAGTGTAGTCACTGTTGCAGTCATTACATTTGGGTTATCTGCCTGCAGGTAGCCCTCAGCCGGCCTGAATATCAAAGTCTTGGATTCCTGCGTTGGATGCTGTCTCTTCTTCCATGACATCAGGTCGTCGGGGGTATAAAACATGCAGCCGACGCCATTATATCAGTCTTTCTTGCTGCGTGGTGCCCGAAGCAGAAGCAGTTCCTAAGTGCCGGTCAGCCGACTCCTGAAATTTTCGTTTTCGAGTTTCAGAACTGAAGTCTTCAAAAAAGCTAAGTACCCCATTGGGGATTCCTTTTCTTGCTCTTAACCAATGTCAGTAAAAGTTAACAGTTGTATTACCTGTGGAAAGCAAATACCTCATAAAGATTTTCATTCGTACTGCATTCCGTACTTAGGCCCAGACCACGACGTCCCTTGCTGTCGATTTTGTGCCTTGTTCAACCCCCGAACTATTCATCGTCGGTATATATTTGCAGCAAATTATTTTGGTACTCTGCATAATTATCCAGAAATGGCTTCGGTAAGCAATCCAACTACCGATATTCCAAAAAAACTTAAGGATAAAGACAGACAGACCGCATAGGTCCAAAACTGCTGACGACGCTTCCATTAAGCTAGTAGCCAGTTCACCGGTACTCAGTGAGGAGTTTTCGCAGCCCCTGACACCCGCTACTTCAGATTCGCAGGGCTCTACTGAGACCCATTCGGAGTCCGGTATGCCGCGAGATGCTTCTTCGACTATGGAACCTGCGGATGTCTTTACCTTGGATGGGTCCGGAGCCACTGTGCAGGCACCGGCTTCTGAGGGTGTATTCAGGCCTACAGATTTGCATTTTAAACCAATGCCATCTTCATCAAGGCCTAAAACTCGACCCACGCCTAGAAAACAGATGTCCAAACCGCATGGTCAGGCCAATATGCCTGAAAAACAAATGCTTAGAATGGCTGAAGACCTTATTACTTTAATTAGGGGAAGCCAGCCTTCCCCCTCTAAGAGACCTAGAACTGATTTTCCTTCTGATTCTTCTGATCAGGATTCTGAAATTTCTGTTTCTTCTGATAACCAGGATTTGCCCTTATCTGCCTATGAGGATTCTGATTGCAAGGATTCCATTCCCTCTGCTTCCCCTCCAGAAGATTTTTCTTTTGGTGAAACCTTGCACACTCTTAGGGAGCATTTCCGTTGGGAAAGCCAGGATTACTCTGACTAAAAAAAGAGGCTTAGGGAATTCTTACTTCTCCCTCTACACAGGCCTTTAGCTATCCCTCCTGTTCTGGACATTGTAGATGATGCCTTCTTGGAATCTAGCCTGGCCCCAGACACCTTACCTCCAGCTCCCAGAAAACCTGACAGGTATTACAGAGTACCTGACTCTCACAAGTCCCTCTTCAGTAATCCTACTGTGGATCCAGAGACCATTTCCCAAGGACCAAAGGGCATTAAGGCTACTACTGCCAAAAACCCTACCCCCTCTGATAGAGATTCCAGGGCCTTGGACAGATGGGGTTAGAAGTTATACACCTCTGCTACTTTGGCCATTAGGGCCTTAAATTGCTAGTTTCATATGTTTAAGTATCAGCTGCATGTCATGGGACTACTTAAACAGAAAATCCTGTTCATTCCTGACTGTGCTGAACATAAAGAATTACAGGATTTAATGCATTCTGCTGAACAAGTTGATAAGCATACTTTGCAATGTGGTTTTGACTCTTTAGAAGCATCTTGCAGGGCTGCTGTCATTGGGTCTGTACTTAGAAGGCATGCTTGGCTTAAGGAGCAAAACTTGCCAGATCATGTTAAAGCTAAATTATTGGATACTCCCTTAAACCAAGACCACCTGTTTGGCAACAAAGCAGAAGAAGTCCTTAAAAAGATGGAGGAAAAAGCTAAATCTATGCAAACTGTTAAAGGTTTCCAGCAAGTACAGCCTCCCAGATTTAGTAGGCATTGGCCTTCTAAGAATTGGTCCTTTCCAGTCTCTATCTGGCCTTCTCAGCCCAAACCCAGGAACAACAGACCACCTAGGTTATAGTTTCAGGCTACACATAGGCCTAAGCAGTGGGAGGCTCCCACTTCCAAAGATGGAAGTAGTAAGACACCCCCCTATGGAAAAATGTCACAATGACTTAACCTTAACCCTTCCAAGCCCTGCTCAATTGCCTGCTCCCTTAGGAGGAAAGCTCACCCTGCATGCAGAAAACTGGGGAACTCATTACCCAGGACAAATGGGTTTTAATTCTAGTTTTCCAAGGATATAGATTCCACTTCCACACCTTACCAACCCCAAACGGTTGGCCAGACCTACCCCCAAATCAGTGGGCAGAGGCTCAACAGCAAGTTCTCTCTCTCCTAAGTATCAGGGCTATTCAGCCTGTCCCAGCAGAAGAAAGGGGACAAGGTTTTTACTCAAGACTTTTCCTGGTACCCAGAAAAGACCGCTGCTGGCGTCCTATCCTGGACCTCTCTATTCTAAACACCTTTTTGGCAATCCCAAAATTCAAAATGCTAACACTTCAATAGCTGCTTCCTATGCTAGGCAAAGATGCCTGGTTGGCAACCTTAGACTTAAAGGAAGCTTATCTGCACATCCCCATAAGGGAGTCTTGCAGGATCTATCTGTGTTTCAGGGCAGGGTCTTTGCACCATCATTTCTCTGCACTTCCCTTTGGCTTATCTACTGTGCCCAGGGTATTCATAAAGTGTCTGCATTTTGCAGGCAGAGAAATATTCAAATATACCCATACCTGGATGATTGTCCGATTCAGGCAGAAAGCCAGGATATGCTATGCTGGCATTTGTAAAGAAACTTCTAACCTCGCTGGGGTAACAGATTGTATTCCTGGGAGCAAGCTTGAACACAACTTCTCAGATGGCTTACCTCATTACAGAGAAACAAGTTTATTTGACAGTCTACTTCAGACTACTGGCCACAAAGACCCAGCTATCTGCAAGGAAAATTTTGCAAGCCGTGGGGTTCTTGGCCTCTTGCATTCTACTAATTCCATATGCAAAACTGCATATGAGGAAACTGCTGTGGTATTTATGTATTTATTTATTTAACATTTATTAACCAGGAAAGTCTGACTTGGAACAAAGCCAATTTTTAGTGGAGGCCCAGGGAGAAAGGCTCCAGATGCATGTCTTTGTAATGTGGGAGGAAACCGGAGTTCCCGGAGGAAACCCACACGAACGCAGGGAGGACATGCAGACTCCGCACAGAAGGCACCCCAGCCGGGAATCAAACCAGAGAACCTCTTGCTGTGAGGTGACAATGCTACCGCTGCACCACTGCGCCGGTATCTAAAAAGCCTATGGTGTCAGCATTCTCAGGACCTGGAATCAATGATTCCTATCATTCCTTGTATAAAGAGTTCCTTTGGTGGGCAGAGGCCTGACACCTCAACAAGGGGGGTCCCTTTCAGTCTACCCCCTGCTGCCCAAACCCTGACTACAGACGCATCAGACTATGTATGGGGGGGGGGGGGGCTCACTTGGCAGGGCAGTGCATTCAGGGCAAATGGAACTCGAGTCAGATGCACCTGCATATCAACCAGAAAGAAATGTTAGCTGTACAGAATTCCCTGACAGCCTTCAAGGACCACATCCTTCCAGGACAATTATTGGTAAAGACAGACAACACAACAGTTATGTGGTACATAAACAAGCAGGGGGGAACCCACTCGTACTCTCTCTACAGACTAGCTATGGCTCTGTGGAACACAGCCTTGAGCTACCAAGTGCACCTACAAGCTCAACTCCTGCCAGGCAAGCTAAATTCACTGGCAGACTACCTAAGTAGAAATCTTATGGACCCACACGAATGGAAACTGGAACCAAAAATATTCAACCTCTTGAGGAACAAATGGGGGACTCCAGAGATAGACCTGTTTGCCCCCCCCCCCCCAAACTGCCAATTGGACAAAGTCTGCACAAGGACTCCCCACAGTCAAGCTTGGAAAGTGGATGCCCTGTTCTTTACCTGGGAAAGCCTCTCAGTTTATGCCTTTCCTCCTCTGCCTCTCCTCTCAAAGGCTCAGCTGAAGATCAAACAGGACAAGCCAAGGAGAATCCTCAGACACCTTCCCTGCTGTCCCAGCAGGAGGGCCAGATTCTGCACCCTCAAACCCTGAACCTTGCAGCCTGGCTAATTCCTTGAGCTCCCCAATAGCATCCCTCAGTAACCAGGTGTTAGAGGTCATTCTGGAAGCAAGGAGACCTAGTACTAGGAAATCCTATGCTGAAAAGTGGAAAAGATACTGTTCCTGGAGCCAGACCGAGGGTATGGGCACCATGGTGCCCAGTTTACCTCATATTCTTCAGTACTTAACAGAAATGCTCCACAAGGGCCTATCCTTCTCGTCAGTTAAAATTAATGCCTCTGCAATTTCAGCACATTACAAGACTGAACCACCCCTCTACTCTCACCTATTAAAGCAATTCCTCAGAGGGGCTAAAAATTTAAGACCTCCCAGGCAAGCCCCTACTGCAGCCTGGGACCTTAACTTTGTATTGGAAAAGCTCACTCTCCCTCCATCTGAACCAGCTGCAACTGCAGAGTTGAAATTCCTTTCTTGGAAAACAGCCTTCCTTCTAGCCATCACTTCAGCAAGAAGAGTGTCTGAATTACAGGCCCTCATGGCAGTGGAGCCCTTCATTATCTTCCATGCAGACAGGGTTTCCCTCAGGACCAATCCATCCTTTATGCCCAAGGTGGTGTCAGGTGTGGCCGTAAATCAGTCCATTCACTTGCCTACCTTTTCCGTAATCCACAAAACAAAGGAAAATGAATTCTGCACCCTTTAGATGTGCACAGATAACTTAGATTTTATCTGGACAGGACCAAGCCTCTCAGAAAATCTGAACAGCTGCTAGTTGGCTTTGCTGCAGGGGCAGAAGGGAAGACCATTTCAGAGCAAACCATTTCTAAATGGATAGCCTACTGCATTCATTTCTGCTATAAGCACCATGGAGAACATGCCCCACAGGGGATAAGATCGTATTCCACCAGGGCTGCATCTACCTCTACAGGCTTTCTCAGAGGGGTCCCTGCCAAGGACATCCTAGAAGCTGCTACCTGGAGCTCTGTCCATACCTTCACCAAGCAATACCACATGCCTATTTTTTCTAAATCCAGAGCTGGTTTTGCCACTGCAGTATTGCAGGGCTTAATAGCTGGTCCTAATGCTCTCTAACCTCCTCCTCCCTTCCTTAGCTTTGGGAATCTACCCAAATGTAATGACTGCAACAGTGAAACACGAAGAACATAATACAGTTGTGTACACTTACCATAAATGTAGATGTTCGAGTGTATTCACTGTTGCAGTCCTGGTTACCCTCCCTCCAGCCCCCTGACGTCTCTTGGCTCTACCTTTGCTTCTTGTTTTAAGCTTTCTGGTGTATTTGCTTTTTGATGGCGGTGTAACATATCATATAATTGCTTCCTATTGTGGGGGCACCTGACATCTGGGGCAAGAAAAACTGATGTAATGGCATCGGCTGCATGCTTTATACCCCTGACCAACCTGACATCATGTAAGAAGAGACAGCATCCTACGCAGGAATCCAAGACTGTGATATTCAGGCCGGCTGATGGCTACCTGCAGGCAGATAACCCAAATGTAGTGAAACACAAAGAACATCAGTGATTTTTTTCCCAGGGAAAAAAAAAATCACTGGGCCGTTTTCGGGATTTTGCCGTTTCCTCCACTGTGGTGCGATCTCGGAGTTGGTATATTTAAGTAGGGGTGGGGTGCGAAGCCCCCAGACTTTTTTTTTTTTTTTGGGTGGACCAGTGATTTTTTTCCCTGGGGAAAAAAAAAATCACTGTTCCATTTGTTCGGAATTTTGTTTTTTTGGGTCGATTATACAGTGTTTGCTATTTTAAGCGTTCGTTGTTATAATATAAACCCACTGTACTCTGTAGGGAATTTACAAAATCTGACAAGTTATTACACTCCCAAAGCCATGTTCCCAGTTGCCTCTTTCTTCCCCATCACATCTTCAACATTTGCTACCTACCCAAGTAAAAATTCTTTCAAGTCTGCTTGGGGTAACAAAAATTCCTATTAAACACTTCCAGGCAAAAATCCTAAACATTCTGGACTTTGTTGCATACTTAGGAGCCATACATACATCTCCCATAGTTCCCATGTAAATTGCTTTTACATTCTCTCTTACCAATCTTTTATAACCTCCTCTGAGTGATTCTTAAAGTTGTCATGCAATATTTTATCTGCCCTACTAAGTACCCTCTTTTTACAGCAGCTTCTGTTCTAAATGTGACTAAAAAAAAATTATCAGAGCAGGTCTTTCAAGGAGGGCTCCCTTTCTCTTTACCTTCCCTACTATAGATTGATATTAGAGTTCAGGCAATCTCAAACCTGCACTCCAAACTACTTCTTGGCCTCATCTCACTCTATTCCCATCGTGAAGGTGGCTTTCCTCCCCGGAGAGGAGCTCTCACCATGGCCCATAGTCATGGGAGAAGACCGTTGTACCTTCCTTTGCCCCACCCTCACAGTGGGTTGAAGGGTCCTCTAGTGGGACTGTTAACTGCTCCAGAGTGTCCTCAGTACAGCCTGACTGTGTTCCCTTACCCGACTGGTAAGTTCACTACTGGTGCCCAAGGTCCACGGTAATGTCAGTGACCTACCTGTTCCGTCTTGCAACAAGGACCAAATGATAATTTAAAAAAAGGTGTTTAAAAAATAGCTTAAAGTTCATTGAAATTTATTCCACTTCAATATAATGCACTGCATTACTTTATTTGCAATCCACCCTGACGTATGAGGCATGGAAACAAGAAACATTTACATTCAAACCAAAGAAAAACAAGTAGGGACTCTAAGTAGATATACTGTCCACTAGGGAAGTTTCAACCTTTCTTTTGGAGGGTGCACAGTAGAAAGAGCTCTGTTGGCACATCCATTGTCTGAGAAATTTTGCAACTGTTGTTTGAACTTAAAGTCAGAGGCAGATAGAAATTTAAGTACATTTTTAGCTACTGGTGGTGACAGAACCAGATGGGTTGCAAGTTAAGAGGTCTTCTGCATGTAGCAGAAGACTGAAAGCACTACATCCCTTCAGACAAGAAACAAGTTGATCTTCAGGGACTCCTGTTCCCCAAAAACAGTGATCAGACTGGCATCATGAATGTCTAGTTCCACAAAAGAAGTGGAACATCGCTCAGAATATGCCAAAATATTCACCTCCTCCAGGATGCGAATGGCAAAACATAGATCACTGAAGTTCACTGCTAGATTCACATTAGTAGAAGGTACAGCTGAATGCCTCCCTGGCTTGTTCAGGTAAGACATGACAAACTAATTGCTGTACAAAACTTGGGGAGGACTAGGATTCAGCCTGCCCACCAAGGTTATTAATGCCAAGAGTACTAGTTGAGCTCCAAATGGTTACTGAGGAGCACACTTGCTAGGTTTGCTATCAAGCTAGTGGGAACTGTCCACCACTCTGGGGACGTCAACACCATAACCATATAGGCCCTTTCCAGGACCAGGAATGACTGACATTACAAAGTGTTTAAATTCAAGCCTATGAGAAAAGAATCAGAAAAAAAATCTCAGTTTATAGAGACTTAAAGAATACAGCCAGGAGCACAGCCATGCCATGGAAACTATGTGAAACCCTCTGCATGCTGCCACCAGAAGATACCTGTACAGATAAGGAAAGAGGATAAGTTACTTCTCCTGCAAAGCCTTCCCAACATGGTTAGTGCAAAAAACAAAGCAAATGGCAGTACTCTGCAATGACATGCAGGCCATCCTAAGTAAAATGAAGGAATTTCTTTTTACAATTCTTTTGAGTATCTAATAACATGATGGGAATAGGCCCCATTCTTAAGTCAGGATATGATTACAGTTCATTCTTTGATGTTAGCCAAAAGTGCTCTTCTCAGCACCCTCAGTGTGCCCAATCTTGCCTCCTTCTCTAATTCATACTGCATATATAAGTATGACTAAATTATTTTTTTATTGAACCCATTGCTCCTATTACTATTTAAACTGTCTGGGTACCTTTCTTCCACATTGCACTTCTTTCTGTCGTCATATACTGACTCTGTCTCTCTCTGAACATAAGACACTCTAATTAATGGGTGTAGCACTCATTTCAATGATCAATGATACATTCTGTCTTTTTTCACGGACTACTATATCAAGTTTTCTTGCATCTATTTTTGAATTGGTGGTAATGGATAATAAACACTTTGTAATGCTCTATACTGCTCTGTGGTTCATACTGCATTTCCAGTGCTTCGCAACAGTCTTACCACATTACTGCACCTATCAAGTACATAAACCCTCTGTCATGAGCGTATCACACCCAGCAACAAGATGTGTGACTGCCCCCCCCCCATTTTTTTTTTTTTAAAGAACCTGCGTTTGTCTGCTTCTCCCACCTTTTCAATGGGTTTTATAAATCATCATGTATGTATTCCAGTATCCTGGGCTGCCATTATTAACCTTTCGTCTTTTGGTTTCAATTCACCTTTCCTTAACCATTCTTGCTTCAAATTATGGTCAAAATGATGTTCCAGATGATCTCTATATTTGCCACTTTATTTATGGATTTTCCAATATTCTTTCCTTCTCATATGATCCCTCTCCTTATATTCCATCTTTTGCTTTTGGCGCACTCAGTTGCTATCGGATTTTTGAATATTTCTGGTTTGATTTCTATTTCCACTTGACACCAAAATGCTTCTATTAAACTAACCATGCCATCTTATACTTCTCATGTTTTAAAGCTTTCACTATGTTTGGATAAGATGAGGTTAGCATATATGTATGCAGTCCCAAGACTTCAGAGCTATACATGTAATTAACTTCAAGAAGGACCTTACCTCCTTCAGAAGTAGGAATATACAATTTTGGTATGCACTGATTTTTTATATATCATTTGATAAGCATGAGCCATTTCTCTTGTTTTCGTGTCCAATCAATCCAAAACTTTTGAGGCCAATCATCACACCATTTTATGAACAGGAAGGGTAAATTTATACCTAGGACTTCATTCCTAAATGTCTAGGTAGTTTTCACTGTCAGTTTTAGTCTTCTGAAGTATTCCTTACTGACCTCTGTTCACACTTGTTCAGGTTTTATTGTTATTGTTATCAAGTCCAAATGTCATTCATATATTATCTGAGAAGGTTTTAACCATTTGTAGTAGTACTTTCAAGTCATCATCGGATGAATTATACAGTTTTAAGCCATTCATAAAAAACACATGAGAATTCTTTAAAAAAAGTTGTTTTCTTGGAGCCAAATGCATAGTCTAATCTGTTAATAAAACAGGTTTAAGGACAACACAAAACAGGAGTAGTGATAAAGAATCACTCTGGAATATCCTCCTTGAATTTTTGTCCATAGGATATTAATGTGTCCTTTGTCATGGCTCAGCTGCAAAGTGGTCTGCCACTGTTTCATGGTCAATGTAATATAACTGATCAGTTTGGGGTGCATGTTACACATCTGTAAGCATTCCTTCACCTGTGAGTCCAGGATGCTTTCAAATTATTTTTTTTTTTTGTAATTAAAGTTGATGCCATACTTAAGTTCTTCCCCTTTTTACAATTCTCTATTATGGCTTTATCAACAAATGATCCTTTGTGACGTATAACTTTTTTTCAAACAAGAAACATCTTTACTAAATTATCACTTATGACATAGGCAATCATACATTTATATAAATGAAAAACTATATTGACATTTTCATCTGCAATTATAATACATTACTTATAATTTATACAGTCAATAACAACCAAACATTAAATGGCTCATTCAATTCATGCCTTCCCTTAAACCTTATTTCCTCCTCCAAAACATTATTCAGCATGTACTGTTCCCCAATTTCCATTTTTTTCTATGTAACTTGCTCTTAACCTTTTTTCTAAAGATACTGCTTCCAGTTGTTTATCTCTGTCACTATATTTACTACTTCTAGTACAGTTGGTTTAGACTGATTTCCATTTTCTAGCAATTGTTTTATTTTTCGGCAGCCACCCAAATTAAAATCAGCAAGGCCTTACTATGTCTAGGCAATTCCAATTCTGTATCACAGCTCATAAAATCATTTCCTTTACTCACCCACTATTTCTAACAGAGTAGTATGCAGGGAATTTTTAAAGTCTACCAACTCATTATACTCCCAAAAATTATACTCCCAATTAATTTCTTCCCTATCACACCTCCAACATTTGGAAACAACCTGAGGAAAAATTCTTAGGAGTTTGCTTGGAGTATAAATATATATATATACAAACACTTGCAAGCAAAGATCCCAAATCTTCTAAACTTTGTTTAATATTTGGGAGCTATACATATATCCTCCCATTGTTTCTTTGTGAATTGCTTATCCAATCTCTCTTCCCATTCCTTTCCAACTTCCTCTGATTGATTCTTAGTTATTTTAACAGAAGCTTCTGTTCTAGATTCAACTAAAAACTCTACTAATGCTGGTCTTTCTCTTACGATCCCCATATATTTTTCTCTTTGCCTATATTCTTATATCAATCCTCGATAGGAAAGGCAATCTCTAGCCTACAGTCCAAATTAATTATTGGCCTCTCCCCATTCTATTACCTTTCCCACGCTACTTGCTTACAATGTCTTGGTTCCATTAGTAGTTTTCTCCAGTAACTTCTATCCCCCTTATTGCAGTCATCCATATTAGCAGAATCTCCTTTCTCCATTTATGTGCTGGTTTAGTTCTTAGAATACTTTCTGCTACTTTATGAATATAATATTCAGTATTGTTATTATTCTCCTTAAGGATCTGCATCCAAAATCCCAGAGTATCCTTCTTTCTTGAGCTTCCCTTCTGTTTCATCTCTTTCCACTCGGACTTGCAGCTCTTTGCTTCTGCTAGGTATAGCAGCTTTAACTGTCTAGCTCTGAAATGCACTTTCAAATCATGTAATCCCAAACCACCTTGTTCTACTGGAAGGATCAACTTAACCCACTTGACTCTTGCCATCTTCCCCTCCTAGTTACAATAATTCAACTGTTTATTAACTGCTATCCACAACTTCTCCTCTGAGTGATAAAACTAGGCATGACCTGCGTATAAAACTAAAGCAACTAAAAACATTTGCACTGCTTGCATCTTACTACCCACATCCATACATAAGTTTCCAGTTTCTCAATTTTTGTATTATCTTTTGTTAAGTCTCTTCCCACATATTCTTAGTTGCTTTAACAGAATCCTTTATAATCCATACTTCCAAGCACTTCATTTTATGCTGCCCCCATAAATATGGGTATTGATGTACAAATTTGTGTGTGGGTACACAGTTTACAGTACTGCCTTTGTTTTATCTTCATTAACTGCGTATCACAAAAAGACTTGAAACTGTCTCTGAATGTTCCACAACACTGAAATGTCCTTTTCTGGTTTTATCGGTTATAGAATATCATCACCTGCAAATAAAGTCAACATTTCTTGATTATCATGCCAATTATGTCCTTGAATTTCTGCGTGCCTTATTTTTTTGACAACAATGGTTCTAAATATTATGCAAATAAAGGGGAAATGGGACACCTCTGCCTGTCTCCTTTGCTCAAACAGAACTTACTAGATAGGAACCCCACCTTAATTTTTACCTCCGATCCCTCATATATCCTCCTAATCAACATTATGATTTTATCAGGGAATGCAAATTCTTCCATTGCTCTACTCATAAAATCCCAGCCTACTCTGTTGAATGCTTTTTCTAAATCAAGACCCAACAACAACAGGGGTATTTTCTGATATGCTGCTTCCCTTGAGATCATCATTGTTTTATTAATGTTGTCAAATGCTTGCCTCTCTTCCACGAAGACACACTGATCCATACCTATCAATTTTGCTATGACCTTTGCCATTCTTTTAGCCATTACAGACACAAACACTTTATAATCATGCTTTAGAATCAAAATGTGTCTATATGAAGCAGAATCTGATGGGTCTTTACCATCTTTAAGTATTACAGCCCCCACAGCTTTCTTCCAGGATGATGGTGCTTCTCCTTTTAAAATACTGTTAATCAAATCCTTCCAGATCTTTATCACTTTCTTCCTTCTTAGCTTCCAAAGTTCCACAGGAATACCATCTAACCCTGGAGACTTTCTTGTTGACTGGTTACACATCACCATTTTTATTTCATCTTTTCCTATCCTGTTAGGAACAGAGCCTCATGTACCTCTAACCTTGGTGTATTTAATTCTTCCATAAACATTTCCATTTGAACTTTTCCTTGATTTCCAAACTTTTCTGCTTTATACAGATGCTCATAAAATTTCTGAAATATTTTTAATACCTCTACAGGATCTCTAGTTGTTTTCTTTGTAAAAGGTACCCTAATCTTGGCAAAAACCCATTATACTTTATGTTGCTTGAGTCTTAATAACTTTTGTGTTCTGGAGTTATCAAAAAACAGCAGTTTAACAGCAATCTTTCTAAACTCATGCATATTAGCGAAGTAGCCCCTTATTTTCTCTTTAGCACTCTGCGAATGAGCCTCTAATTGTATTGTGTGATACCTGCAATATTTTAACCTTTGTCAGTCCCTCTAAATAATTCTCATAACTTCTTAACCATATCCCTTTCTTTTACTGCCACCCAATCTTTAAACTCGACTTTAATTTTATCCCACTCCGTAGCTATATTATCAGAAAAAATTTCTATCTTCCCTAATAACTTCCACTACCCATTCCTTAAATTCTTCTCTGCTTAACAGATAGGTTGGGAAGCACCAGTGTCTCGTTTTTACTTTAGTTATTACTGGCACATGACCTGAAATATTTATTAAAAAAAATAAAACTAAATTAAATATTTATTTATTTATTGGACACTTTTCAGAACCTTCAATTAAACGCACATGTTCCTGTGAAATATAATTTTGGTCTAGTGTAACCCAGGTTTTGTACCTTGGGGAATAATATGGAAATTTTCTCCAAGCTCCTACTACTGAATTGACATCTTCCATACCAAATACTTTCATAAATTTCTTCAAAAACCTACCTTGTTTTGTTATATTATCCTCCTAGGGCCGTGATACATCCTTACTGTTGTAAATCAAATTCTAATCCACACCTATAAGTAACATTCCCTTCTGAAAGCTGATTATTTCTTCCAGAATCTTCAAGTTCCATTCTAGCAGTTTTAGGTGGAACATAAATGCATACCAGTGTAATCCTTCTCCCATGCCAGTAGCCCCTTAGTACTGCAAATCTACCATTATTACCTTTTTTCCACTTCCGTCACTACTGGAGCTCCTCTCGCAATTAATATAAGTACTCTCCTTTTCCTTTGTCCCAGATATTGCGCTGAATATCCTGAAATCCTTTCTTTAATTCATGTACTCAATTCTTTCCAAATGTGTCTCCTGTAGCATAGCTATTTGCACTCTGCATGTTTTAATATAGTTTACTGCTCTTTCTTTTTTTGTATACATTTGTAGGACCATTCATATTTAAAGATATACGGAAAGTGTTGTCAAAATAAGAAGTTATTATTCCCATCTGTTATGTATACCAGCTTTTTTTTTTTTTTTAATGTGTTACATGCATACACTATAGTCTGGCAGGTTGATCTTTTACACAGTTTCTTATCATATCCATTTTAACCTATGTTACATCCTACAAGACTTATTGTTTTACTGAAAGCCCTCAAACAGAGCACCCCCATAACCTCTTACTACAAATGCACAAAACTATATACATCTTCAAATCCATCCATCCACAACGCTTTTTTCCCATTTTGTGAACAAGGTCGGCGTGTTACTACACCAGTGACAATCATTTAGAGACAAGGTTTGCACCACTGGGTGGGCTCTTGGTTTCAAAGGTATGGCACAAACTGCCTAGTTCGGATCAGATTGGATCTGACCACCCACATGTTGAATCAGATGAAAAAAGACAAATGTTGGATCCTGCTGCATCTGGTGTTTTGGTGAGAAGTAAAAAGATCATAGCATGGTTTACCCCAGCAGCAAAAATTCTGCTCCACCACCTTTTCACTGAGGGAACACATATGAGCTGGAGGATTAATCTGCTCAAGCTGTCCACTAGAACACTGACCTCCCCCAGAATGTGTACTGCTAGAAGACAGTGATCAGAATATATATCGCCCACTGCCAAACCCTCATAGCTTCTTAGCATAACAGATAAAATTGCATTCCCCTTGCTTGCTGATATACAAAACTACTGACATATTGTTGGTTTGGACAGATATCAGTCCTTCAGGGAGGGATTCCTGACAGGCCTGCAACACTAGGAGGACGCCCTCATCTTTAGAATGTTGATATGAAGATTGGCCTCTGAAGGGAACCATGTGCCTTGGACTGTCTTTCCACTGTTAGTGCCCACCTACCCTAATAAGGAAGCATCTGTAATCATAGTGGCTTCTGGCTGGGGAAGAACAAACAGGTGACCTTGCAACACCATAGGGAATTCAAGCCACCAGCAGATGCAAGTTCTGCAGATATTTGCAAGATGCACTGGGAAAAACATTTATTGATACTGAAACTCCAAACAGCAAACCACAAAAGTCACAGATACACCAAAATGAAGGAGTCAGAAGGTGAAGCAAAAAACAGCTTTAATCCATCAGTTCTGTCTTGGTACCTCGGCAGTTCGCCTTCAATGGGACATTTATTGCCAAACAGCCCACTGCACTGCTATGGCTCACTGTAGTACTCTCATGTGATATGTGACGAAAGGGACTAAGATTATTAAAGCTGCTACTGAAACCAGTAAATGAAGGACCATTCTTGCCACTGTTTGCTAGGATGAAAGAACAATTTGCATAGGATTGTGACTTGTTGATAACGTGTTCTGTGGAAGTTTTGCTGACTGATGAATTGTGCCCAAGTGTGCTCCTACAAACTTTATTACGAGTACAGGACAACATTTTGACTTGTCTGAACTGACTGTGATGTCCAGTGTTGAACAATCTGAAGCAAGAACTTTCTTGCTTGGATAAGCAGACTCCTGGTAGGGGCAGAAATGAGCCAGCCATCCAGCACACCTGAAACCCTTGCAGCTTGAGGTATGTTGCTATCATTGCCATGCATTTGAACACCTAGCTGTGGTGAGGCCAAAGGGCAGGGCTCTGAATTAGTAATGAAAAGCTACCTGCCAGGTGCTGAAAAACCTTCTGGTTCGCCTGTCCATCTTGGTATGGTTTATGGAGCACAACCAATAATTCTCTCTCTCAAAAGTGGGAGAATGGACTGAACTGTTGCCATCTAGAACTTTGACTGCTTTATATACTGAATGAGGTGGCTGAGGTTCAAGATTGGTCTGAGGTCCCCTGTCTTTTTTTTGGCACCAAAAAGAATCTTGAGTCAGTTTCGGATCTTATTTGGTCTGGTGGGACCTCCTGGATGACTTGCTTGTTTCACAGCTTGCTTACTTCCTTGACTGCTGCTAGTCTTTGAGAGGGTGGGCATTTGGTAACCTTTTTGAATATGGTGAAAAGGACAAAAAGGGATTATAACAGCCTTTGGTTATAATCCTCTGTAGCCATTGTTCATTTGTGATGACATTCAGGATTTGAGTTGCAGGGACAGGCAACCCCTGATGACCTGACGTCAGGGAAGAGGTGACAGCAACCAACGCAGGACCCAAGACTTTGGAATTCAGGCCGACTGAGGGCAACCTGCCAGCAGGATAACCCAAATGTAATGACTGCAACAGTGAAACACGAAGAACATCCATATTCTGACAGAAGAAAGGGACTTTACATCTTGTTCACTTCTGGTTAATGTGTCTAACTTTGGACCCAAAAAATGTTGAGCCATCAAATGGGGCTTTAATAAAGGATATCTTGAAGTGCTTCACAAAATCACACAAGTTTATCCAGGCACATCCCCTAACAGTAATGCCCATGCCTGCTGCTCTTTAAGTGCCTTCAGTAGCATTAGAGATAAGATGCACTGAAACATTTAACAATGATTATAGGCTGGCTAACTGGGACTCCAAGGTTTTCTCGTCTTCTGCAGATGTAGACCCAGAGAGAGACTTTCAGATTTCCTTGGTCAAATCCCTCTGAAATCTACTGACATGTGGAAAGTAGTTCAGCCATAGGCTACAGAGTTTTTAAAACCAGATCTGACATACAGAAGAGTGTTACAATATACAGACAATATAACAGAGTTCAAGAAGGACAAGTAGAATATATAAAAGTATTAAAATATACAGCTAAAGTCCCTACCTGCTTTTTTTAATAGAAAGATGGCACCAAGGTGTGAGGAAATGGAAAGCGATACTTTATACTAAGTTTTTGAAATTTAGAAATCTAGAAATTAGAGCTAGTAGGATAAAAGTAGGCAAAGTGGAAACAAACTGAATCAAAAAAGTCTTACTAAACTTTGCCCATGCCTGAGCAAGGAGATCTGCATCTGTCTCGAAAAAGCAGCACACAAGATCTGAGGTAATGTTGGGCTTGTCTGGGGTTATGGGTAAGAGGAGGTGCATGAACGTAGGATAGGCCAAAGACTGATCCGAGGTTGGAGCCTAAGACCCATCTATTGAACAGACGAAAGAGGCAACAGCAGATCTGTAATTAGTGAGAATATTACTAATGTATCTTGGAGTATTCTCCTACTCTGAAGTATGGTGATCTTGGAGTTGGAATACATTACAAAGCAGGGGTATGGGGGATACAGGGGTAAATCTCCCTGCAAAACACATTAAATGTGTAACGGCAAGCTCCAAAACTTTAGACTGATTTGGTTTTTAGGTGTCAGGACTGTCAGTATCAGGTCTCACACTTCTGAAAGGAAGCCTGAGGCATGAGACACCCACAAAAAAAAAAAAAAAAAAAAAAAACCTATATATTCCCTCAAATTTTGAGAGGCTAATACCTCCACTATGAGAAATGTGACTGTGACAGATAAACAGCTACTGCCTTTTTATCTAAAGCAAAAGAGAATTTTTGTCATTTAAGTGCGATAGGAGTTAGGGGCCAGGCTGGTTCAGGAGATCTGACTGCTTTGGGACAGTTCCAAGCCATTCAATGGTAAGGATGGATGTCTGAGGAGTTCTCACATTCTCATACCGTGCTACTGTTGTGTACTTGCATCCAGTGTATTTTTGATGTCACACCTTCAATGGCTGTTGACAGTAAGCACAAAATATCACTTTGTGAAGTCACTCCCTTTAAGCTATTTAAATACATTCACTCTCTCACTGCATTCCATAGATCCAGAATACTGACTGGTTGGCTATGCCAACCTGTGCTGCTCTTCTGAAGCTGCAAACTCTCACAATACATTTGTCTTTGGAAGCTCCTCCTGATCTCACTGGGACATAGTAGTGAGCACTAGAAGATCAAATTGGACGGTTCCATCCCTTTCACTGCTAAAACTTCACATATTCTCTCTTTTATATCTTTCTACCTGCTTAGTGCACAGTGCAAAACCAGGTAGCATTAACCCTTTTTTTCCATCTTACTTTTAAGATCTGCAACATCTGGGACAAGATTACCTGTCATTGTTGAGACTTGTGTATATTTTGTGTTCTCTACCACAATTACATAAACTCCATGCTGCATTTACTTTATTTGTCTGAACAGATAAGCATTGGACAAGATGAAAGGTCAGCCTGCCAACTTTACCTTCTTTTGGTACTAGGACTAATAACAGTATACGAACTGTCTTATGCTCTCAGATAATGAAAGCACAGTTTTGTACCTACCATAAATGTAGATGTTCGAGTGTTCACCCTGCTGCAGTCATCACACTTGGGGTTATCCTGTCGTCAGGCGGTCCCGCAGTCGGCCGGAATTCCAAAGTCTTGGTCCGGCGTCGGTTGCTGTCGCCTCTTCCCTGATGTCAGTGTGCCAGGGGTATATATAATGCAACCGACACCATTTTCTTCAGTTTTTCTTGCCCCAGATGTCAGGTGCCCCCAAAAAGGTGGTCAGAATTAGTACCAAATGGAGTAACCACTGCACAAACACAAAATCCCTTCAGCTATAAGCAAATACATCAGTAAGGCATAGAAGAGATGTAGCCAGTAGATCAGAGGGGATGGAGGGAGGGTTACCTGGACTGCAGCAGGGTGAACACTCTAACATCTACATTTATGGTAGATATAAAACTGTACTATGTTCATCGTGTTACCCTGCTGCAGTCATCACACTTGGGTTGAATCCCAAAGCTAAGGTAGGGGGGAGGTATCATAGAGGGTTAGTGGAGGCAATAAGGCCCTGCAGAACTGCAGTGGCGAAGCCCGCCCTGGACTTAGAGTAAAGAGGTAAGTGATAGTGTTTGGTAAAGGTGTGTACTGAACTCCAAGTTGCAGCTTCTAAAATTTTCTTGGTTGGAACCCCCTTGAGAAAGGCAGTAGAGGTAGCTGTTGCCCTGGTAGAGTGGGATCTAATGGTAGCAGGAACTGGTTTCCCATGATGGGTATAGCAGAAACGTATGCAATGACCTATCCATTTAGAAATGGTTTGCTTTGATATAGCCTCCCCTTGAGAAGCTGTAGCATAGGATACAAAGAACTGGTCAGATTTTCTGAAAGCCTTAGTTTTGTCCAAGTAGTAATGAAGCTGCCTGTGAATGTCCAAGGAATGCAGGAGTCTCTCACCTTTGTTCTGTTCATTACTGTGGTGTTGTCCGTCCGTAATGTAAGTTGCCCTGGATGTAATAGGTTCTTGAAGGCTGTCAGAGCATTCTGTACAGCTAGCATCTCTTTTTGATTGATGTGCAGATTTCTTTGATCTGCAGTCCATACGCCTTGAACGCACTGTCCTGCCATGTGTGCCCCCCCAGGCGTAGTCCGATGCATCTGTTGTCATAGTTTGCCTGGCTGGGGGCAAGGTGAAAGGATGACCCTTGTTGAGGTGACATGCCTGTGACCATCATAGAAACTCCTGTTGTAGGCAAGGAATGAGAGATATCATTGTGTCCAAGCTGTGGCTGTGTTGAGACCATACACTTTTTAGGTACCACTGTAATTTCCTCATATGCAGCTTTGCAAATGGTATTAGTAGTATGCAAGATGCCATGAAGCCCAAGACCTGCAGAATTTTTCTTGCAGGGAGTAGGGTCTTTGTTGCCATTGTTTTGAAATATTGAGTCAGTTGTAGTTGTTTGTCCGGCGTCAGATAAGCCCTCTGGGCCGTTGTACTCAAGGTGGCACCCAGGAATGTCATATTTTGTGAGGGTACTAGTTTTGATTTCTTTTCGTTTACTGTGTACCCCAGGCAACTTAGAAGATGTTTTACAAAAGCCAGATGTTGTAAGAGAATGTCCTTGCTTTCTGCTTGGATGAGGCAATCATCCAGGTATGCGTATATTTGAATTCCTCTTTGTCTGCAGTATGCAATTACTGGTGCCAGGCATTTTGTGAAGACCCTGGGCACAGTAGATAAGCCAAAGGGCAGTGCAGAAAATTGGTAATGGGTTGAACCTGCAATGAAACGGAGGTATCTTCTGCAACTTTGTCTGATAGGGACATGCAGGTATGCCTCCTTGAGGTCCAACATTACTAGCCATGCTTTCATGCCCAACATGGGAAGAAGCTGCTGTAGTGTTAGCATCTTGAATTTGGGTACTTGTAAGAATGTGTTTAGTATTGAAAGGTCCAGAATTGGTCTCCAGGCATTGTCCTTTCTGGGGACTAGAAAGAGTCTTGAGTAAAATCCTTGGCCTTGCTCTCGAGTAGGTACCAGGTGAATGGCTCTCATGTCCATGAGAGCTGTAATTTGTTATTGTGCCTCTGCCCATTGATTTTGTGGCAGGTTTGGCATTCCTCTTTTCATTGGCAAGGTGTGGAAATGAAATCTGTATCCTCGTGAAATTATGTCTAGGACCCATTTGTCCTTTGTGACAATGTGCCAGTTGTCTGAAAAAAGTGTGAATTTTCCTCTCAAGGGAGCTGCCAAGAGAGAGTTGCTTGGCCAGATGAGGTGCAAGTCATTGAGTTTGTCTTCTGGTAGATTGGGGCCTGTCTTCTCCTCCCTTCTGTGTTGCAGTGCCCCATTGTCGAGGTTTGTATTGAGCTTGTGGTTGTCCTCTGCCTCTTGGGCGTCTGTATTTACCCCTCTGTGGTCTGTCAGTAGCTGGAAAGGACCAATTTTTAGTTGGCCAATTTCTGCTGAAGTGAGGGGGCTGTACCTGTAGAAAATCTTTGACTGTCTGCATAGATTTTGCCTTATCCTCCATTTTCTTTAAGACGTCTTCTGCCTTAACTCCAAATAAAACATCCTGCTGTAAGGGAGCATCTAGAAGCTTTGCTTTAACATGATCAGGCAGAGTTTGTTCCTTTAACCAAGCATGTCTACGTATAACAGACCCAGTGACAGCTGCTCTGCAGGAAGCCTCCAAAGAATCAAAACCACATTGTAAATCCCAATACAAACCTCGACAATAGGGCACTGCAACACCGAAGGGAGGAGAAGACAGGCCCCAATCCACCAGAAGGCAAACTCTGACTTGCACCTTCTGTGTGGAGTTTGCATGTTCTCCCTGCGTTTGCGTGGGTTTCCTCCGGGTACTCCGGTTTCCTCCCACATTCTAAAGACATGCTTCTGGAGCATTTCTTCCCGGGCCTCTGCTGAAAACAGGATCTGTGGAACCTAGTCGGACTTTCCCGGTCAACAAATAATAAAATAAAATAAAAATAAAAATAAAGTATGTTTGCCCACCTGTTCAGCTGCATGCAACAGATCCTGCATTTCTTTCAATTCAGACTGTTGAGGGAGTGTGCTCATTTTTTGTTTTAGCTGAGACATAAGACATTGCTGATATTTTAGCATGTGAAATTGGCAATTTAGTGCTCTCATAGCTAGAGTGGCTGAGGTGTAAACCTTTTCCCCCCACCTGTCTAGTGCTCTGGAGTCCCTTTCAGAGGATACAGGATTTTTTACCATATAAGCCTTAGCCCCTTTGGGACCCTGGGAGATAGTTTCTGGATCAGCAACAGGGCTTTTATAAAGGAATTTGTGGGAATCAGGCACTCTATAGTATCTGTCAGGTTTGGCTGGAGCAGGAGGCAGAGAATCTGGGTTCAAACTAGATTCTAAGTAAACATCATCCACAATGTCTAAAACGGGGGGATAGCAAGTGGTCTGTGCTGGGGGAGTAAAAGAAACTCTCTGAGCCTTTTCTTTGAGTCAGAGTAGTCCTGACCTTCCCAGTGAAAATGTTCCCTCATAGTGTGTAAAGTTTCCCCAAAGGAGTAGTCTTCAGGAGGGGAAGCTGAGGGAACAGAAGCCTCAGCATCAGAATCTTCATAAGGGGAGAAGGAGAAATCTTGGCCCTCAGAGAAGCCTGAGGAAATAGACACTTGATCAGAGGAGGCATAATCTTCCTCTTGTCTAGGCCTTTTCTCGGGTGGGGGTTGGGAACCCCTGATTAAAGAGATCAAATCTTCAGCCATTTTAAGCATCTGTTTCTTAGGCATGGGGCCTTGAACTGGAAATTGAAGTGCAGTCTTTTTAGGTTTAATAGGAGTCTTAAGTTTAGGATACGTTTTTATGGTGAGCGTCGTTGGTCTGAAGACGCCTTCAGAAACCGAAGGTGTTTCTGCAGCACCGACATCTCTTTCTGCAGAGTCGTCGGTAGGGGCTGAATAAAATGGCTGCATCAGCCTAGCGCTCTCCGCCAACGGCTCCGAAGCGGTCTCAGGTTCCAAATCTGCAGTAGTCAGGGGCTGTGTCGGAGCCTCACTGAAGACCGGTGAACCGGAGACTGGTCCAGCCGAGGCCTCGGAGTCTGGCTTGGGCCTAGACTGCCTGTCCTTATTCCTTGCATTTTTTGTGCACGCCGGTAGTCGGTTGCTCCGACGGCATTGTGTAGTTAAATTTTCTACCGAAGTAGTGTTGTGCGAAATCAAAGCGTCTTTTTATAGTGCGCTTATTAAACCTAGCACAAAAATGACAACCAGTGACGTTGTGGTCTGGGCCTAGGCAAGGTATGCAGTAAGAGAGAAAATCCTTATGAGGTATTTGCTTCCCACAAGAAATACAATTGTTAACTTTTTCTGACATCGGTCTGAGGCAAGAAAAGTTTTCCCAATGGGGTACTTAGCTTTATTGAAGACTTCGGATCTGAAATTCGACTTCGAAAATCTCAGGAGTCGGCCGACCGGCACTTGCGAACTGGTTCTGCTTCAGGCACCGCACGGCAAGAAAGACTGAAGAAAATGGCGTTGGATGCATTATATATACCCCTGGTGCACTGACGTCAGGGAAGAAGCGACAGCAACCGACGCTGGACCAAGACTTTGGAATTCCGGCCGACTGTGGGACCGCCTGATGACAGGATAACCCAAGTGTGATGACTGCAGCATGGTAACACAATGACCATCACCTAGACTCCTCTGAGGAGTCTGTTACATCGGATACGGATTTAGAGGACTCAGAAGGGTTCTTACAGTCGCCCTCCGAGTATGTCTCCTTTTCAGACATCCTAGAAATCCTGAAGCAGAGAGGCATCTGGAAGTCCCTTACCCCTTCTGAAGATGAATCTGTATACCTGGAGGCATTTGGATCTTGACCCTCCACCTCTTGGGTGTCTCTGCCTTTCAATCAGCTCCTTGGTGTAGTCAGTCGAAAGGCGTGGGGCTCTCCAGAGTCGGTGGAACCTGTTCTGAGGAGGCCCAACAACTTTATAACTGCTTCATCTGATAGGGAATTCTTATTCAAAGGTGTCCCAGCAAATGCTATGGTGGTGGCGGCAGGCACCAAAAAGGAGTTAGCAGAAACTTCATCTGTCCATCCACCGAATAAGGAATCTTGAATGATGGACAGATATGGGAAGTGTATGCTCTCGTCAGCAGCCTTTACTCTCAGGTCGCTGAACTACTTAACTCATTTTACCAGACTCCAGAGGGATCTCCTGAAGGAGCCAGGAGATAGCCTCCAAGGTTCTACAGCTGCAGGGGTGTCAGACAAGGTGACCTCTCAACTTGCAACTTTTAGATCTGTAGTCATCTCCTCTATGCGGCTCATCTCTTACACAGCCAATGGAGCGAGTAGGGCAGCAAGCACAGGAATAGCTCTGAGGAGACATTCCTGGATGCGCATTTGCGAGTTTGCTGAACCCTTCAAGTCTTCCTTTACAAGCACCCCTTTTGATGGCTCATCCTTGTTTGGGCCAAAATGTAAAGAGACTCTGACCAGGTGCGAACAAGAATTTAAAACTCTGCTGTGGGAGTACGTTTTTCCATTCCTACCAGGTCTTAACCCAAAGGCCAGAAGGGCAGTAAAATGTGGTTCTGTAAAACCCAAAGAGCTTCACTGGATGCATGTGGTGAAGTTTCCCCCAGGGGCACAGGGGAAAATATAATGGAAGATGCCGTCCTCATGGCAGAGGGGGTCCGCAAAATCAGGGCGACCCTTCCAGCGCTCCTGAAAGGAGGCTCGCCTGCCCACCTCTGGAGGCAGTCAGAGGCAGGCTACCACTGTACCCCAAAGCCTGGCTAAACTTCACTCAAGACATATGGGTACAGTCGATAATATCCAGGGGATACATTATACCCTTCTCCAATCCACCTCCACAATCAAGATCAGTCCCAGACATTCCACCCTGTCAAAGGGATCAGGCAACCCTAGAGATACAAAGGTTGCTAAGAAAAAGAGTCATCCAAGAAGTCCCAGCAGACCAAATCAGATCCGGAACTTACTCAAACTTCTTTTTAGTTTCAAAGAAAACAAGGGACTGGCGACCCATCTTGGATCTCAGCAGACTGAACAAGTCAGTGAAGAAAGCAAAGTTCTGGATGGTGACACTGCAGTCTACACTCCCTTTTCTGGGGTAAGACAACTGGATGTGTTCAATCGATCTTTAGGATGAGTACTACCATAGAAAAATGGACAGGTGATCCAGGCGAAATCTACACTTCCAGCTGGGAGCCAGTCAATACCAGTTCAGAGCTCTACCCTTAGGTCTCACCACAGCCCCCACAGTGTTTACCAAATGCATGGCAGTAGTCACAGCTCACCTGGGGCGGCTAGGATTCCGGGTGTTTCCGTACTTAAGACGACTGGCTCCTGACCACCTCCACCGAGCATCTACTAACCAAGGCCAGAGACATCACCATTTATCTATGCTCGGAACTGAGCATCACCATAAACTTCGAAAAATCTGCCTTGTTGCCATCACAGCATATTACATTCACAGGAACAGACAAACACAGTACACATGGTAGCAAAGTTGCCTCATGACAGAATACAGACAATGCATCATCAAGTGTCGATCGTTGCTCTCGAAAAGGAAGGTACAGGTAAAATCTGTTCTAAAAGTTTTAGGCACAATGGCAGCTGCAATCACATTAGTACTTCTAGCATGGCTTCATATGAGAGTCCTGCAGTGGCTACTCTTTGCTCAATGGTCCATGCAGGAGTTACCCATGTCACACAAGATCTTCATCACAGACTCCTGTAAGAAGGACCTATGCTGGTGGCTTCTATCCACGCAGGTAACCCTAGGCAGACCATTCACTCTCCCTCAACCTGTAGCTACAGTGACCACGGACACTTCTCAGATAGAGTGGGGGGCATTACCTGAGAAAGACTGTCCAGGGAACCTGGCAAGAACACGAGTACCACTTGCACATCAATGTCCTAGAGATGACAGCATTGCTTCTGGTGTTGCAGAGCTCTCTTCCACCAGGTACAATTGCAATACAGACGAACAATACATCGGTAGTGTGGTATATCAACAAACAAGGCAGAACCAGATACTACCCCCTGTGTCAGGAAGCTCAAAGGGTATGGCAATGGGCAATTTCATCTCGTTTTCTGATTGCAATGCATCTTTCACAAGTGGGGCCAGCCTTGCTGTGACCTTTTTGCCACGCCCATGAATGCCAAATGCAGTAGCTACCTTGCCCTAATCCCCCACCCGGGAGAGTCACCAAGGGATGCACTTGTTCACGACTGGCTCCCAGGACTTCTTTATACTTTTCCCCCGTTTTCACTAATCTCCAAGGTTTTACAGAAAGCCAAATCGATAAGTTACAGGTTAATTCTCATTGCTCTGTACTGGCCCCGTCAAATCTGGTTTCCTTTTCTATGGCCCCATCTCCAAGAAGAGCCATGGATTCTGTACTCATTACCAGATCTTCTGACGCATCAGTCAGAAACGCTCCATCCCGCTATTCAAACCATCAAACTGACAGCTTGGCTGCTCCACTTCCAATCTTAGCCACGCTTTCAGACATTTCCCCGGCTGTGAGACATTCTAGTTTCATCTCATAAGATGACAACTAGAAAGCTTTATGCTAGTAAAATGGAAAAGGTTTTCTTGTTGGGCTTCCAAGTATCGAATTGACCCCTTCACAGCCCCTGTAAGTACAATCTTAGACTTGGCAGAAATCTTTAATCAAGGCGCAGCAGCAGCTACCATATGAGCACAATTAGCTGCCATTTCTAACTACCACCTAGGAGACATGGGATCAAAAATAATGTCTCACAGGTTGTGCAAAGCTTTCTTGAGAGGTACTTTTTTATTAAGACCACCAGTACCAGAACCACCACCTCCTTGGGATCTCAATTTGGTGCTGAGTACTCTGATTCTCCCACCATACAAACCAGCCTCCTCTTGCCAACTGAAATTTCTAACCTGGAAAACAGCCTTTTTGGTAGCCATTACTTCAGCTAGGAGGGTTTCAGAACTTCTAGCTCTGTCCACTCACCCTCCATATTTGTTTTTTCATAAAGATAGAGTCTCCCTTACAACAAATGTTTCATTCCTTCCAAAGGCATGTTCTGAGACCAATGTGAACCAGTCCATTCACCCGCCTGTTTTCTTTCCATATTATGGCAACAAGGCAAAATCTAAGCTACACCAATTGGACATCCACAGGCAGTTACCTTTCTACTTGCATAGAACGAAAGAATTCGGGAAATCCAACCAGTTATTCGTCTCTTTCGCAGATCACAAGAAAGGTGCACAGATATCTAAAGTTACTTTGTCAAAATGGCTTACTGACATGATAATCTATGCATATAATTGCCAGCATAAACAATGGCTAGGAAAGATTAGGGGCCACTCAACAAAAGCTATGTTGACTTTGGCTGCTTTTCAGGCCAGACTGCCTTTGGACTCTATCTGTGCTGCAGCCACATGGGTCAATCCTCATACCTTCATTTCTCATTGCAAAGTAGGCGTGGCCTCCCGGAACAGGGCTTCATTTGGTTCCACTGTTCTGAAGAGCTTACTCCCTTGAGCCATCCAAGAAAGAAGGTGCTGGGGACGCTGTCCCAACCAGCAAGAATGAAGGTGAGATGGGACAAACATAACATTAAGAAGTTATGTACTCACCATAACGTTCCATGTTTGTTGTCCATAATCTCACCTTCATTCATGCGTCCCACCCTCCTTCCCCCAACCTTTGCTCCTGGAGGATTAAGAGCAATTCTTTATTGGTTAAAAAAATGGTGCTCTGGTTTCCTTCTTGCCTCACGAGATATAGGCTAGGAGTTACTGACATCGCCTTTGTTATATCAGCTTCTAATATGTTAGTAATCTGCAAACAAGATCTGGGTAATCTTCCCTAGGCATCATGGGATAGGAAATAGCCTTGAGCCAATGGAAGCTCTTGAGGCTTAGTAATAGACCGAGTCGGAACCGATCCGAACCCAACCAGCAAGAATGAAGGCAAGATTATGGATAACAAACATGGAACGTTATGGTGAGTACATAACTTATTTTACTGATGAGTGACTACTATCAGACACACTGAAATTCATTCACAATGCTAGACAAGGAGAGGATTACAGTGAGTTGTCTTTCAGACACCATGATCGTTGACCTTACAAGGGTCCTAAAGACCCTGACACTTGACAAATATGACCATGATATCGTAGTGGTACAGTCAGAGGGGTGAATGACATGAGATGCAAAATCTTAAGGGACATGCAGGAAGATATGTCAGAGCTTTCTAATCATTTTACACACACACAAAAAAAAAAAAAAATAAGTAGCTTTAATAATTGGTTAAACAGCTGGTGTCATTCCTGGGGGATCCATTATGTGTCCGCATTGGACAAGAAGCTCAACAGTCCAGCTTGCTTCCCTAAGGATGGCCTATACCTCTCATTCCTATGATTCTGCATATTAGCTAAAGGTCTTGCTGTATCCCAGTAACTTTTTTTGGGCAGAGTCCTGTTGATGGGCATTACAATATTACTAACACACGATCCTGAGATTGCAACACGTTAAGGTAGCTATCCTCAATACCAAAAGTCTTAATAAACTGCTTGATCTTGAGGCACTCTTGCATTTGGAAAACATCTATGTTTGCATAATTACTGAGGCCTGACTTAAATGTAAAGAAAGCGCTCCATTTATACCATAGCTTTGTGTTCTTCATGCCTTTAAACCCAGTCGCAACTGTGGTGAAGACTACTCTTGCAGATTCCCTAGTACTCACAAACCGAACTCATGGGATTAAAGATCAGTCTAGATGAAATTAATTAGCAAGCAATACCTTGTTACATAACACATTCTTTGTCCCCAGTTAGCATGCAAGATTCATCAGTGTGTTCTAAACAATCTAGCAGCAAAAACGCCTTTATTTTGAGCGACGTTATCTACCCTTCAATAAACTATGACATTTATAATGACCCTTCCATAAACTGGTACAGTTATAAATAATTTTTGGTATGCCCACAAAATCCTAGACTTTGCAAACAAAAGCTCTTGAGCATTGTATGCTCACAAAATCCTAGACTTGAAAGCTTTTCAGCATTTGGTAATTAAACATACTAGAAGACACAGCGTGCTTGACCTGACTGGTTTACAAATCTGGATGCCTCTTGCACTACTAAGTATCACAGGAAATTCAAATATAATTTAAGGAATTTATTTTGTTGTATAGCTTAATTCATAGATTCCAAACCATTTTCTCAAGAATAATATCAAACACATTAAAAAAAAATGAAGAACACACTCAGGTTCACTAAAGGAGCCAATGAACTTAGGTTGACCTCTAAATCAAAAAGATAATTATAAATCCTTCTTAGCTATGTTAGGAAACTAAGAAACAACATCCTACATTGCTCTGAACTTATTAATAATGAGATATATTTTTCTGAACCAAAAGAAATTGAGAACATCCTTGCAAACAAAGACTTCCATCAAAGACCTAAAATATCTGTATTCCTTACTCCCTCCAATTATCTCTAAAGAGCATATACTAAAAATGCTAACCAAACCCTAAAATACTTCCTTCATGGTACTTGACAATGTATGTGGTTGATTAATTAACAGCATTAAACATGCTCCTCCACACACATTCCTTAAACTGTTAACTTTAAGTTTAATCACTAGTGGTGCACTGTGGTGGTGATGCCCCTGTATAACAGTGGACATACAACTGACCCAAGAAATCACAGAACTATCAGCTTTGTAAAGCCATGGAACATATTATAACTTGACCTAATTAACTGCAATATTAAAAATCTTACTAGACTTGACCCCTAACAGTTTGGCTCTGTGAATGAGAGATGCTGTCTACGGAATCTGGTAAACTTCTTCAAAGGGATTGTGGAGGCTGCAGGAGTGTCCATGAAATACACACACAGCATCTTGATCTGACCAAGGCCTTCAACAGAATTCCCCATCCTCCAGTGAGCCGGAAGCTAAATGGTTTAAAAATAGACCTTTATGTGCTAAGATGGATAGCAAACTGAAAGACAGACTCTACACAATGCGAGTTGCAGGAGCCCCATCAAAAAGCGTTAACATGATTAGCAGTGATCCTCAGGTTTTGGTACTGTGACTTCTCTTTTCAGCATTTGCATCTAAGATTTCTAAGCAGACAGCCAAGACCTCTGTTTAAAGTCTGCAGATGCCTGCAAATCGGGGGTTAAATCACTGTGTGACACCCAAATCCTTTAGAATGAATTCTCCCAAGTGAACTCTTGGTGTAATGTGCTCAAACTAAATGCTAAAAAGTGTGGTATCATCACTTCTGACAGACATCATCACCCCTCATCACACTGTACAGGCAACACAAAATGAAACTGTAGTCAATAAGCCAGAAACAGCCTCTTTTTATTTATTTATTTATTTTTTAAGATTGAGTGGCAATGGTTGTAGGAAAATACTTTTTTGAAGCACAGCCAATTATCAAAGGAAGAGCATGAAGGCCTAAAAAGGAAACCATTCCCTTTGACTGGGGATTGATAAGACTAATTAAGTACAAATATCCTCTTTAGGATGCATCTCACTAAACATACCTAACAAATAGAAAGACACCAAAGATTCCTAACCAAAAATATCACAGGCTTAATGTCCCTGAGCTACCAACAGAGGCTGGAAGTTCTTTATTCAGTGTCTTACATACTTTTGAGGGGAGATCTATGCCTCCGTTACTGCGCCATTAGAGACTCAGTTGTCTTGGACATTCTGTATCCCTGCAAGTTCAATATCTCCACCAGTACTAAAACTAGGGACCTATATCTTAATTAAAAGTTAAAAACATGATGGAGGGGCAGATTTATAGCAAAGCATCTCCCAAACATCTGGAATAAATTTCCCCTGTATATTAAGCAGTAGGATTTACTTCTTTCCTTCCTTCAAGCATAACCTAAATGACTAGACAGGTAGCAACAAATTCACTCTGGGACTGGCTGGTAGAGCCCTCTTAGAGAAAGGAACTATGGGATAATGGAGGGTACTGGCAATGCATTAAAGATCATAACCCTTAACTATTAATCAATAAACCCAACAGTCATACTAATGCAAAAATAAAATGTTTACACAAACCTAATAAACTCTCCAATAACTATATGTAGCAGTCCTCCAAAACAGAAGGAAAGAGGTCAGCTTTACTACTACAGTATATTCTCATCAAAAGTTTACTGTTATTCGAATTTCACATATATGTATTACCCTCCTTGGGGAGGGTCAGTGCAACAATAAATCATAATAGCAGGTTATCATCTCAAGCAGCATCTGGTTACTCTCCTGTGAGGGCTGCAGTTAGATGATGGTATCTGGTACTCTACAGGACACATGACTAAGTTCTTCTTTTAATGCAAAGTACACAAAGCTTTTTTTACTGTACGTACGAAGGAAAACAGCCGTGTAACCTACACAGTACACTATTTTACTGCCCTGAAAGATGGTAACAAATAAACTACACTTTCTACAGGTTACAAAGTACAGTAATGAACAAACTAATGTGGAGTTAATGCCACAAAATGTTTCATTATACACCATCATGAAAAGGAATAATACAAGAGATGAAAATATCAATCAGCAAGCTAACTTCACCAGTTACTAATACACACCCGTAAACACCTACAACTAAAATCAGGACCCCTACCCCTAATAAAAGAAACACGTAAAACATTAAACAGTGAATTAGTAATGGCAGAAATATTAAAGACAACAAGTAAAACATGTCTACATGTGCTAAATAAAATCTAAGGAGTGTCACTCATTTTTGGCAGTGAAAGTGAAATGTGCCAAATGGGAAAATACGTTGTGCAGTAGCTACTGAAATGTATTACTTAAAAACAGTTAAGCACAAGCAGAGAGAGCACATTCCTATAAAATATTCATATGTTCACCCACCCAGTAGTAAAGCAACAGTGCATCTGAACTATACTAGCTGTTGTCTCCAGTCAACTGCAAACATGTTGGCATGCAGACTGTACACTTGTCTTGTTACAACGTATAACTATTCAATGATGAGATCACATCACTGCCTTGTCTTACACTATCTCACGTATATCCTAAGATAAGAATATGTAACTGTGTGTCTTGACGACAGAGTATGCTAACTAAATTCTCGGATGGGTAATCTGGAGGACAGTCACACCCATTCTTCCCTACAAAGTCCCTTTAGCACCAATGCCACTATCTGAACACTGCTCACTGGGGGTTGCAGTCAAGGCTTTGGATTTACCGCTCTGCACCACAGACTAGTATGAAAAATGAAGTATTTTAATGGTGCCTTTATGCTATGGAATACTGTATAAGGTGGGTTTGCAATTTTGATATCTTTCTGCCTTTTAGGTGAAGCCATTTTAAGAAAAAGCACTTCCGGAAAATATATTTACCATCACGAGTCTAGAGGTTCAAATGATGAGACATAATTATTCTTGGAGCTCCTAAATGTAAGTGAATAGTACAAAAGGAATCAAAGAGGATTCACTAATTTGAGGAAGTAATGAAAATGCATGCACCTGCACTTTAGTATATGAATAACCATGTCTAAAACTCAAAGTTATAAAAAAATAGCCCTGAAGCATATAAACTCACAAATTTAAGACAGCGATACTCTTGAAATATGTCCAAGACACAACTCCTTTCCATTTCTGAAGATACAACTTTCTTTTAGCTCTTGAACACTTGAGAAAAAAAGGAATTACTTTGCGGAATTAGAATTTGATCATCCATGCTACAGTATAAGATTTACAAATTTGAGATTGGAATAAGGGACTTTGCATTGCTACTGAGTTAGCAGTGCTTTTTGGAGAGGTAACAGCTTTCAAACAAGCAAATTCAGTTGCATCAAGGGAGAAAACCATGGCTGTCCTGACCAGGCTTGAACTATAAGAACTGAATTTGCCTGGTCTGATTTCCTTTCTGTAGATCATAATGTAACCTGTGTGTGTTGTCTTTAAGAAGCATGTGAGGCTGTGAGTGCACATATAAATTCCAGACACGTGCAGTCCCTAGTGCCATTTTGTAGAAGCTGCCAGTGAGTGAGCATGTATGATCGCAGTAGTTAGTTTGTATACAAGTTACTTAGTTATAGTCAATAAGCATCTACAGTGGTGTTTGCATAGAATAAAGCTGCTTGGACAGAACCCACGAAAACTTGTTTATTCGTGTACTAACACGAAAGTGACATGATGTCAGAATCGGGATGGAAAAGAGAAGAACATTTGGGGCCATGAGATGTAAAGACGGCAGCAAAGGTAAAACCAAGAGAAAACAGTACAAACACAACCAGAAAGAATCAAAGGTAATGAAAAATAATACAAATTATTTACTCGATGCAAAGAGGCAAGAAAGGGCATTACAAGGGCACAAACTGCATTATCAGGCAAGCGGAAAATACAAAAAAATTTGTTAACTAAAAAAAATGTTTACGATAAAAGGATTTTACAATGCGGGTAAATTTAAAGTAAGAAATGAGCATGTTTAAGGCAAAACAAGCAAGTTTTAAGGGAAAATAAGCATGTTTAATGCAAAACAACGGTGTTTAGGCAGAACTTGGCATGTTTAGAGTAAAACGATTACATGAAAAACACGCTGGGCATGAAAAAGGGCTTAAACGAGCAACAATAATAATAATAATAATAATAAAAAAAAGAGCACAGTAAGCAAAAATAAAGCAAGGTGACTGCTTGCATTTGGGCAAAGTGCTGTGTTTGGCCATAAATACGACCTCGTACTGTATCTCAGTGCTTAAAGTGTGTGCTTATTACTGTGCATGTATTTCAGAGTTCACTGTGCAAAGCGCAACTATCTCTTAAAATCCAGTCAGAGCACAGTTATTCGAAGAAAAGCTCTTGTGCTGGGTGTGTCTAATTGCAAAGTGTCGTCATTACAGAGTACTTCTTGTACTGTAAGGAGTTGCCTAGCAAGGTACCGCCATTTTGTGGACATTTCATTGTATTGAATGTGGTTGTTTGCAAAGTGCAGACATTTCAAAAGATATTGAAGTTTGGCAACAGAAGTTGATTTATTCACATTGTATAGTTGTTTGACATGTTTCTTGTATTGAAAAAAGAGGTGTTTCGTACAAGAGTATTACAGTGAATCACTCAGTTGCATCGTAAAGTTCTCAAATGTTTCTTTAAGTGATGACTTTAACAAGTAGTGGCACATGACTGAAGCATGCCTACCTTTACTGATAAAGTTCCAAGCATCAACTTTTGCATTTTCATCTTTTCCAATTTCGAAGCAAATGATTTTAGCATTCCTGCCTTTACCAATTCCACAAGCATAGTGAGTGACGATCAATGACTTTAGCATTTTTGCCTTTACCAATTCTGAAAGTAAATGATTTCAAAGATTTCAGAAAGCATCACAAAAGTCCGAGAAATTTGCTCTGTCAAGTATCCAAAAGTTTGAAAAGTTATTCTGTAAGATTTTGTAAAGCATTGATAAATCTGAAAAGTTATTTCACAAAGTACAGTAAAGCATCGAGAAATCTAAAAAGCTACTTTGCAAAGTGCAATAGAGCATCGTGAAACCCGAGATGTTTATTTTGCAAAGTCCAGTTATTTGAAAGTACTATGAGGTTGTTCATTCGCATAATTCCGATAAGCTCAAAGACAGAAAATACAAAGTACAAAAGCAGTGAACAAACTGTCATCATCATCTTCTTTCGGCTGTTCCCGTTAGGGGTCGCCACAGCGGATCATCTGTTTCCATTTCTTCCTGTCCTCTGCATCATGCTCTTTCACACCAACCACCTGCATGTCCTCTCTCACCACATCCATAAACCTCATCTTAGGCCTTCCTCTTACCTGGCAGCTCCATCCTTAGCATCCTTTTCCCAATATACCCAGCATCCCTCCTCAGCACATGTCCACACCAACGCAATCTCGCCTCTCTTGCTTTGTCTCCAAACTGTCCAACCTGAGCTGACCCTCTAATATACTGATTCCTAATCCTGTCCATCCTAGTCACACCCTGTGCAAATCTTAACATCTTTAACTCTGCCACATCCAGCTCTGACTCCTGCCTTTTCGACAATGCTACCGTTTTCAACCCATATAACATTATTGGTACCCGTCTGTCACAAATCACTCCTGACACTTCTCCACCCTGCCTGTACTCTCTTCTTCACCTCTCTTCCACACTCACCATTACTCTGAACTGTTGATCCCAAGTATTTAAACTCATCCACCTTTACCAACTCTACTCCCTGCATCCTCACCATTCCTCTACCCACCCTCTCATTTACACACATATATTCTGTTTTAGCCCTGCTGACCTTCATTCCTCTCCTCGCTAAAGCATATCTCCACCTCTCCAGGGTCTCCTCAACCTGGTCCCTACTCTCACTACATATCACAATGTCATCTGCAAACATCATAGTCCACGAGGCCTCCTGTCTAATCTCATCTGTCAACCTGTCCATCACCACTGCAAATAAGAAAGGGCTCAGAGTTGATCCTTGATGTAATCCCACCTCCACCTTAAACGTATCTGTCACTCCCACCGCAGTCCTCACCAATGTCACACTACCCTTGTACATGTTTATGCCAATTACTTATGCACATGTGCGTGTGTAAGCGTATGTATTTGCAAGACCCTTTACTGGTATGTGTTAATATGGGAGACGGATTTTGAAAACCTCGACCGCTTGTATTTAATCAGAATATTGTAGAGAACTGGAGAATATTTGAATAAGAGCACGATATTTGCATGCAAGGAGCTTATGCAGATAGAGATGCACATACCAGGGCATTCATTTTGCTAAATCTATCAGGATCTGAGGCCATAGAAAGAAAACGTTCATTTATATATGCACCAGCAGTGTATGAAGGTGAAGGTGAAGGTGCAGACTGCAATATTGTTGTGCAAGCCGAATCAAGGGAAGACCCAAAGTGTTTGGATCACAAGTTCAGAGAGATGTGTAACCCCCAGATGAACATTACATTAAAGAGGCATTTGTTTTACACAAGAGATCAAATACCAGGGGAAACGTTTGCAGCTTATATAACTGACTTGAGAACTAAAGCTAAAATGTGTCAGTTTGGTGATTTGAAAGATGAGCTAATAAAGGACAGACTTGTGTGTGGTATTAATAGCGCTGCACTGAGATAGATTTTACGTCATGACAGTGACTTGACACTAAGCAAAGCACTAGAGATTTGTCAGATCCATGAGGTGACAGAAAGATTTACTAGTATGCTTACAAGTGACAAAAGCATAATTTTGATGAGCTTCAGCGCAAACAGATAGTATGCAACACGTGGCAAACAGAAACAGGCCTAAGAAAGGGGTAACCACAGGGTTTCCTAATACGGTACAAAGGTTTCCAGAAAGTTCCAGAAAGAGTGCAAGCTCCAGCACCAGCTCAGTGCAAAAAAAAGTGAGCCAGCAAAACCCAAGTCTAGCTTTATTTTTAACTGTTGAAATTGTGGCACAAATCATGAATCCGAAAGAGAGAAATATTTAGCACATACTCAGCAATGCCACAAGTGTAAAAAAATGGAACCATTTCCAGATGGTTTGCAAATCAAGTAAGCATCACTCAGTTTTAAAGGTCACACAAAAAAAGCAAGTTGATCAAGTACAGCCAAAACAGTCAGCTTTCTATGTGGATGGTGTAGCAGTACTTGGAGAAAGAGATGATGCAGTAAACATATTAACAAGAAGTAAAGTGTTTTGTACGGTTCAGATCAATGGGAAATCCACAGAGTTGAAAGTAGAGACTCGATCAAAGTGCAATGTTATATCAGCAGACACATTTGTAAAAGTGAGAACCAAGGAACTACTCAATGTAACCAGCAGTGCGAGACTTGTTGCGTATGGAGGTGAAGAAATTCAACACGAAGGTTCAGGAATACTTTCATGTTATTTGACTGAGAACTGTTAAAACTTATTATTCTATGTAGTCCAACGACCAGTGCAATCTTTACTAGATCTCAAAGACAGTCTGAGAATTAATCTGCTTTCTTTTGCCAAAGAAGTTCATCATGTAAGTGCATTTCCAAGTTCAAGTTTTCCTGAAGCAATTTTCTCAAAGTATGCTGATGTTTTCGAAGACAAGTTGGGCAAACTTCCAGTTGTGTGTTCCACGAAGTTAGACCCAGCGGTCACTCCAGTTGTCAGATCAGCAAGAACAGTTCCAATAGCAATGCAAAATAAAGTCAAATCTCAGATGGATAAAATGGTACAGCAAGGTGTGATTTGTCCATTCACAGAACCAATTGAATGGGTGACGTCCATGGTAGCTGCTCATAAGAAAGGCTTAGATGAAATCAGAATATGCATTGATCAGAGATTTGAATTAAGCATTAAAAAGACCACATCATCCAATGCGCACAGTAGAGGAAGTCGCAGCTCTAATACCACATGCCACTGTATTTTCTGTTTTGGATGCAACGAGTTCATTTTGGCAAGTGATGCTTAATCGCAAAAACCTCATTTCTAACTACTTTTGGTACTCCATCTGGCAGATGCAGATTCCTAAGGATGCCATTTGGAATAAATTCTGCAAGTGAAGTCTTTCAGCAAGCAATGGCACAAATTTTTTCAGGTTATCCTTGTGCCATAATAGTAGACAATCTATTAGTTGGAGGGAATGGTAAAGCAGAGCATGACAGAAACCTCAAGAAAGTTCTACACAGCGCACATGAAGTAAATTTGAAGCTCAATCCCCTGAAATGCAAATTCAGACTTCCAGAAGTAACCTATGTAGGACATTTGTTCACAAGTAAAGGCTTAAGACCTGACCCTACCAAACAAACAGGATTTCTAGAGATGTTAGCACCAGACAATGCGCAAAGTTTACAGTGTTTTCTGGGCATGGTCAACTATTTAGGCAAATTTACCCCAGACTTCAGTGAGTTGACAGCACCTTTGAGAGAGCTAACATGCAAAAATGTTGTATGATCATGGTTAGATCATCATCAGAAGGCGTTCGATGCCCTTAAGCAGAAAATTGCCACCCCACCTACGTTAAGATACTATGATGTGAACAAACCAGTTGTTCTTTCTTGTGATGCTTAAAATTCGGTCTTGGCACAGTTATTCTTCAAGAGGGCAGACCAGTAGCTTATGCATCTATGACATTAAGTCAAACTGAGATGCATTATGCACAAATCGAGAAAGAGCTTTTGGCAATAGTTTTCACATGTTCCAAGTTTCATGACTATATTTACGGTCGAGCTTTACAGATTGAAACAGATCATCAACCTCTTGTTACCATTCTAAAGAAGCCTATGCATTCCGCTCCAGCAAGATTCCAAAGAATGATACTCAAGTTGCAAAAGCACACTTTCAAAATGGTCTACACTAGAGGTAAATTGCTATGTTTGGCTGATACCTTAACCAGATCACCTAGAAATACCACAGAACAGCTTGATGCTGAAACTTTTGACTTTGATATAATATCAGCGTGTAATTTTTCCACCACTAGACTTGATGAGTTGAGAGATCACACTATGCCCGATCCAATTTCACAAAAGCTTATTCACTACATCAATGTTGGACGGCTGTCAAAGCAATCTAGTGCATCACCTGAAGTGCAATCATATTTTCCTTACAGAGATGAATTGTTGATGGAAGATGCTACTATTTACAAAAGGTCCTAAAATTGTTGTTCCTGCTTCCTTACAGCAAGAATATGTTCACATTTTGCATTGTGGTCACCCAGGTTTGTTATCCACTATGAGAAGAGCAAGAGAACTAATATTTTGGCCTTCATTACCAAAGGACATTGATAGAGTTATTTCTTCTTGTTCAGTATGTAATAGTACCAGAGCACATTTGCAAAGAGAACCACTTCAGCTGAATCCCATACCTGAATTACCTCGGTCTACTGTAGCAACTAATATCTTTGAGTGGAACAAGCAACACTATGAATTTTGGTAGACTCTTACTCAAATTGGTTTGAAACTGACCTGCTACCAAACCTAACTTCAACAGCTGTTATCACTAAGTTAAAATGTCATTTTTCAGTTCATGGTAGTCCACACATACTTTATTCTGACAATGGTACTCAATTTACTAGCCAGTTGTTTCAGAAATTTGTGAGAGAATGGGACTTTGTACATGTCACTAGTAGTCCTGAATATTCGCAGTCCAATGGTCTAGCTGAACGAGCTGTACAGAGTGCAAAGCAATTACTTGATAAGTCAAAACGTTGCAATACCAATGTATTCTTGAATCTACTTAATCTCAGAAACATTCCCCGTTATGATATTCTTGGCTCACCCGCTCAAAGACTACTTACCAGACAAACAAGAACTACGCTACCTATTTCATCCAGTTTGTTGAAGCCTAATTCTAAGAACAATAACACCATCAAAGCTCAGTTTAAGAAGAGTAATATCCAGAAATCTAGTTATGGCTAATCAAGCGTACTACTTTGTTCATTGAGGGAAGGAGAGACGGTACGAATCCAGACAACAAAAGGTTTTGAATAAATAGGACAGATTACAGGCATCTGTGCTTAGTCGACATCCTATTTGGTAAGTTCCAAGGGTGTGGAGTATAGGAGGAATCGCAGACATCTTCTTCCTCTACCAGAATCATCATCATTGCAATCACAACATTCTATCTGTGATGTAAATCCTAAATCAAAGAATGAGTCAGACATTGTTTCCAGACCAGAATGTGTTCAAAAGTCTGATTCTGTTCCAGAGAGTAATTCGAACATTCCACAGGTCAATCATTTTGCAGAGACTGCTCCAGTTGCTAAATCTGATCCCCAATTTTATGTCACATGATATGGACGAGTTTCTAAGCCTAGTGTGACATACACAGCAACACTGTCTTGATTATATATATTTGTGCACTTAAGTAATGTATAATGCATGTCTTTGGATTATCTGTGATTTTTGCATATTAGTCTCATGACAAACTGCATGATCTATTTCTCAAAGGAGGAGGATGTAGATCAGAGTGCAACGTGTGTTATGTCGTTAAGAAGATTGCATGGCTGTGCATGCACATATAAATTCCAGACAAGTGCAATCCCTAGTGCCATTTTGTAGAAGCAGCCAGTGAGTAAGCATGCATGATCGCAGTAGTTAGTTTGTATACAAGTTACTTAGTCATAGTCAATAAGCATTTACACTGATGTGTTTGTATAGAATAAAGCTGCTTCAACAGAACCCATGAAGACTCATTTATTCATGTAACAACGTGAAAGTGACACTTAAATAACTTTCTGAAACACCAGGAATGGATGGGAAGCTTACATCTGATCTCAAATCAAAAGAAAGTGAAAGGCTTCCATCTTCCAAACTCCATCCTGGTGAAGGAGAGAGGTGAAGGTTGGAAGTTGATTTTCTACTGCAATTTTATGACCCATGAGAGAGTCCTGGAAGTATAAAAACAAAACAAAACAGTGAGACGACAGGAGAACAACAGATATCAACAATTAGTACTCTGTTTTAAAGTAGTTTTTTTTTTATTACAAAAAAGCAAAGCCACCACCCTTACGGTGTGTGTGTGTGTGTGTGGGGGGGGGGGGGGGGCTGCATAGCCTATACTGATGCTACCTGCATATATTAACTCTGAAATCAACATACCTTGGATAAAAGGGAACACTCCAAGACAAAGCAATCTTTTGCTTGGTATATGTAAGTCCCACCATTTGCACATTCAGTCTTGCACTTTGAAATCTTGGCATTTAAAAAAAGAAGTTATGTACTCACCATAACGTTCCATCTGTGTTGTCTATCTTCATTCATTCTTGATGAATGGGACTCGGTTCCAATCTTCGGAACCAGCTCAGCTGTTATACAGCTTGCACCAGCCAAAAAAACTCTCAAGCTAAGACTCTACCCATAATGCTCCTCTCTCCATTATCTCAGATCAAGTTTGCAGATCAAAGCAAGAGTATACACAGAAGTTGTAAGCAGAAGCAATGTCCAAGGTAAAAACCCAATGGAAACCCAGGACAAGGGTTTGATTCCCCAGGAAATCTACAGGAGGGGGTAGGTGGGTGGGAAGCCATGAATGAACGAAGACAGACAACACAGATGAAACATTATGGTGAGTACATAACTTCTTTATCTGATGTCAATCTTCGTTCATTTCTTGATGAAGGGGACAGAGTCCCCAGCAGCTTTAGTTCAAGGGTGACCTTATGGAAGGATATTCCTGATAACCAAAGAGCCAAAGGATGCTCTGCCCCTGGAGACCACTTGTGAGGCAGTAGAATGTGCATGCTCAGCTTGTCCGCTATCACGTTGGAACTCCCTAGGATATGGATTATCACAAGAAAGTGGTTGAAAGATATCACCCATTGCCACACTCTGACAGCCTCCCAGCAAAGGACGTAGGATTTGGTTCCACCCTGCTTGTTGATGTACCATACCACTGACATGTTGTCTGAATGGATTGCCTCTGTTCCCAGAGGAAGAGCAGATCGAAAGGATTGCAATGCTAGGAGCACTGCTCTCATTTCTAGGACATTGATGTGCAAGTTGGCCTCTTGTGGAGACCAAGTGCCTTGGACTGTTCTTCCCAGATAATGGCCCCTGCAACCCCACTTGGGAGGTGTCTGTAGTCACTATGGCCTTGGGTTGCGGTGGAACAAAGGGATGACCCATTAGGATTTCTTCTGACTGCATCCACCAGGACAGATCCTTTTTGTGATGTCCTGTTACTAAGATCGGATGAGACAGAATGGACCACTGGGAGGCCAGAAGCCACTGAAGTATCCTCATATGAAATCTTGCCAAGGGAATTAAGGTGATGGCCACCGCCATAGATCCTAGGGCTTGAAGGACAAGTAGAGTGGGCACTTTGTTTTTTACTAGACTGAGCTGTACATGAAACCTCATCTTTTGGAGCCTGTGAAAAGGTAGAGAAACTATAAATAAAACTGTGCTGAGATGGGCTCCTATGAATTCTAGGTCCTAAGTGGGAGACAGCTGTGACTTTTCATTGTTGACTGTTATGCCCAGGGCACTGAACAAATGTGTGAAGAGGTCTGTGGCTTGAAGCAGTAGATGCCTGGTAGGGGTGGTGAGGAGTCATTCGTCTAGATAAGGAAAAACCTGGAATCTGTGTGCTGTCATGCATTTGGTGAACACTCTGGAGGCTGTGGTGAGGCCAAAGGGCAGCATTGAACTGATAATGACTGGCTCCTAGCTGAAAGCAAAGATACATTCTTAAGTGTTTCTCCATCTTTATGTGGTAATACGAGTCTTGAAGGTCTATAGAGCACATCCAATCATTTTCCCATAGAAAGGAGAAAATACACTGAACTGTGACCATCTGGAATTTTTTCTGCTGAATAAACTTGTTCAGAAGGCTGAGGTCCAACATCGGCCCCCAATCCCCCTGTCTTTTTTGGCACTAAAAAGAATCTGGAGTAAAATCTCGATCCTATCTGGTCTGGTGGGACTTCTTGCATGATTTGCCTTTCTAGCAGCTTTTGAACCTCTGCGGCTGCTTGAGCCCTCTGAATGGGTGGAACATCGGATATTTTCTCAGTGATCTCAGGAGAAGGGTGAAAGGGATATGACAGCCTCTGGTAATGATTCTCTGCACCTTATTTGTCGCCAGGCTGTCGAGTGCAATGAGAGTCATCCCAGACTGTTTCCTGAAGTAAGCAATCAGCCCTCCTTTCAGAAGAGTGGGTAGGGCTGTCCAGAGAAAGAGTCTCTGGAACCCTGGTTTCTCAGGACACCTCTGCCTTGCAGTCGGAGTCTTCCATCTGAGCTCCCCCCTTTCCCCCGAGGGGAGATGTCGCCACATGTGTCCTGGAAAGGGCCCTGAGACTTTTTGAATCATGTCTTTCCACTCCTTTGATTCCTGGAGCAAGATCGCTGAGGAGTAGAAAAATGAATACCCACAGCAGACAGGGTCTTTCCATCCTTTTCACACCTGACTAGTGTGTCCTTCACCTTGGGCCAAACAAAGACTATCTGTCAAAAGGAGCACCGACGAAGGAAGACTTGAAGGGATCCATGAATTCACACAAGCGCATCCAGGCGTGATGCCTTATGGTAATGCTGGAACACGCTGTTCTAATCGTGCCCTCAGCTGACTGTGCAATAAGCCACATGGATGAGTTCGATATAGACTCCAGGGTGGCTAGCTGAGAGGAGACCTCATCCTGCACCTCATTAGACACAGATCCACTGAGAGTATTTGATGACTCCATAATTAGATCTCTCTCGAGTTTAGTAAAATGTACCATAAAGTTCAAGAACCTGAGTGCGAAGGTCGATAATGCGTAGACCCGCTTTCCAAATCTGTCCATCATCCTAGACTCCCGGTTAGGAGGATGTACAGTAGGACTCTCATAGGTGAGCTCCTTCTTGGTGGCAAACACCACCGTGACATCTACTGCTCAACCCTTGGCCCAATATTGGTGATCCTCCATCACAGAACGAACTCTGTCTGGTCTCCGGGGAACAGAGTCTACGGAGTCAGGGGCCTTGCAAGCCTGCTGAGCGATCAGCTTAATAAGATAACCCAGGAAGTAGATGGTCAAGCACCAAAAGCTTGCAAGTACATGGATTCCACTGAGGTCAGGTCTTAGGGCTTCCAGTTATCCCTCTACTTGAGGATCTCTAGGATGTCTCCAAAGCAGACATCTTCTAGGGTGACCGGGGGGAACCTTCTCCTTCATCAAAATAGTGTCCTTGGTGACAGATTCTTCGGAGGAATCTAGGTGCTTCCTCTTGCAAGTCTTCTTACGGGGGGGGGGGGGTCCTCAGTGGGGATCTCTGAGGAAGACTCTGAATAACCAGGGCCCTGTACAAGGGTAACTTGAAGCTTTGGTGCTCGCTGTCCTGTCATGGAGATTGGTGTCAGTGCTGGACCACAAGATACGGTAATGTGACACTGTGATGCAGAAGAAACCAGCTGACAGCCTGCAGAGGTTAAAGCTCTCACCAGAACCTGGAAGGCAGGACCCTGCCATGAGGAGTGGGAGCCTGGAATCAAGAAAGACCATCTCAGAACTGAGGTCGCACCCTGCTCTGACAGTCTGCCCTCCGAAGCAAAGCCGGGGGTAGGACCTGCAACTGACAAAGTCCCGAGAGCCAAGGTCAGCTCTGCATAAAAAACAGGAGCCAATCTAAGACCCTTGGAGCCAGCAACTGAGTCTTGGCCCTGAGAATCTGTTGGTTCTGAGGACAGAACCAAAGTCGTCAGAGCAACATCCGGTGGTGAGGTAGGGATGCCTAATGGCACCGGAACAGCTGGTACAGGAGTGATCGTAGTACTGGGCTCTGAAGCTCTGGTGTAAGGCAGAGGAGGCAGAGGAGGAGAGAGTGTAGGAGTCCTTGGAGAAGATACCACAACTCCAGGAGGGAGAGGGGTTTGAGAAGGGGGCAGGAACACCTCTGGCTGCCAACAGCTGATCCACCAATCTCACAATGTCTACCTCGGAGAGATTCTTGGAGGATCAAACTGATAATCCTGAAGGAGATGCAGGTCATTCCAGAAAGGGCCTGGGCAACTGTCCCGCAAAGGGGTCTATGGAAGGTGAATACCATGCCCATGGCAAAATATTTGGATCTGGTTTTGGCACCGAGGGGGTGGGCACAGCCTGTTGAGGTGCCACTGGAGAAGTCGGCACCAAGCTGGAAACTAAAGATGCCGGTGCCAGTGTTCATGCCGAAGGCACCCCGTAGCAGCAGCAGTCGGTGTTGAGGATTCTTGATGTTGCAGCTTCGGTACCTCTGCTTTCGGCTCCGTGTAGATAGTCGGAACGGTAACCTTATGTTTTTGTGCCACCAGTGCCATGGGAGACACATACTGAATGGCTCTTCTTTTTGAGAGGGTCTGACTTTGGAGGGGAATCAGTCTTGGACAAAGCTTTACTAAAGGTTATTTTCAACAAGCCCTTCAAAATGAGCTTATTCTGCTGTTCGACCAAGGTCCTGTTACTAAAGGCCTGGAAGATGTCACAATTTTGGTTGAGATGTGGAGCTCATAGACAAACACACGAAAGATGCCCATTAAAATTGGGCATCTTTCTTCCACAGTCTTAGCACTGTTTATATCCATAAGTGCCTTTATGCTTTTCTGACATTTTAAATATTAGTGTCTAATGGTAATAAGTTCAATACACACACACAAAGGCTACGTGGAAGGTCTACCAACGATGGTAGTGGAGAAATACCAAAAGGGTGTAAGAGGAAGAAGGAAAGGAAGTTCCAACAATGGCAGTAAGAATTACCACAAATGGTAAGAAAGGCGGGAGAGAGGCTACCAACAATGGTAACAGAGATTATCAAATGTATAGGGTACAGTATTCAAATACAGACAGCTGACAAAATTATACGGTATAATCTAGAATATATATATATATATATATATATATGTGTATATATAAAGTGAAAATACAAAGAATTAGCTCAATAAAGGAATTTTTAAAGACTTAGCTGAGAGCAACAGCTGACACGTCTGACAGAGTGGCAAATAAGATCTGAAGTAATGCAGAGACAGTCACTATAAGTAGAGTATTGGCTCTAGAGTTTTTTGCTGGCGCAAGGTGCAACGGCCAAGCTGGTTCCGAAAATCGAAACAGAGTCCCATTCATCAAGAAAGAACAAAGACTGACAACATCAGGTTTGATATCTTGAAAGCTGGTTGTTGAAATATGTGGCAAAAGAAGTCCACCTTGGGCAAACCCTTGAAAATCTGTTGAAATATTATAAGGTCCAAACACTATACATGAGTTAGGCATTGTTTTTGCCAGCTGGTGGAGTCCAGAATAGATTATTCTCTCCTGGAGGCTGCACTCCTCTGAGTAACAGGTTGTGTTTAACAGCTCAGTTATAAATCTGTACATCTTCCAAAAAGTCAAGATGGGATTTTGTGCCCTGTTGAGAGCATACCACATTAATGTAGTTCATTTTGAACTGATTTCAGGATGACCAGATACAATATTGTTCTGAAATGCTGTCAAGGGGCTAGTAGAAGTGAATATGGAGTTGTATGGAGTGTGAAAGACACAGCTGTCCAGGGTAGTCTGGAAGTATGAGAATTAAGACTGTTCTGTCCTACCGCTTTCACAAGAACTTTCTGAATCAGTGAAAATGGTAGAAAGGCAAGCATCACAGCGCTACTTTAAAGAAATGGCAGACATCCATTTTCCAAACTGTACACTGGCAAATGAGAGAGCAAAAGGTGGGAAGTTGACTGCTGAGATGTGTGGAAAATCAGTCCACCCTGAACATGCCCTATTGTTGCACTATGTCTTGAAGTACTATATGGTCCAGGAGTTGCACATGAGCTATGCACTGTATCACTATACTGACTCTGTAAAAAGGTAAAACAGTTAAGAAAGGTTCACACCTATCAGTAGGGGTTTGTGCTGAATAATTCAGTTCCAAATCTGAAGCTTCAAAGACTTGAAAGAATTTTGTGGCCCCTTGTATGTTGATGTACTGCAATACAGCAGTTCTGTATGTGTTGATTTGAAGATAACCAGGCAAACTGTGGTATTGAAATTGTGGCACATTCTACAGCTACCCCTAATATTTTTGGGGTAAAATTAAGAGACATTTTCTGATGTGACAAGTTACTTTGCTCTAAGAGGTCCCTTAAAATGTGCTCCAAAAGCATAATTTGATGAGTCTGTTCAACTCTTCTCAGAGATGGTAAGAAAAATGAAAAGCTTCCTACAGAAAGGCTGCCTGGATCTTCCCATCAAATATTGTTTTTTTACTGTTTATGGAAGTGGAATTACTTTCTCTGGACTCTGAGGACTATTTCTATATGTGCCTGATCCTCCAAGGAGTCCTTCTCATAAGCAGTCTTGCATGAGGAACTATAAGAATACACAGTAACATGCAGCTCAGAGCCCACTGGAACAGTCTTGCTGAAACAATAATCTCTGAAAGTAAATTCTGAATCTTTTTTTTTTTTTTTTTTTTGGTAGGAAAATGCTTATTTGCACACAGTCTATAATGGCTGCCAGGAAAGTCAATGAACTGTGAGAGAGATACGAAAGATTTCTTGAAATTTACAGTAATCCTGAGAGACCCTTCCACTTTTAATGTTGTTGTGATGTGGTGCAGCAACTGATCCTGAGATGGAACTACCATCTAGTTATGGGAAAATTAATAAGCTTTTCCTGCAGTGTAGAAATGCCACTGCTACACATTTGGTAAATATTCTTGGGGTTGTGAAGCCATCAAATGGCAAAGCTACAAAATGGAAGAAAGTTAGACTTACATGAAAACTTCAAATGTTGTTTAAAAGCTTGTCTTACTGGAATATGAAAGTATACATTTCCTACGTCTGGTTATGTTATGAAAAAATCCTTCTGTAACTAAAGATATCTGGTAGAATACTGGGTGATCCAAAAAGTAGTGTTATCAGTACACAAACTTCACAAGACAGTTTCAATTTGGAGTCAATACAGAATACCACCTGCATTTCTGCAGATCTCATCAGTGTAGTTCTGTTACAGTAATATAACATCTGAAATTATTCTACTAAGTTAACAGCTTAGCATACGAAGGTAGGAAAGCAAAAGGATATATGGATGTATGACTGCATCCAAAAAGTACAATTGTGTTAAGCTAAACTTACCATAGCCATAGATGTTCAAATGATCACTGCGGCAGTATCCTTATTTATACGAGTGATATCTTACCAACAATATAACAGCTGGCCAGCTTCCAAAGTTTCAGGGCACCTTCCACATGCTCAAACTTTCAAACAGTTTGAAATGAGCTGACCAAAAGACATGCTTTGGAGAGAAGCTCTTCACAGCTTTCCTGCCAGTACAGAAAGAGAGGCTGAGCTCTGAAAGGACAATTCTAGGAAAAAACAAAAAAACGACCAAACCCTGGCATAAAAAGCACTACAAAAACAAGGGGGATAGAGGGAAGGAGGGATGGACTACTGCAGCAGTGATCGTTTGAATCTCTTCTGTTATATTAAGTTCAACTTACACAACTGCACTAGGTCCTTCATATTGATCACTGCTGCAGTAGCCTTAGCTATATGAGTAGATTACCTTAGCTAACTACATTTGAGAGGTGGAAGGATAAACTCCAGGAGACACTGGAAAATGGTCCTAGCAAAGCTTGACTTGGACCTACAGAAAGAATCAAGATTATAGTATATTGCAAATGAATCTTGACAGTGGAATAAGGCAGGCATAGGAAAGTAACTCACACAAACATTGTAAAACAACAGGAACAACTAGCCATGAATGGGTGCTGGTTATGTTGTTGGCACCAACTAGAAAATCTTTTCCATTTGCTAATACATGATTTTCTAGTAGCAGGCTTTGTCTCCATAGCATCATAGGAGGTTACTAGGCTAATGGCCCTAGGGCCCTTCCAAGCCTAGCCAAGTTCAACCAGTGTTCCCAAGGGTATCTGGTTCAAGCAGACAATAAAATCAGCACCTATTGCCCCTGTCAAAGAGGGACAAAGGTGGAACACTTGGGGTGAATTTCTGATTACCCATCCAGTCGTCCAAACTGCGCTTAAATAGGGCCAACAAGGGGCTTTAACATGAATAGGAAGCTTGTTCTAAAGGTGGGGCAATCTGTGCGAGGCAAAATCTCTCTCTCCAGCAAGTTCTGTTGATGTCACGTACCAGGTCAAGTCCTTTGAGAGAGTGACCCCGTGTGCCTTTCAACTTTCGAATGTGCAGCATTTCCATCAAATCTGGGTCAGAGATTGCTCTATATGCAAGGCACAGGTTGCCTCTGAGCAGTCTGTATGACACAGAGTAAAGTGACAATGATTTCAGTCTGTCTGCATAAGACAAATCTTGAGGACCCTGAATTTTCTTCCTAAGGAACCTATGTGGCCTCTCCAATTGTTGTAGATGTTTGGAAAGGGACATACTAAAGGGAGCATTGTACTCTATTACTGGCCTGATGAAGGAAGAGTACAGAGGGGTTATAACCTCTTTTTTTCTGGTGGCAATGCCCTTACTTATGACATAAGGAATATAAAATGCCTTTCTTACCACTGTGGAGACATGGTGATCGAAGTTAAGGATGCTGCCAACCTGTGTGCCCAGAACTCTCACCACTAACTATGTGCGTAGGGTACTGCTATTGATGTGGTAGTTTGCAGGAACATCACCTTTGCCGAAGGGGATGATAATGCATTTTGTGCATTAAGTTTAAGACCATGACTTTGGCAACAGTCATTAGTCTGCGTAAGACCTTCTTGCAGGATGTTGACATCGCTAGGGGTTTCAATGATCACTCCCAGTTTGCAGTCATCAGCAAATTTTGTCAGCCACAGTCCTTTAGTTTTAGATTGCACTTTGGAGAAGTAGATTCTGAACAGTAAGGGTCCCAGAACCAAACCCTGTGGAACATCACTGGTTACGGGTAAGCTGGAGGAGGTAGGGTCCCCTATTTTGACCGTATAAGTTCTATCAGTGAGCCAGTTTAGTACCTACTGCATATCTTCAGTAAACAGATGCCTAAAAGGAATTAAGATGCTATCATCCAGGCAGTTAAATGAACCCCTGTTCTTGTGTTAGTAGAGCCATTATGTGAGAAAGCATGAGGTAACTGTCCATGGTCATTTCCAAAATATTGAGAACCACAGATGCCTGGGCCAGAAGGGAGTCACCACAACGATCTTGGGGCATTCCTTCTGAATCTTCAGAAATAGTCTGGATATTAGTGGAAAGGCTGGAAAAGCATACAGGAACATTTCTGTCCAAAGAAAACACATCTGTCTTCCAGGCCTTCTTGCATGGAGTCCTGGAACAGAATTTTCCTGGTTCATTGTTCAGACAGGAGGTACAGAGTTCTACTTGAACTACACACAAAGACCCCCAATCTAGTTTCCATTTGAGGGTCTGCCCAGGTCCTGCCCAGTTTGTCTTCCACACAGTTTTGCTCTGATGGAATGTAGTATATGCCTGTAGAGTGAGACTGGTCTGAGAAGCTATACCCCAAGCTTATATGGCTAGTCTGCAAAGGGGTCATGACCTGGTTCCCCCATGCTTGACACACCATGACTGTAGGATTATCTGTAACCACCTGAAGAGATCTCTGTGACCAAAGATGGTTTAGAAGGTGTTGAGTGCCTTTATCAGGGCAAGCAACTCCTTTTTTTTTTTAAGATAAGAAACATCATTATTCAGTTATGACGTAGGCAATCATATATTTATATAAATGAAAACAAACCACACTGACATTCTCAGTTGTAAACATTATACATCACTTATAATCTAAACATCCTTTGTTGGTCAAACGTTACACAGCTCATTCATTTCTTGCCTTCCCTTACACCTCATTCCTCCTCTAAAACATTATTCTGCTTATATTGTTCCCACAAGTCCTTTTTTTTCTATTTAATTTACTCCTACCCTTTCCTAAAGATTGTACTTACACTTCTTTTATCTGTGTTACTACATTCACTAACTCTATTACATTTGGTTTAGACTTTGATTCTCATTTTCTTGCTTCTTCAGCCACCAAAATTAAGCTCAGCAAGGCCTTACTACGTCTAGGCAATTCAGAGTCTGTATAATCATAGCTCAAAAAATCATGTCCTTAGTTATGCCAACTTGCTTACCCAGTATTTCTGACAGAGTAGTCTGCAGGGAATTTTTGAAGTGTGCCAACTCACTATACTCCCAAAAAATATGTTCTCATTTACCTCTTTCTTCCCTATTACACCAACAGCATTTGCAATCTACCTAAGGAAAATGTCTGCTTTGGGTGTAAAAAAAATAATTATGCAAACACTTCCAGGCAAAGATCCTAAACCTTCCATACTTTGTTGCACACAAGGGAGCCATACATATATCCTCCCATTGTTTTTTTTTTTTTTGTGAATTGCTTATCCACTCTTTCTTCCCAATCCTTTCTAACCTCATCTGATTGATTCCAATACTTATGCAATATTTTATAGGCCCTACTGGTTATCCCTTTTTAACAGCAGCTTCTGTTCCGGATTGTAATAAAAACTGTACTAGTGCTGTTCTTTCACTTTGGATCCCCCTATTTCTTTCTCTTTGCCTTGATTCTTATACCAATCCTTGATAGAGAAGGTAGTTTGCAGCATACAGTCCAAATGAATTCTTGATCTCTTCTTTATTATCTTTCCCTCTCTAATTATTTGCTTCCAATAACCTTGGTTCCTTTGCCAATTTTCTCCAGTAACTTCTGGGCCCCTCTTGCTTATTTTCTGCACCTCATACTGCAGTCATCTATATAGGCAGAATATCCTTTCTCCATTCCAGTGTTGGCTTAGTTCTTAGAATACTTTCTGCTACTTTATGAATAAAATGTTCTGTATGGTTATTCTTCTTAAGGATCTGCATCCAAAACCCAGGTCTCTCCCTGTTTCTTGGAGCTTCCCTGTTTCATCATTCATTACCACTTTAAATTATAGCTTTCTATTTGTGCTATGTATAAGCAGTCTTAAGTGGGTTTCCGCAGTGGTACGGCGGTAGCATGGTTACGTCACAGCAAGAGGTTCTCCTGTTCAATTCTCAGCTTGGCTTGGGAGTGCCTTCTGTGTGGAGTCTGCATGTCCTCCCCGTGGTTGGGTAGCACTCGAAAGACAAGCGTGCGTAAATGGGCATTCCTTCGTTGAAGGTTGGGCGTCGAGCTGGCACCTCGGCGTTCCATAAAAATCTACTGCCAATCATTAGCGGACCGGAATTCCGCTGTGGCGACCCCTTACCGGGAAAAAGCCGAAAGACAAACAACAGCCTTAAGTGAGTAGCTCTGAAATACCCCTTCACATCAGGGAATGCCAAACCACTTTGTTTTATTGGAAGGATCAGTTTATCCCACTTGACTCTTGCCCTCTTCCCCTCCTAGAAAAAATCCTTCAACTCTTTATTTATTAATTGCTATCCAAAACTTCTCCTCTGGTTGTTAAAAATATGCCTGACCTGTGTATAAAACTAAAGGTACTAAAAATATTTGCGCCGTTTGTATCTTGCTACCCATATTCATAAAACAGAGCTTCCAATTTCTCTGCTTTTGTATTATCTTTTGTTTAGTCTCTTTCCACATATCCTTAACTACCCTAACAGAATCTTTTTAAATCCATATTTCTATGTACTTCACTTAATCATGTCTCCATAAATATGGGTATTGCTGAATCAATTCAAGTGTGGGCAACAAAGTGTACAGCTACTGATTTTGTTTTATATTCATTAATTCTGTATCCCGAAAAGACTTGAAACTGTCTCAGAATGTTCCAGAATACCAAAATGTCATTTTCTAGTTTTAACAGGTATATTTATTTATTTATTTATATTTTATATTTGTTGACCGGGTTTGTCCGACTGGGCTTCAAATGCCCATTTTCAGCGGAGGCCCGAGGAGAAAAGCTCCAACAGAAAATAGAAATTTTATATATTAAATACATATAGAAATACATTCATCAGTACCACAGATTACTGCATTACAGTGCCACACATTACATTCATCAGTACCACACATTATTGCATTACAGTGTCATACATTAAACTGTGGCAATTGAAATACATAGAAATACATTCATCAGATGGATACATTCAGAATTACATATTATATACATAAAGTACAGTTGTGTACCTACCATAAATGTAGATGTTCGAGTGTATTCACTGTTGCAGTCATTACTCTTGGGTTATCCTGCTGGCAGGCTACCTGCAGTCGGCCAGAATTCCAAAGTCTAGGTCCGGCATCGGTTGCTGTCGCCTCTTCCCTGACGTCAGTGCGCCACGGGTATAAAAGATGCAGCCGATGCAATTTTCTTCAGTTTTTCTTACCCCAGATGTCAGGTGCCCCCAAATGGTAGGCTAAAAAAATATTATGCCAATAATTATGCACGCAGTAAAATAAACATTTCCTTCATCTACAAGCAAATACACCACATAGGTTGTATAAGATAGAGAAGTATAGGTAAGTCCCAGCAAAGAAAAGGGGGATGAAGGGTGGGTAACCTGGACTGCAACAGTGAATACACTCGAGCATCTACATTTATGGTAGGTACACAACTGTACTATGTTCATCGTGTTTCACTGTTGCAGTCATTACTCTTGGGTTGAATCCCAAAGCCTAAGGCTGGGTGGCTGGACCTAAATAGGATTAGGAGAGGCTATAAGGCCTTGCAAAACTGCAGTGGCGAAGCCTGCTCTGGATTTAGAGTAGAAAGGTAAATGGTAGCGCTTTGTAAAAGTGTGCACTGAACTCCAAGTTGCAGCCTCTAAAATGTCTTTGGTTGGTACTCCTCTGAGAAAGGCTGCTGCCCTGGTGGAATGAGGCCTAATGCCCTTGGGCACTGATTTGCCATGTTGTGAGTAGCAGAAACGAATGCAGTGGCCTATCCATTTGAAATAGTCTGTTTTGAGATAGGCTTTCCTTGAAATCCTGCAGCATATGCCACTAAAAGTTGCTCAGTCTTTCTGAAAGCTTTAGTTCTGTCCAAGTAGAAGCGTAGTTGTCTGTGTTTGTCCAAGGAATGGAGAAGTCTCTCACCCTTATTCTGTGGGTTTGGATAAAAGGTAGGCAAAGGAATGGTTTGGTTAAGGGCCACACTGGACACTCCCTTAGGCATAAATGTTGGGTTTGTCCTTAGAGAAACCCTGTCTGGATGGAAAATGATGAAAGGTTCCACAGCCATGAGTGCCTGTAACTCAAACTCGTCTTGCAGAGGTTATTGCTAGGAGCAGAGCTGTTTTCCAAGATAAAAACTTTATATCAGCTGTATTGGCTGGCTCAAAAGGCGGCAGTGTGAGTTTTTCCAAGACATAATTGAGGTCCCATGCAGGTATTGGGGCTCTCCCCTTGGAGGTCTTATGGTTTTGGCCCCTCTGAGGTACTGCCTTAGTAATGGATGGGAAAAAATAGGAGGTTCCGTATTGTAATGAGCTGAGATGGCAGAGGCATGAATTTTAATTGATGAAAAGGATAGGCCATTGTCCAGCATCTCATTTAGGTATTGTAAAATCTGAGGAATATTTGGTACAGATGTGTCAATTCCTTGTGCCTGGTTCCAAGCACAGAATCTTCCATTTTTCTGCATAAGATTTTCTGGTACTGGGCCTCCTGGCCTCCAAAATGACATCCATCACTGCTTTAGAGAGAGGTGTGCTTTGAATGGTTACATTATCCGCCATGCTGCTAGATTTAGGGTCCTGAGTTGGCTGTGCAGAATCTGATTGTTTCACTGGGTCAGTAAGTGAGGAATTAGAGGCAATGTCCAGACTGGGCCTTGAGACAAGCTTTTTAGGATTGGGTACCAGTGCTGGCTTGGCCAGTCTGGGGCAATCAGAATCATTCTTGGCTTCTCTTGTCTGACCTTTAGGAGTACCTTGGGGAGGAGAGGCAGAGGAGGAAAGGCATATACTGTTAGACTTTTCCAGCTGAATGACACAGCATCCACTTTCCATGCTTGCTTGTGATAAGTCCTTGTGCAGAATTTCTGTAGTTGGCAGTTGTGAGGGGAGGCAAATAGATATATGTCTGGGCATCCCCATTCCTTTGTTATCATGCTGAAGACTTGTGGATCCAATTTCCACTTGTGGGGATCCATAAGGTTTCTGCTTAGTTCATCTGCCAGAGTATTGTTCTTTCCTGACACGAATTGTGCTTGCAGGTGTACTTGACAAGTCAATGCTGTGTTCCACAAAGTCATGGCTTGTCTGCAGAGGGGGTAGGAATGTGTGCCTCCCTGCTTGTTTATGTACCACATGACTGTAGTACTGTCCGTCCTTATCAGTAGTTGTCCTGGATGGAGTAGATCCTTGAAAGCTGTCAGGGCATTCTGAACAGCTAGCATCTCTTTTTGATTGATATGTAGATGCATCTGGCTTGTGGACCATGTGCCTTGAATACATTTTCCTGCCATGTGTGCTCCCCAGGCATAATCTGATGCATTTGTTGTTATTGAATGCCTGGCTGTGGGTAGAGTGAATGGCTGTCCCTTGTTGAAGTGACAGGCATGAGCCCACCATCGAAACTCCTGTTGCAGGCAAGGAATGAGAGTAATTAATGCTTCCAGGCTTTGACAATGTTGAGTCCAGACACTTTTTAGGTACCATTGAAGTTTCCTCGTATGCAGTCTCGCATATGGAATTAGCAGAATGCAGGATGCCATGAAGCCCAAAGCATGCATAATTTTTCTTGCAGATAACTGGGTCTTTGTTGCCAACATTTTGAAGTAAGAAGTTAGTTGCCTTTGTTTGTCTGGTGTGAGATAAGCCATTTGGGCAGTTGTATTTAAGCTTGCACCCAGGAATATTATCTCTTGAGAGGGTACTAGTTTTGATTTCTTTTCGTTTACTGTGTACCCTAGGCAAATTACTAATCTTTTTACGAACGCCAGATGCTTTAGTAGAGTGTCCTTGTTCTCTGCTTGTATAAGGCAGTCGTCCAAGTAAGGATAAATTTGAATTCCTCTTTGCCTGCAAAATGCAATTACTGGTGCCAGGCATTTTGTGAAGACCCTGGGCGCAGTAGATAAGCCAAAGGGCAGTGCAGAGAATTGGTAGTGCATTGAGTCAGCTATGAATCTGAGGTATCTTCTGCAAGATTGTCTGATTGGTATATGCAGGTATGCCTCTTTTAGGTCCAAAGTTATAAGCCAAGCCTTCTTGCCCAGCATGGGCAGAAGCTGCTGCAGAGTTAACATTTTGAATTTTGGAACGTCCAGAAATGTGTTTAGAAAAGACAGGTCCAGTATTGGTCTCCAGGCATTGTCCTATCTGGGAACTAAGAAAAGTCTTGAGTAAAATCCTTGTCCCTGCTCTTGCTGAATGGCCCTGTTTTTGTGCCTTTACCCATTGATTGTGTGGCAGGTTTGGCATACCTTTTGCCTTTGGCAGGGTGTGAAAGTGGAACCTGTAGCCCTGGGACACTATATTCAATATCCATTTGTCCTGGGTGATTATGTGCCAATTTTGAGAGAAAAGTGCTAGATTTCCCCCTACGGGGGCTGCAAGAAGATAAGTGTTTGGTGCTGGCAGAGGCAAGTCATTGGGACTGTTTCCTGTATGGCTGTGCTTTGTCTTCTCCACTTTTGGAGGTAGAAGCGCCCAACTGTTTAGGCCTGTATGAGCCCTGGGGCTGGGATCTGCCTCTGGGATGTCTGTATCTGCCTCTCTGTGGCCTGTCCGACACTGGAAAGGACTGATTCTTTGTAGGTCAGTTCCTGCTAAATTTTGGTGGCTAAATCTGTAAGAAATCCTTTACTGTTTGCATAGATTTCGCTTTGTCCTCCATTTTCTTCAAAACCTCCTCTGCTTTAACACCAAATAAAGTATCATGCTGTAATGGAGCATCTAATAATTTTGCTTTAACATGACCAGGCAGATTTTATTCCTTTAACCAAGCATGCCTCCTAATGACAGTACCTGTAACTGCGGCCCTGCAGGAGGCCTCCAGAGAATCAAACCCACATTGCAATGTATGCTTTCCCACTTGTTCAGTTGCATGCAATAAATCCTGTATTTCCTTATGTTCTGCACAATCAGAATTAGTCAACATTTTGTGTTTTAACAGTGACATTAAGTATTGCTGATATTTAATCATATGAAATTGACAATTTAAAGCCCTCACAGCCAAAGTAGCAGAAGTGTAAACCTTTTTCCCCATCTGTCTAGTGCCCTTGAATCCCTGTCAGAAGGGACAGGGTTTTTTGCAGTAGCGGCCTTAACCCCCTTGGGACCCTGAGAAATAGTTTCTGGGTCAGCAGCAGGGATGTTATAAAGAAATTTCTGTGAATCAGGAACCCTGTAGCATCTGTCTGGTTTAACAGGAGCTGGAGGTAAGGAGTCTGGAGAAAGGCCGGACTCTGAAAATACATCATCTACAATGTCTAGCACAGGGGGGAATAGCAAGAGGCCTGTGCTAAGGAAGTAAAAGAAAATCTCTTAGCCTTTTCTTTGATTCTGAGTAATCTTGGCTCTCCCAGTGGAAGTGCTCCCTCATGGTATGCAGGGTTTCCCCAAAAGAATAATCCTCAGGAGGAGAGGCTGAAGGAATGGATTCTTCAGCATCAGAATCCTCATAGGGAGGAAGAGAGAATTCCTGTACAGAAGAGGAGTCAGAGGAAATGGAAACCTGACCTGAAGAGTCATAGTCTGTCTCTTGCCTAGGCCTCTTGTCAGGAGGGGGATGGGAACCCCTAATCAAGGTAATAAGGTCTTCGGCAATTTTGAGCATCTGTTTCTTAGGCATGGAAGTCTGCCCTGGAGAATGCTGTACTTGTTTCTTTGTCTTTAAAGCTGCTTTAGTCTTTGCTTTTGAAGCTGAAGTAGGCTTTACATATAGCTGTGTAGGTATGAAAACACCATCAGAAGCCGATGCCTGCTCAGCGGCTCCGGACCCATCTGAGGGAATGATTTCTGAGTGCCCAATACCTTGAGTATCCAGAGGCCTAGCTGGCTCCACGTGGGAGTCGTCAGTGGCCTGTGGCTCTGAGGTAGCGGGTGTCAGGGGCTGCTAAAGCGCCTCACTGAGAACCGGTGACTGGCTTAGGGGAAGCCTCGGCGTCGGTTTTGGATCTCGGATGCCTGTCCTTCTCTTTTTCCTTGCATTTTTTAGAAACTCCAGTCGTCGGCTGTTCCGACGGCATTATGTAATTGAATTTTCGGCCAAAGTAATGATAAGCAAAATCAAATCGACGCTTAATAGTGCATTTGTTGAATCTAGCACAAAACCAAAAGCTAGCAACGTTACGATCAGGGCCTAGGCAAGGAATACAGTAAGAATGATGATCCTTATGAGGTATTTGCTTCCCACAAGAAATACAATTGTTAACTTTTTCTGACATCGGACTGGAGCAAGAAAATAGTTTCCCCAATGGGGTACTTAGCTTTAATGAAGACTTCGGATCTGAAATTCATCTGTGAAAATCCAGGAGTTGGCCGACCGGCACTTGCAAACTGCTTTTGCTTCGGGCACCGCGCAGCAAGAAAGACTGAAGACAATGGCATCGGCTGCATCTTTTATACCCCTGGTGCACTGATGTCAGGGAAGAGGCTACAGCAACCGACGCCGGACCTAGACTTTGGAATTCTGGCCGACTGTGGGTAGCCTGCCAGCAGGATAACCCAAGAGTAATGACTGCAACAATGAAACACGATGAACATCAGTGCAATAGTTACATAGCTGAAATATTTTACTAGTTATGTTTGTACAGTGATGTACCAAGAGGAGAAGATAAAGTAGTAAGTTTGTTTATTGAAGGGAAGGAAGAGAGAAGAGAAGTAGAAGGTTATAGGGGAGTGCTTACGGGGGATAATTACATTGGCAAGTCCATTTTTCATAAAGGTATTTTTTTGTAGCGGTTTTGAATTGAGTGGGATGTTCAAGGGATCTTATATCTAGTGGTAAGCTATTCCAGGCCTTGGAAGGGTTAAAGCTATAGACTAGGTGACCCATTTTGGTACTTGGTTTGTAGATTTTTAGTAGGCCTTGTTCAAAACTGCGGAGTAATCTAGTGGGTAGGTAATGAGAGATTAGAAATGAGATAGTTGGACAGAAAGAGGGTTTGTGGAGAATGGAATGAATAATCAGAAACAGATTACACCGAAGCAGGTTAGGTAATTCTAGCCAATTTAGTTCTTTTACTGACAGACAGTGATGGGATTTGCAAGAATTTTGGGCAGCAAATCTGGCAATCCTGTTATAAGTTATTTCTAACTTGTTTAGTAGTCCATTGTTGAGGCTGGTGAAAATTTGGGAGCTATAAAGTAAAGTGGGTAAGAGGTAGGCATTTGCAAGGGTTAGCTTTGCTGTTTTGGTAAGATACTTTTTGTTTCTATAGAGGAGACCTAGCTGGAGATGTGTTTTTCGGATACAATTATTGACGTGTAAATCAAAGGTTAGTCTATCATCAATAGTAACACCTAAGAGTTTTGTACTGGTGTCCACCTGTATTTGAGTATTATTTTGTGACCGTATGGAGAAATAAGACTTTATGTGGTTAAGGTTTTTAGGGAGAAAGAGTAGTAATTTGGTTTTCTTTGGATTAAGGATAAGTTGGTTTTCAGACAGCCAGTTTTCTACAGAGTTAAAAGAAGACTGTGTGTCTGATTTTAGTAGAGTTGGTGATAAGTGCAACAGTGATAAGTGTAGAATCATCTGCGTGTTGTATCAGTGAGGATCCAGGACAGGAAGAGTAGAGAAGGTTGGTAATGTTGTTAAAAAGAAGGGGCCCAAGGATGGAGCCTTGTGGAACACCCGTTTTAACAGGAAGAAGAGGGGAGAAAGCTGAGAGCCATTTGACTGACTGGAGTTTATCAGAGAGATAGCTGTTAAATCAAGATATGGTGGATGGAGAGAAGTGTAAGTTTGCTAGTTTAAAGAGCAAGAAGTTTATGAGAGACTGTATCAAAGGCTTTAAAGAAGTCAATGAAGAGACAGGAAATAAGTTTGTTACTGTCTCTAGTTAGTGATACAGAGTTTAGGAAAGACAGGAGAGCTGTAGTAGTGCTGTGCATGGGATAAAAGCCATGTTGGGTAGGTGCAAGTAGATTTTCTTGCAGAAGGTAGTGTAAGACTTGATTGTGTATACATTTTTCCAGAATTTTGGAGAGTGGTGAGAGTATGGCTATGGGTCTAAAATTAGTTATATCTGTAGAGTTTCCTCCTTTGTGTATTGGAAGGGTGTAAAATTGCTTCCAGATGGAAGGGACTGTGGATTCCGTAATAGAGTGGTTTATTAGAAAAGAAACTAGGAAAGCAAGAACATCAGCAGCAGCCTGAAGGAATGTGGAGGGAATGTTGTCTACAGATGTGGAGCAAGGTTTTCATTTAGATAGTAGAGTTTTAATATAGTTAGTGGAGACAGGTTTGAGGGAGAAGGTACTGGTAGGGTTACTACTGATAGAAGAGTTTGAGCTATTAGGTTTGTTATTATTGGTGGGATGGTTCGTGTCTTGGTTTAGTAATTTGGATATTGAGTCTATAAAGTAGTTGTTAAATATGGAGGCAGTTTCCTCATGTGTTTTGTCAGGATGAGGGTTAGGGAAAGCTTGCGTACCTGGGTGTAGTATTTGATTTACAAAGTGCCAGAACTTTTTAGGGTTGGATTTAAAAGTAGAAGATGGATTATTATATCAGTTTTTCTTATCTTTATTTATGTGACTGTATAAAATAATATCATCCAAAAACAAAGATAACATTTTTTGATTACCATACCAATTACAGCCTTGACTTTCTGAGTCCCTTATTTTATTTGCCAATGGCTCTAAAGATAATGCAAATTACAAAGGGGAATGAAGACACCTCTGCCTTGTTCCCCTGCTCAAACAGAACTTATCAGACAGCAATCCCTCACTTAAATTTTCACCTCTGATCCCTCATATACCCTTCAAATCAACATTATCATTTTATCAGAAAATGCAAATGCTTCCACTGCCCTTCTCATAAAATCTCAGCTTACAGTGTTGAAGGCTTTCTCTGCATCAAGACCCACCAGCAACAAGTGGTACTTTCTTACATTCTGCTTCCTCTGGATCATAGGTTCATAGGTTCATACTAGGCTATCTGCCCAAGGGCATTTATAAGCCTAGCCCATAGTTATGTGGCTTTCGCCACCCCTTTAGTTTGAATAAAAACTATGCCTATCATTTTGCTGTGCCTCTGTCAAGCAGTGACACTGAAGTAATCCCTGGGGTATATCTGCAATCTCCCATCCATTGGTCAAGATTCCTCTTGAACAAGGCCAGAGAGGTGCTCTGCCTCACATGTACCGGGATTTTGTTCCACAGCATAGGGAGTCTCTGGGTGATGAATCTGTCCCTCCAGCACGTTCTATTTATAACCGTGTCAAGGTTTAAGTCTCCCGCCCTTGTGGTTCTGAGGGATCTAGATTTTTTGAGGTGAAGCATATTCATCAAATCTGGGTTTGACATGGCCTTATATCACTGCTCTATTAATGTTGTCAAATGTTTGCCTCCCCTCCACATAACCACACTGATCCATATCTATCAGTTTTGGCACCACATTTGCCATTCTTTTATCTGTTATAGATAATCATGGTTCAGAATCAGAAAGAGTCTATATGAAGCTGGATTTGATGGCCCTTTACTATCTTAGAAATTACAACCACCACAGCTTTCTTCCAGGATGTTGGTGCCTCTCCTTTTAAAATACTGTTACACAAACCTTCCAGATCTTTATCGCTTTCTTCCTTCCTAGCTTTCAAACTTCTGCAGAAATACCATCTATTCCTGCAGACTCTCCTGTATATTGGTTATACATCACCATTTTATCTCATCTCCTCCTATCTTAACTTTCAGTAATTGAGCATCATCTACCTCTAACCCTGGCATATTTAATTCTTCCATAAACATTTCCATTTGTACATTTTCTTGATGTACACGCTTCTCTGCTTTATACATATTTTTATACAATTTCCAAAATATTTCTAATACCTCTACAGGATTTCTGGTTATTTTCCCTGTTAGAGGCTCCCTAAGCTTGGCAACAACCCTTTCTGGTTTCTGCTACTCGTACTTGAGCCATTGTGCTAAAAGCTTCTGTGCTCTGGAGTTATCAGAAAACAGTTGCTTAACAGCAATCTTGCTAAACTCATGCATATTATGTAGGCAGTCCCTTATTTTCTCTTTAGCACTCTGCAATTGTGCCTCGGCTTGTTCTGTGAGATTCCCCCTATTCTGCAATACTTTAACCTTTGTCAGTTCCTCTAAATAATTCTTATTACTTCTTAACCATATCTCTTTTTCTTTTATTTCCACCCTATTGCTAAACTCCTCTTTAATTTTATCCCATTACCTCGTTATATTTTCAGAAGAAATTTCTATCTTGCCTAATAACTCCACTACCCATTCTTTATATTCCTCTCTATTTCACAGATAGGTGGGGAAGTGCCAATGTCTCACTTTTATTTCAAAAGCCTGTATTATTTTTAGTTATTATTGTCACCTCATCTGAATTAGTAATCAGATGCGTATCAAGCTTTCAATTAAATGCCCATGCTCCTGTGAAATATAATTTATGTCTAGCCTACTCCAGTTTTCGTACATTGGGGAATAATAGGCAAGTTCTCTCTGAACTCCTACTACTGAATTCATATTTTCCATACCAAATATTTTCATAAATTTCTTAAAAAATCTGCCCTCTTTTGTTACATTTTCTCTTCTGGCCCCCCAGATACATCCTCACTGCTCCATTCAAATTCCAGTTCCTACCTACAAGTGGTATTTCTTGCTGAAAACCAATTATTTTTTCCCAGAATTTTCTTAAGCACTACTGTAGCAGTTTTAGATGAATATAAATACATGCCAGTGTAATCCTCTTCCCTTGCCAGTAACCCATTACTACTACAAATCTACCATTATTATATTTTCTCCCCCTCTTCTATCACTACTGGAGCTCCTCTCGCAATGAATTTAACTACTCCCCTTTTTCTTTGTCCCAGATATTCTGCTGAATAACCATCATGAAAGCCTTTCTTTATCAAATTCATATGATCAGTTCTTTCTAAATGGATGTCTGTAGCATAGCTATTTGCACTCTGCATATTTTTTTTAAATATTTCACTATTTTTTCTTTTTGTACATATCTGAGAGACCATTCACTTTTTAAAGATAATACGGAAAGTGTTGCCATTATGATAAGAAGTTATTATTCCCACTTGTTAAGTGTAACAGCTTTTAATTTTAATACCTATGTTTGGTAGGTTGATCTTTTATACAATTGTTTCTTGTCATACCCATATGAATCTATGTCACATCTTTCAAGACTTTCTGTTTTAATGAAAACACTCAAACAAAAAAACACACCTCCAAAACTTATTAACTTAATCCAAACACACACAAAACTATACACATCTTCAAACAATGACGTTTAACCCTCCTAATAGGAACTGTCCCAGAGTGACAGCCACACTCAGTCTTGAATTAATTAATAGTACAGTTGTGTAAAATCTTGCCATAACAGTAGACGTCCTTTCCTTCATTGCTGTAGTATTCCTTACTCTAGGGTTTACCTGCCAAGGGCAGTCCAACGTCCAGTCAGTATACCAAGATTTATGATTACTAGTATGTCGTATGTCACACATATTCACCCTGCTCACAGAGTAGGGTATAAAAGGGATGTACGGACGTACGTACCCCTGGAACTGAAAAGCCCCAGAAGGAACAATCAAAAAAAAAAAAGGGGAAGGAGGAAGGAAGTGAATACTGCAACAGTGAAGGAAAGGCCATCTACCGTTATGGTAAGATTTTACACAACTGTACTATGTTCTTCCATATTACTGTTGCAGTATTCCTTAATTACTCTAGGGAGAGTATAAAACCTCAAGCAGAAAATTGCGAGGAGGAAGGTCCAGCAGAGTCCACAAGAAAGCCATGTAGGATACCCTGGCAAACCCGGCTCTACCTCTGGAAACCACATCCAGCTTTTTATGTTTAGTAAAAGTATGTACAGAAGTCTAAGTAGCTGCTCCATGGATGGAACTGCTATCCAATTTTTTGAAAAAAAAAAAAGCACCAGAAGAAGCCACAGGCCTGGTAGAATGAGACTTTACAGAAGGAGAAAGGGTTTTCCAGTGAAAAGAGTAACAAAAAGAAATGTATTTATTTACATTTGTTTACCAGGAAAATTCCGACTGGACACAGGTCCCTTTTCAGCGGCGGCCCAGGGAGAAAAGCTCCATGTCCAAAAAAAAAAAATTGTGTTACAGTACAGAACTAACAACAGCAAATGCCCTCAAGCCAAGGAACACCAGTATTGCTTTAACGCTCTTTATTCAAGACAAAACGTTTTCGCCCCTGCTATGCAGTAAGCTTCATCAGAAACAACAAAGTGAAAAAAAGTTCAGCACACTTTTAAATAGTGCAGACATGATGTCATTTCCTTTGAAACAGTGTAGCCAAGTAAAAACATACAAGAGGAAGGTATTCACTCTGGAAATACCAAAAATAAAACTTCTTAACATTAAAAATACAAAAGATCAATAAGGCATAACAATGCAAATAACATTATATATATATTAAAATAACATTCATATTGACATAAAAAGATAAAACTAGTAGGAAATGTAAAATACTTTCCAAATAAGTTTGAAAAGGGCGTACTATCTCTGGTAACTTTTATATCTAAGTATCGAAGAGATGTTGCAAGACTCATTTAGGCCAGGGTATGAGTAGGCATCCACCCCAATTTGCCACTCTAATTCCCTGGTCTCCAAAAATAGGGACTGAGGTCCACCTCTAGGCCCGAAAGAGACAAGTTCAATTCCCATGAATACAAAACTATGTCCTATGTTATTAACAATATGTTTAGACAAAGCGTTGTCAGTTTTTTTATTTTTTATTGCATAACAGTGTTGGTAGATTCGATCACTGAACTTGCGATCAGTTTTCCCTATGTAAAAACAGGGGCAGCAAACACAAAAGGCAGCATAAACAATTGATTTCGTGTTACAATTAATTTTTGAATGGATAGTGTATTTCTTGTTCCTAATTGTAAACGAGCTACCAGGTCTCAAGTATTTGCATCTATTGCAAAAACCACAGGGAGCATTTCCAACTTGTCTGGTAGTTGGCGTACAGTGGTCAGTCCTTTGAAGCAGTTCCTTTAAGTTTTTCCCTCTCCTATAAACTACAGAGGGGGATGGACCCAATTTTTGAAGTAGTATAGAATTGTTATGAATAAAGTACCATTTCTTTTTGATAATTGCCCAAATGGTACCAACATCTTTGCAAAAAGTCAACACAAAACTTGTGTGAAAGTCGGTTGATAATTGAGTAGCAGTGACATTAATGTTATTCACTACAAGGCTTTCTAAAGTACCCACGTCAAGTGTGTGCCCCATAGTTGTTGACTCGTGGGTATTATTAGCTAACAAAGGTTTGTAGAAGCCAATTGTTCTTTTCATGGACACCTCCTCAATGAGTTCATCAATCAAGGGGGGCGGGTAGCCCCTATTAGAAAATAAGTCTTTCAAAAAAGAACACTCAATTTCAAATGCCTCTAGTGTGCTGCACATGCGCACAGCTCTGACCAATTGTCCTTTGACAATGATGGTAATGAAAGTGATGCAATTGATTTATTGCAACTGATGAATTGTTCCTCTACATTTTTAAAATTCACCTCAAAATTTTCTACAATTGAAATTGATTACTTAGACGTCAAGTTGGTGAAGGATCTTGTTAACAACTGCTTTGCATCTTGTATTTATAGGAAGTCTACTTATTGTAATGGTTTCCTACATTACTCTAGTAACCACCCACCCAAACAAAAAAGATCAATTGGCAGCCTCCAGGATGTCCCTGGTGGGGACTCTCCTCTGAGGAAAGCTGCAGAGGTGGAGGCTGCTCTGGTGGAGTGAGTCATGACCCCTGGGGGGAGGCTTTCCGTGTTGTTTGTAGAAGAAATGGATGCTGTGTGCTATCCGTTTGGATATGGTTTGTTTGGAGATGGCTTTGCCTTCTGCCCCTGTAGCAAAGCTAACCAGCAGATGATCAGACTTTCTGAAGGATTTAGGCCTGTCTAGATAGAATCTGAGCTGTCTGTGCACATCTAGAGAGTGCAGAATCCTTTCCCCTTTGTTCTGGGGATTAAGAAAAAAAGGTGGGCAAACGAATGGACTGGTTGAGAGCAACACTGGACACCACCTTGGGCATGAAGGATGGGTTAGTTCTGAGGGATACACTGTCAGCATGGAAGATGATGAAGGGTTCCACAGTCATGAGTGCTTGCAGCTCAGACTCTTCTGGCTGAAGTGATGGCCAGAAGGAATGCAGTCTTCCAGGAGAGAAATTTTAGCTCTGCAGAAGAAGCTGGTTCGAAAGGGGGTAGGGTGAACTTTTCCAATACAAAGTTGAGGTCCCAAGCTGGGGTTGGTGCCCTTTTGGGTGGCCTCAAGTTTCTAGCTTCTCTTAGGAACTGTTTGATCAAAGTGTGTGAGAAAAGGGGCTGCTCAGTGGGAAAATGAGCAGAAATAGCAGAGGCATGAATTTTTATAGAGGAGAAAGAGAGGCCACTGTGTAGTAGGTTGTCTAAGTAATCCAGAATGAGAGGGAGGGCTGTACTGTACTGGCTCCCTTAGCCTGGATCCAGGTGCAGTACCTTCTCCATTTGTCAGCATAACACTTTCTAGTGCTAGGACATATGGCCTCACGGATAACATCTAGAACCTGTTTACTGAGGTTGGCAGATTGGTTCGGGGTTATGGAATAAGCCAAGTTGCCAAATTGAGTGTCTGCAATTGGGGATGCATGAATTCCCCTTCCCTCTGGGTCAAGAGGTTTTGAATCTGAGGAAGATGCCATGGTGGCAGTGGGGACAGGCTGTGCAGCAAGGGGTACCAGTGCTGGCGAGGCCAGTCTGGAGCTGTAAGAATGGTCCTTGGTTTTTCCTCCTTTATTTTGAGCAGTACCCTGGGGATGAGAGGTGGTGGAGGAAAGGCATAGTCCAATAGATTGACCCAAAAGAAGGACAAGGCATCCACTTTCCAAGCCATGCAGTGGTGCTCCCTGGTGCAGTATTTGCTGAGCTGATGGTTGGTGTGGGAGGCAAAGAGATCGACCTTCGGGGTGCCCCATTTCTGAGTTATTAGGGTGAAATTTCTTCTACTGAGCTGCCATTTGTGTGGGTCTAGAAGATTTCTGCTTAATTGGTCTGCCAGAGAGTTGAGAGAGTCTGGTAGGAATTGTGCTAACAGGTGCAGTTGCATGGCAGAGGCTGTGTGCCAAAGGGTCATGGCCAGCCTCCATAGAGGGTAGGAGTGAGTCCCTCTCTGCTCGTTGATATACCACTTCACAGTGATGTTGTCTGTTTTGATCAGGAGAGCCCCTGGAGAGAAAAGGGGTTTGAAAGCTATCAAGGCATGCTGGATAGCCATCATCTCTTTTTGGCTGATGTGCAGAGGGATTTTCTGTGGGCTCCATTGGCGCTGTATGCACCTGCCGTCCAGGTGTGCACCCCAAAGCATAATTTAATGCGTCTGAGTTAAGGGTCTGTTCGGCAGGGGGTGGTGAGAAAGGCAGTCCCTTGTTGTGGGAGCATGCTGTTGCCCACCAAAAAAAAAACTTTTCTGAGGCGAGGAATTATAGGTAGAAGAGTTTCCAGGTCTTGAGGGTGTTGACACCAAAGGCTTTTCAGGTACCACTGAAGTTTCCTCATATGCGGTCTGGCATATGGAATGAGTAGCATGCAAGATGCCATGAACCCCAGAGCATGCAGGATCTTCCTTGCAGATAACTGGGGCCTGGTAGCTAGATGAGGGAAGTAGGCAGTCAGGAAAATTTGTTTTTCTGGTGTAAGGAATGCCGTCTGGGATGCTGTGTCCAGGCTTGCTCCCAGGAAGATAATCATTTGGGAGGGCACCTGTTTGGATTTCTTTTCGATGATTGTGTACCCTAAGGAGGTTAGTAGGGTCTTTACAAAGGCCAGGTGCTTGAAAAGCTTTTCCTGGCTGCCTGCCTGAATAAGGCAATTGTGTGAGTATGGATACACCTGGATATTCCTTTGTCTGCAAAAGGCAATGGCCGGAGCCAGACATTTTCTGAAAACTCTTGGAGCAGTAGATAAACCAAAGGGAAGCACAGAGAACTGAAAGTGTTGAGATCCTGCCCTGAAATGGAGAGATTTCCTGCATGGTTCCCTGATAAGAATGTGGAGGTAGGCCTCTTTTAGATCTAGGGTGGCTAGCCAAGTGTCGTTGGAGAGCATGGGTAGAAGCTGCTGGAGGGTGAGCATTTTGAATTTTGGGATAACCAGGAAGGTGCTTAGAATGGATAGAGTGAGGATGGGGCACCAGGTGCCCTCTTTTCTGGTCTGGAGTAGAAACCTTGGCCTATCTGTTCTGCAGGAACGTGCTCTACTGCCCTCATAGAGAGCAAGGAAAGGATTTGCTTTTGAGCCTCTGCCCACTGGTTTGGAGGTATATCTGGGATCCCTTTTGGGGTTGGAAGGGTGTGGAAGGAAAATCTGTATCCCTGAGACACTATGTTCAGAACCCAGCGGTCATTGGTAATGGTGGCCCAGGTGCTTGGGGGAAAGGAGAGTTTTCCTCCTGGGGTAAGTGAAGGTGGGCAGAGGGAGGGGGTGGGGGTGGTGAGTCATTGTAATTTCTTACCATAAGGGGGTGGCTTAGAACTCCCTTGTTTTGAAGTGGAGGCAGTCCACTGCTTAGATCTCTGCATTCCCTCTGACTGCTGTCTGGGGGGGTCTGGTTCCCCAAGGCCTAGGCTTAGTGGGAGCAGGAAAGGACCAGTGTTTGGTGGGACAATACCTGCTGAACCTGGGTGGCTGGACCTGCAAGAAATCCTTAACTGTTTGCATACATTTTGCTTTTTCTTCCATTTTTTTTTAAGACCTCTCCTGCCTTAGTACCAAATACGTTATCTTTGTGCAAGGGGGATCCAACAATTTAGATTTGACATGGTCTGGCAGGGACTGTTCCTTAAGCCATGCATGCCTTCTAATGACAGATCCAGTGAGTGCTGCCCTGCAAGAAGCTTCTATGGTGTCAACACCACAGTGCAAGTTGTGTTTAATTACTTGACTTGCAGAATGCATTAACTCTTGTAACTCTTTAGATACTGTCCAAGCAGGAAAGGAAGAAATGTTTTTGTTTGAGGAGTTCCAGAGTATGTTGCTGAAATTTTAGCATATGAAACTGACAATTTAGTGCCCTGATAGCAAGAGTAGCTGAGGTATATACTTTTTTACTCCATCTGTCTAGTCAGGAATCCCAATCTGAGGGGGTGGGATTCTTAACAGAGATTGCTTTAATCCATTTAGGCCCTTGAGAAATTACCTCAGGGTCAGCAGCAGGATTTTTAAAAATAAATTTGTGTGTGTCAGACTCTGTAGTACCTGTCTGGTTTTCTGGGTGCAGGAGTCCAGCTGGATTCCAGGAAAACATCCTCCACAACATCCAGGACTGGGGGGGGGTGGCCAAAAGTCTGTGATGTGATCTAGGAATTCTCAGTCTCTTTTTAGACTGAGGGTAGCCTTTTGACTCTCCCATTGGAAATGCTCCCTTAAGGTATGCAGGGTTTCCCCAAAGAAAAAATCCTCTGGGGGAGAAGATGAAGGAATGGAATCCTCTGCATCAGAATCCTCCTATGTAGAGAGGGGTTGCATGTTTTCATATTCAGATGCATCCGAGTCATCTGACTCTTGTTCAGACAAAACTACAGGGGACAGATCTCTTTTCCTTTTGGAGGGGCTAGCTTGGCTTCCCCTGATCAGCATGATACGGTCTTCCGCCATTTTAAGCATTATAGATGGAGGCAAGGAGCAGGCGCCTGAGAGTGGGTCGTTGGTTTCTTAGGTGTGGTTAGTGCCCTGGGCCTTAGAAACTCGGTCGTTTTTGAAAGAACGGTAGTCGCGAAAGAAAGACGTAGGTTTGTATTGAGAATCAGTAGTGCGAAAGACTTCCTCGGAAGCCGGTGCCTGCTCAGCGGCTCCGGACCCATCCAAGGTAGAGACAACTGCAGGATTCGTAGTCGAAGAAGAGTTTTGCAGCATACCGGACTCCGAAATGGTCTCGGTAGCTGCATGCGAATCCACAGAAGTGGGCATCAGTGGCTGCGAAAGCGCCTCACTGAGGACCGTACAACTGACGACTAGCTTAACGGAAGTGACGTCGGTAGGTTTGGACCTGTGCGGTCTGTCTCTGTCTTTATCTTTACATTTTTTCAGAAGATCTGCTGTCGGATGGCTTACCAAAGCCATATTGGAATTTGAGGACTGTAAGCGAAAATATCTGGCTACAATAAGGGCCCAACTACGGATAGTTCTGGCACTGAACAAAGCACAGAAGTGACAACAGGGGACGTCGTGGTCTGGGCCTAAACAAGTGACACAGTAAGAATGGAAGTCTTGGTGTGGTACTTGCTTTCCACAGGCGAGACAATTATTAACTTTTTCGAAAATAGGTTAGTGCAAGAAAAAAGGAGATAGCGGCTGACCGGCACCTATGCGAACTGCTTCTGCTTTGGGCTCCATGGCAAGAAAGAATGATGTAATGGCGTCGTCTGCCTTACTTTATACTACTGAAGAAATGATGTCAGTCCTGCAGTGATAGCAACCGACGCAGAAATACTAAGCCTCTGGTATTCGTGCTGGCCGAGGGCTACCCTGGCAGGGATAACCCAAATGTAATGACTGCAACAGTGAAACGCAAAGAACATCGGACTGTTGAGGGTATGGGTCGATCATCTGACCTCATTAATGTTCATGAGGTGATGAAATCCGTCAAGGATATCAACGTTCGCGGTTGTGAATTCTGCGATTTTGATAGTAAACCAAATCAGATATGGCTGTTCCACCATCAGAGCTTGCAGCAAATGTCAGAGTAATACGCAGAACAGTTTTCCATGTTAAGAACTTGGAAGTCAGCTTGCTCCGTCGGTTTAAAAATTGGTAAGGTCAGTTTTTCAATAATATAGTTGAGATTCTACATAGGAGGAATTTGTTTGCGAGGGGGTTTTATATGCAAAATTCTTTTCATAAACTGTTTTACCAAATGAAAAGAAGAAAGAGGGGGATCTATAGGCAGACAAGCAGAGATGGCTGCTAAATGTACCTTAATGGATGCATACGTTAAGCCATTTTGAAGTGGCTCACAGATATTTCAAGACCAGAGGAACATTAACCTCAATGGACCTTCTGTTTCCAATTAGGCAACACTCACCTCATCCACTTATAAATATAGTTTTTTATCGTAGCAGGTTTTCTGGCCTCCTTTAACACCTGCTGTACATCCTCATGAAATAAGTGCCAAAACAGATTCAAGATTGAATCATCCAGGCCTTCAGCTGATGTTTCTCCAAACTGGGCTACACCAGTTGCCCCCAAGACTGTGAGAGCAGAGCAAGCATACGAGGAAGTCAGTGCTAATTGCCATTGGCCAATATCATTAAAAGGGAGAACCAAGACTGCCTTGGCCAATAGGGAATCGCCACAATGATCTATGTCAGTTCTTTCTGAACTTTTGGAAATGACAGAAATGAATACAGAAACATTCTCATCCAAGGGAACTTGAATGCTCCTGTCCTCCAAGTACGGCTGCAAGGATATCTGGAACAAAATTTCTCCAACTGTCTGTTTTGAAAGGAGGGGAACAGATCTATTTGAGGCATTTCCCACATCTGGACTAGATCCCCCTTCCCCCACAAAGGAGCAAATGCCTATCCCAACTGAATGCAACCTCCCTGACATCACAGATGCACAGGTGAAAGCTGCCCTCTCCAAAGCAAAAAACACAGCATCTATGGGACTTGACGGTGTCCCAGGCTGTGTCTTACACGAGCTCCAAGAAGAACTGAACCCTCACATTAAGTCACTGTTCAAACTTAGCCTTACTACAGGATATGTACCCAAAGAATGGCGTACAGCTACAGTGGTCCCACTCCACAAAGGTGGTGCCACAACGAAACTATCACCCCCATAAGCCTGACTAGTCTGGTCTATAAAGCTATGGAGCGTATTATCATGGAACTCATAAACAAAGACATTGGGAGCCTCCAGACACTGGACCCTACCCAATTCGGCTTTGTTAAGGGCAGACCTTGCCTCTTAAACTTAGTTGATTTCTTTGAAACAGTTACCAAAGCCATAGATGAGGGCAAGGTAGTCCACACAGCCTACCTGGACCTCGCAAAAGCCTTCGACACAATACCCCACTCGGGCATCATAAATAAGCTTACCAGCTTAAATATCAACCCCTATATCATAAGATGGGTTGCAAACTGGCTCAGAGATAGAACTCACATGGTCAGAATTGCAGGTGCCATGTCCGAATCCAAACCAGTTACAAGTGGCGTCCCACAGGGCTCAGTTCTGGGACCTCTCTTGTTCGGTATATACTTTTCTGAGGTTCAGGCTAACACGGGGGGATTATGGCTGACAAAGTTCGCAGATGACTGCAAACTGGGGGCCATAATCGAATCTCCAGCTGACACAAGCATCCTCCAAAAGGGTCTCACAGAGACAGATGCTTGGTGCCAGAACCACGGCCTCAAGCTAAATGCTAAAAAGTGCATAGTCATCCCCTTTGGGAAAAACAAGGTGCCCACAAATTACCACATTGGTGGTAATCCATTAAGTACGGAAGAAGTAATTAGAGATTTGGGGACGAACGCAGATAGTAATCTCTCCTTTGATAATCACGTTGCCAAAGTGGATAGAAAGATATATTGCCCACCTTATCACGAAAGGGTTCGCATCTAGATCAAGACAGGTCATTGTGCCCCTCTACTCATCACTCATCAGGCCCATAATTGAATACAATGCCCCTTTTGGGGTGTACCTTACCGACACCTGCAGTAACTGGAGAGACCCCAAAAGTACCTCACCAAGAGGATCATGGGCTACAAACAGATGTCCTATGCAGCTCAACTAAACAAACTCCAGCTCTACTCAGTTGTTTACCGCCTACTCAGAGGCGATCTATGCCTGACGTACAAAGCCAAGTCAAACCCAGAATTAATGGACATGCTCCACCTGAGAAAATCCAAGTCCCTTAGAGCTACACGCTCCAGGGACCTAAACCTCAGCAAAAAAATAAATAGGACATGCTGGAGGGACAGATTCATTTCCCAGAGGCTCCCCTCACTCTGGAATAGACTCTCAATTCATGTTAGACATAGCCCCTCGCTGACCCTCTTCAAGCGAAATTTGGACCGTGGATGGGAAATCGCAAATTCACCCCTGGGATCTCTCCTGTGTCCCTGCTAGACAGAGGCACAGTAAACTAATCTTAAAAGGGTACCTTCGCTGGCCTACTTTACAGAGGCACAGTAGGCTAATCTAATAGGGAGGCGGAAGCCAAATACACTCTGGCTAGGCTTATAAATGCCCTAGGGCAGATAGCCTAGTATCTACCTATGAACCTATGAATACCAATGTCTTGAGCGGTCACTTGTGCAGGTCCGTCTGCCACATTGGTCTGCTCTGACGAGATGTAACAGAACAGGAACCAGAGTTCATAGGTGATGAAAGAATTTCAAGGCGTGAATCACCAACATCTCCTTATACTAATATGCTTCAGTGTGTCCATGGGCCCACAAGTATCTTGTACTTGCATCCCCACTGACACAGCTTCCCAGAGTTGATCTGTCTAGACAGTTTGCACTGGCACCGGAGAGGAGAAAGAAAGTCTTGGATTGATATTCAACTGATCTCTCCACCACTGTAACACTCATTTGATGAAGGGAAACACAGACAACTGGGATTCTTGGGAATGATAGTGCTGGGTCTAACAAATTTGGACATACCACTGAATTTTTCTCATGTGGGGACAAGCCAGTGTTGTCATGAAAAAATACAGTTGTGTACACTTACCATAAATGTAGATGTTCGAGTGTATTCACTGTTGCAGTCATCACCTGTGGGTTATCCCTGGCAGGGTAGCCCTCTGCTGGCCCAAATACCAGAGTCAATGGTTTTCTGTGTCGGCTGCAGTCGCCTGTAGTCTGACGTCAGGTCGTCAGTGTATAAAGGAAGGCAGCCAACATCATTACATCAATTTTTCTTGACCTAACCCATCAGAAGCACAAGGAAATAAGGTAAGTGTTCCTGGTGACTAAAAGCCACCATGGGAAGCTTATGTCCCCCTAGGGGAAGAAGATATAAGGGGGATGGAGGGAGGGAAACCAGGACTGCAACAGTGAATACACCCGAACATCTACATTTATGGTGTATACACAACTGTACTATGTTTTTCGCGTTTCGCTGTTGCAGTCGTCACCTGTGGGAGGTGAGGAGAGGGATGGAAGGATAGGTTAGAGCCCTAGGCATGGGTCAGCAAGCCCTGCATAACTGCAGAGGCAAACCCTGCCCTAGACTTAGAAAAAAGAGGTAGGTGTTAATGCTTTGTAAAGGTATGGACAGAGGACAAGGTGGCAGCTTCCAAGATGTCCCTGGTGGGAACTGCTCTAAAGAAGGGTGTGGAAGTGGAGGCTGCCCTAGAGGAAAGGGTACGAATAGACTTGGGGGTTCCCATGTAGTCTAACAGAAATGGATACAGTGTGATATCCATTTGGAGATGGTTTGCTTGGAAATGGGCTTCCCCCCTCTGCCCCTGGGGCAAAGCTGACAAGCAGCTGGTCTGTTTTTCTGAGGGGTTTAGTATGGTCCAGATAGTATGAGTTGTCTGTGCACGTCTAGGGATTGCAGAATTCTTTCCCCCTTGTTTTGAGGGTTGGAAAAGAAGGTGGGTAGGTGTATGGCCTGGCTGAGGGTCACATCAGATACCACCTTGGGCATAAAGGAGGGGTTAGTCCTCAGGGAGATCCTGTCTGCATGGAAAAAGATGAAGGGTTAAACAGCCATGAGTGCCTGAAGCTCTGAAACCCTTCTGGCTGAGGTGATAGCTAGTAGGAAGGCAGTCTTCCAGGAGAGGTATTTCAATTCTAATGAAGCAGCAGGTTCGAAAGGAGGTAAGGTTAGTTTTTCTAAAACATAATTCAGGTCCCAGGCTGGTGTGTGAGGCCTTCTGGGAGGTCTGATATTAGAAGCCCCTCTGAGGAATTGTTTAATCAAAGGATGAGAGAAGAGGGGAAGGTCTGAATCGTAATGGGCTGAAATGGCTGAGGTATGGATTTTAATAGAAGAGAAGGAAAGGCCACTTTTGAGCAACTCAGTTAGGTAGTCCAAGATGAGAGGGATGGAAGGATGCGAGGTACTGGCCCCTCTTGACTGGCTCCAGGAGCAGAATCTTTTCCATTTCCCTGTGTAAGATTTTCTGGTGCTGGGCCTTCTGGCCTCTGTGATAATGTCTAGGACTTGTTTGCTTAACAGGGACTCCTTGTTAGCTTTTAAAGTATAAGCCATGCTGAAAGACTGACAGTCTGCAAGTCTGGGTCGAGTATCTCCCCCCTCACCTGGGTCAAAAGGTCCGAGATCAGGGGAACCTTCTGGGGGGCGGGGCTCTAAGTTCAGGCTGCGCAATAAGGGGTACCCAATGCTGTCTGGGCCAATCTGGAGCAACGAGGATGGCCTTTGGTCTCTCCTCCCTTATTCTGACCAGTACCTTGGGAATAAGAGGCAGAGGAGGGAACGTGTACACAAAGAGGGAGTTCCAGGGGGAAGGTCAAGGCATCCACCATCCATGCTCGGAGGTGACAGTCCCTTGTATGGAAATTTTGCAGCTGGTGGTTGAGGTACGAAGCAAAGAGATCCATCTCCAGAGTCCTCCACTCCTGAGTGATTTGAAGAAAGATTTCCCTGTGGAGCTGCCATTTGTGGGGGTCCAGTAAGTTTCTGCTTATGTGGTCTGCCAGGGTGTTGTTGACCCCTGGTAGGTATTGGGCAATTAGGTGTAGACCCATGGAGGCGGCTGTCAGCCAGAGGTTCATAAGTAGTCTGCACAGAGGGCAAGACTGGGTCCCCCGTGTTTGTTGGTATACCACATAACTGTGGTGTTTGTCTGTTTTTATCAGGAGGATCCCTGGCTTGTGATGGGGTTTGCAGGATGTCAGAGCCTTTTGTACTGCCATCACTTCCTTCTGAATGATGTCTAAGTATAGGTGCTGGACATTCCAAAGACCTTGGGTGCACCTGCCTGCTAGGTAAGCGTCCCAAGCAATGGCTGAGGTGTCGGTGGTGATGGTCTGGCTGGTAGGTCGGAGGGAGAAGGGAAGACCCTTGTTCTTGGCACGGGCCTCTGCCCACCAGAGAAACTCTGCCCTTATACAATGGGATCAGAGGGAGAGAGGTCTCCAGTGACAGAGTGCTGGCACCAAAGGTTCTTTAGATACTACTGAAGTTTTCTCATGTGAAGCCTGGCCAGAGGAATTAGAAGGGTGCAAGATGCCATGTATCCCAGGGCTTGCAGGAACTTCCTCACAGTGAGGTGACTTCTGGAAGCCAGCTGGGTAAAGCAAAGAGGCAGAAAGCTCTGCTTTTCTGGGAATAGGAAGGTCATTTGTGATGCTGCGTCTAGCAGGGATCTCAACGTTCTACTGCCCCCTGGGAAATGAGAGAGAGACCTATTTCAATGCCTCTGCCCACTGATTTGGTGGTAAGCCTGTGTACCCTATTGGAACAGGGAGTTTTGCTGAAAGAAAGACCCATTGGTCCTTTGTTACAGAAAGCCAATTTTCTTTGAAGAGGGAGAGCCTTCCTCCTAGTTTTTGGTGAGTGAAGGGAGGGGGGAGGGGGTGTAATTGTGAGTTTTTTCCCATAGAAGGGTGGCTTAGAACTCCCTGACTTTGGGGTGGAAGTGGTCCACAGTTTGCTTCTCTGCTAGCCCTGGGATTGGGGCCAGGATGGTCTATCCCTGCAGGGCTTACTTTGGCCCTGTCTGCTAGGTGCAGGGAAGGACCAGTGCTTAGAGGGAAAGTTAAAGGTGAACCTGGAAGGTTGAACCTGAAAGAAATCTTTTACTATTTGCACAGATTTTGCTTTGTCTTCCCATCTTTTTAAGCACCCCTTCTGCTTTTTCTCCAAACAAGCGCTCCTTATCCAGGGGTGCATCAATAAGTATAGACTTGATATGAACAGGGAGAGGTTGTTCCTTCAGCCATGCATGTCTCCTAATGACCGTTCCTGTCACTGCTGCCCTGCTAGAGGCTTCTAGGGCGTCATATTCACAGTGTAATGAGTGTTTGGCCACTTGACAAGCAGAGTGCAGTAAATCTGCTAGCTCTTTTGAATTGGCACAGTCAGGAAAGGTAGACATCTTTTGTTTTAATAGTTCCAAAGTGTGTTGCTGATATTTTAACATATGGAACTGACAACTGAGTGCTCTGATAGCTAAGGTTGTAGAGGTATACACTTTTTTTACCCCATCAGTCCAAGGCTCTGGGGTCCTTGTCAGAAGGAATAGGAATCTTGGCAGAACTAGTCTTAGCTCCTTTAGGTCCAAGGGTAATGATCTCTGGGTCTGCAGCAGGATTTCTGTACAGGTACTTGTGAGAATCCGGTACTCTGTAATACCAAACAGGTTTACTGGGAGCAGGTGGGACGGTGTCAGGGGCTAAGCTGGATTTATGGAAAACATCCTCCACCACTTATAAAACAGGGGGGATAGCCAAGGGTCTGTGGTGGGGCAGGTCCAGGAAACTCTCTAAGTCTTTGTTTAGACTGGGGCAAGTCCTGAGATTCCCACTGGAAATGTTCCCTGAGGGTGTGAAGGTCCTCTGGGGGGGAGCAGAAAGGATGGATTCCTCTGTATCTGAATCCTCAAGCAGTCAGAGGTTGCTGTTCCTCTTCAAAATCTGAATAGTCAGATTCCTCAGAATCCTGCTCTGTCATAATTTCTGGAGAAGGGTACCTTTTTCTTTTAGAAGTTGTGGCCTGACTACCTCGGATAAGGGAGATGAGATCCTCTGCCATTTTAACCATTTGTGCTTGGGGTTGTGGAGCAGGAGCAAGATGGTGGCTAGAAGCAGATTTTCTAGGAGTGGCCTGGCTTCTAGGCCTGACAGAATCTGTCGGTCTGAGGGAAACGGTAGTCGGATGAGAAGATGTTGTATTTTGTCTAGATTCGGTAGTGCGAAAGGCCTCCTGGGAAGCCGGTGCCTGCGTTGCGGCTCTGGACCCAACTGAGGCAGTGACAGGCAAAGGCTCGGAAGACGAAGATTTCTGCTGCATACTGGTCTCCAAAAGGGTCTCGGTAGAGGCCTGCCTAGATATCGAATTGGGCATCAGGGGCTGCAAAAGCACCTCATTGAATTCTGGAGAACTGACGACCTGCTTAGCGGTAGCATCATCGGAAAGCTTAGCCTTGAGTGGTCTGTCTCTATCTTTATCGCTGTGTTTTTTCAGAAAGTCCACAGATTGTTGGCTGACAGACGCCATATCGGAATACGAAGACGGAAAGTACAGTTGTGTACACTTACCATAAATGTAGATGTTCGAGTATATTCACTGTTGCAGTCATTACATTTGGGCAATTTGCTGGCAGGTTACCCTCAGTCGGCCTGAATAACAAAGTCTTGGGTCTTGCATCAGTTGCTGTCTCCTCTTCCATGACGTCAGGTCGTCAGGGGTATAAAACATGCAGCCGACGCCATTTTATTCAGTTTTTCTTGCCTCAGATGTCAGGTGCCCCCCAAAAGGGGAGCAAACATATATATATATATATATATATATATATATATATATACATAAATATAAAAAAAAACAGCAATATATGTAAATGCACTTTTAGCAACATAAACTTTACCTTCATCTAAAAGCAAATACACCACAAAGGCTTTAGAATATAGTGAAGGAAAGAGAAGTTATAGAAAAGGGGGATGGCGGGTGGGTAACCCGGACTGCAACAGTGAATACACTCGAACATCTACATTTATGGAAAGCGTACACAACTGTACTATGTTCTTCGTGTTTCAGTGTTGCAGTCATTACATTTGGGTAGAATCCCAAAGCTATGGATGGGAGGATGGAACTAAAGAACATCAGGGGTGGCTATAAGGCCCTGCAGAACTGCAGTGGCAAAGCCTGCCCTGGATTTGGAGAAGAGAGGCAAATGATAATGCTTTGTGAAGGTATGCACAGAGCTCAAAGTAGCAGCTTCTAGAATGTCTTTGGTTGGAACTCCTCTGAGAAAGGCTGCTGAGGTAGAGGCAGTCCTGGTGGAATGTGACCCGATTCCCTTGGGCACAGGTTTACCATGGTGCAAGTAGCAGAAATGAATGCAGTGGCTTATCCACTTAGAAATAGTCTGCTTTGATATAGCCTTCCCCTCTGATCCTGAAGCAAATGCCACCAGTAGTTGCTCAGACTTTCCTAGAGATTTGGTCCTGTTCAAGTAGAATTTTAGTTGTCTGTGTACGTACAATGAATGCAGAATCCGCTCCCCCGTATTCTGCGGATTTGAGTAAAATGTTGGCAGGTGAACAGTTTGGTTAAGAGCCACACTGGATACCACCTTCGGCATACAGGTGGGATTGGTCCTGAGGGACACCCTGTCCGGGCAAAATGTAATAAAAAGATCCACAGCCATGAGCGCCTGTAGTTCTGAAACCCTTCTTGCTGAAGTGATTGCCAAAAGGAAAGCTATTTTCCAAGATAAAAAAAATTATATCCGCAGTATCTGCTGGTTCAAAAGGAGGCAGGGTGAGTTTCTCCTGCACAAAATTGAGGTCCCATGCAGGAGTTGGTGATCTTCTGGGAGGCCTTACATTTTTGGCCCCTCTAAGATACTGTTTTAGCAGAGGATGAGAAAAGATGGCAGGTTCCGTGTTGTAATGAGCCGAGATGGCAGAGGCATGGATTTTTATTGAAGAAAAAGATAGGCCCTGTCAAGCATCTCAGTCAAGTATTGTAAAATCTGAGGAATATTTGGTTTTGCTGTGTCTGTTCCTTGTGCTTGGTTCCAAGCACAGAATCTCTTCCATTTATCAGCATAAGATTTTCTAGTACTAGGCCTTCTAGCTTCCAAAATGACATCCATCACAGATTTACTGAGAGGTGTTGTTTGAATAATTAAATGATCAGCCATGCTGCAAGGTTCAGAGTTTGGAGTTGGGTGTGCAGAATTTGGTTGTTCTGCTGAGACAGTAGATGAGGTATTTGAGGCAAGTACAAAGGAAGGAGTTCAGACATATTCCTTAGGATTGGGTACCAGTGCTGGCGAGGCCAGTCTGGAGCAATTAGGATCATTTTTGGTTTTTCCTTTCTGACCTTTAGTAAGACCTTGCAGAGAAGAGGCAGAGGGGGAAAGGCACAGACTGATAGGTTTTTCTAACTGAAGGATAGGGCATCCACTTTCCATACTGGTCTGTGACAAGTCCTTGTGCAGAATTTGTTCAGTTGATAATTCTGGGGAGAGGCAAACAGATCTATGTCTGAGTGCCCCCACTTCTGTGTTACCATGCTGAAGATTTGTGGATCCAGTTTCCACTCATGCGGGTCCATAAGATTTCTGCTTAGGTCGTCTGCCAGAGCATTTTGTTTTCCTGGCAGGAATTGAGCTTGAAGATGTACTTGGTAAGTCAAGGCTGTGTTCCACAATGCCATGGCTAGTCTGCAAAGGGGGTAGGAATGTGTACCCCCCTGCTTGTTTATGTATCACATAACCGTGGTGTTGTCCATCTTTATCAGTAGTTGTCTGGATGAAGTAAGTCCTTGAAGGCTGTCAGAGCATTCTGAACCGCTAGCATTTCTTTCTGGTTGATATGAAGATGCATTTGTTTTGGGCTCTATATGCCCTGAATGCATCTCCCCGACAGGTGGGCCCCCCCAAGCATAGTCCGATGAGTCTGTAGTTAGGGTTTGGGTGGCAGGGGGTAGAGTGAATGACAGTCCCTTGTTTTGGGGACATGTGTCTGCCTACCAAAGAAACTCCTGCTGTAGGCAAGGAATGAGAGGAATCCTTGTTTCCAGACTGTGACAATGTTGACTCCATAAGCTTTTTAGGTACCATTGTAGTTTCCTCATATGCAGTATTGCATACGGAATTAGCAGAATGCCATGAACCCCAAAGCCTGCAGAATTTGTCTTGCAGATAACTGGGTTTTTGTTGCCATCTGTTTGAAGTATGTAGTCAGTTGCCTTTGTTTGTCTGGCGTAAGGTAAGCCATCTGGGCAGTTGTATTCAAGCTTTCACCCAGGAATTTAATTATTTGAGAGGGTACCAGCTGTGATTTCTTTTCGTTTATTGTGTACCCTAGGCATGTTAGAAGCCTTTTTACAAACGCCACATGGTGAAGAAGAATGTCCTTGTTCTCTGCTTGAATGAGACAGTCATGCAGGTAAGGATAAATCTGTATGCTTCTTTGTCTGCAAAATGCAATTACTGGTGCCAGGCACTTTGTAAAGACCCTGAGCGCAGTAGATAAGCCAAAGGGCATTGCAGAGAATTGGTAATGCAAAAAACCTGCCTTGAAGCGGAGATATCTTCTGCACGATTCCCTTATTGGGATATGCAGGTATGCCTCTTAAGTCTAGAGTCACTGACCAAGCGTTCCTGCCCAGCATAGGCAGTAGCTGTTGTAAAGTCAGCATTTCGAATTTTGGAATGTCCAGGTACGTGTTCAAAATCGATAAGTCCACTATTGGACGCCAAGCATTGTCTTTTCTGGGTACCAGGAACAGCCTTGAATAAAAACCTTGTCCTTTTTCCTTTTCTGGTACTGGTTGAATAGCCCCATCTCCATGAGGGACGTAACTGAGCCTCTGCTCATTGACTTTGTGGCAGAACTGGCCAACCAATTGTAATTGGCTAAGTATGAAAATGAAATCTGTACCCCTGGGATACTAGGTTTAATACCCACTTGTCCTGGGTAATTAACTGCCACTTTTGAGCATGAAGTGCTAATTCCCCCCCCCCCCAAGGGGGCTGCCAAAAGATAAGTGCTTGGTGAAGGTAGAGGGAAGTCACTGAGACTGTTTACTGTAGGGTTGTGCTTTGTTTCCTCCAGATTTAGAGGTGGAGGCACCCCATTGCTTTGACCTGTAAGAACTCTGTGATTGGTATCTAGAGCCTTTGAGCACCTGGATTTGCTTTGAGAGGCTCTGTTGGGTGGCTGCACTTGTAAGAAATCTTTTACAGTTTGCACAGATTTAGCTTTGTCTTCCAGTTTCTTTAAAACCTCTTCTGCCTTATTACCAAACAGAGTATCATGCTGTAAAGGAGCATCCAGCAATTTAGCTTTAACATGATCAGACAGATTTTGCTCCTTGAGCCAGGCATGCCTTCTAATCACAGATCCAGTAACTGCGGCCCTACACGAGACCCCCACGGGATCAAAACCACATTGCAGAGTACGCTTTCCAACCTGTTCTGCTGCAAGCAATAATTCCTGTAATTCTTTATTTTCCACACAATCTGAAATCAACATCATTTTCTGTTTCAATAAGCCCATAACATGCTGTTGATATTTAAGCATATGAAACTGGCAGTTTAAGGTCCTAGTTGCCAAGGTTGCAGACGTATAACCCTCCTTTCCCCATCTATCCAGACCCTGGAATCTCTATCAGAGGGGGTAGGATTTTTGGCTGTAGAGGCCTTTACACCTTTGGGACCCTATGATATAGTCTCAGGATCAGTGGCAGGATTTTTGAATAGAAATTTGTGGGAGTCAGGAACCCTGTAGTATCTGTCTGGCTTACTAGGAGTAGGAGGTAGGTAATCAGGAGCCATGCTTGATTCCAAAAACACACCATCGACAATGTCTAATACAGGAGGTATAACCAAAGGCCTATGCTGAGCAAGGAGAAGGAAATCCCTAAGCCTCTTTTTTGATTCAGAGAAATCCTGACTCTCCCAATGAAAATGTTCCCTTAAAGTATGCAAGGTTTCACCAAAAGAATAATCCTCAGGAGGAGATGCAGATGGGATGGATTCTTCTGCATCTGAATCCTCATAGGGAGGAACAGAAAATTCCTGATCAGAAGAGGAATCAGAAGAAATGGAAACCTGATCTGAAGATTCATAATCAGTGTCTTGCCTAGGCCTCTTAGCGGGGGGTTGGGAACCCCTGATCAAAGTAATTAAGTCTTCAGCCATTTTGATCATCTGTTTTTTAGGTATAGGGGCCTGAGCATGTGGCTCATGCGTCAGTTTTTTAGACTTAGAAACTGCTTTTCATCTTGTTTTTGAAGTTGGCATCGGTTTTATGTAAAAATGTTGAGGCCTAAAAACATCCTCAGAAGCCGGTGCCTGCTCAGCAGCTCCAGACCCATCCAAGGGAGAGACATCCGCGGGTTCAATACTCTGAGAATATTGCGGCATACAGGACTCCGCTTGGGTCTCAGTAGAGGCCTGCGACTCAGCAGGTATCAGGGGCTGCGAAAGCACCTCACTGAGTACCGGCGAACCAGCGACTGGCTTAGGAGAAGCTTTGTCGTCGGTTATGGACCTCGACGGTCTGTCTCTGTCTTTTTCTTTGCGTTTTTTGTGAACTCCGGTAGTCGGATTGCTAACCAACGACATTTCAGGGTAATTAAATCTGGCTCCAAAATATTTGAAGCCAAAATAAACCAACGCTTAATAGGGCGTTGGTTAAATTTAGCACAAAACCCAGCAAGGCACGTTATAATCTGGGCCGAGGCAAGGAATACAGTACAAATGAAAATCCTTATGAGGTATTTGCTCCCCACAAGTAATGCAATTATTAACTTTTACTGACATCGGTAAGGAGCAAGAAAAAGTTTCCCCAACGGGGTACTTGGCTTTAGTTGAAGACTTCGGTTCTGAAACTCGAATGCAAAAGTTTCAGGAGTCGGCCAACCGGCACTTGTGAACTGCTTCTGCTTCGGGCACTGCGTAGAAAGAAAGAATTAATAAAATGGCGTCGACTGCATGTTTTATACCCCTGACGACCTGACGTCATGGAAGAGGAGACAGCAACTGACGCAGGACCCAAGACTTTGTTATTCAGGCTGACTGAGGGCAACCTGCCAGCAGATTACACAAATGTAATGACTGCAACAGTGAAACACGAAGAACATCATGAAAATAACTGTCTACATCGAATGGTTCTCGCATTAAAGAGGGCACAGAACTGGCAACGGGGTATGTTGTGGTCTGGGCCTAAACAATGCAAAAGTACAGTTTTGTACCTACCATAAATGTAGATGTTCGAAGATCCACATTGCTGCAGTCCTTACACTTGGGTAGTCCGCTGTCCTCGGTCGGCCCGAATATCAAAGTATAAGGCTGACGTCGGTCAAGGCGCATTTGACTGACATCAGGACGTCAGGGTACAAATGCGCATGACCGACGTCATATCCTCAGTCTTTTCTTGCCCCAGATGTCAGAAGACCCTAAAAAGAAAGGTCAAAACCAAAAGACAGCAAACAACCAACCCACCACCCTTGCACTAACTATATGTACAATATATATATAATATACACAATATGTACAACCCAACCCACACAACCACCTCTAACTACAGAGGGGAAGGAGGGAGGCTAAATTGGACTGCAGAATGTGGATCTTCGAACATCTACATTTATGGTAGGTACAAAACTGTACTATGTTCTTCATCTCACATTGCTGCAGTCCTTACACTTGGGTAGAATCCCAAAGCAGAGGTAAGGGAGGATGGCTAACTACAAGGAAGCAGGAGCTGCTAGGATGCCCTGCAAAACAGCAGTGGCAAAACCAGCCCTGGATTTAGAGTAAAGTGGCAGGTGATAATGCCTAGAGAAAGTATGCACTGAACTCCAAGTAGCTGCTTCCAAAATATCCTTGGTTGCCACTCCCCTCAAAAAAGCTGTTGAAGTGGCAGTAGCCCTAGTGGAATGAGGTCTAATCCCAGCTGGAATCTCCTTGCCATGATGGGAATAACAGAAAGCAATGCAAAACCCAATCCACTTAGAAATAGTTTGTTTTGACACAGGCTTGCCCTGAGAACTCAAAGCAAAAGAAACAAACTGCTGAGACTGCCTGAACCCTTTAGTTCTGTCCAAATAATAACGCAACTGCCTGTGTACATCTAAAGTGTGCAAAATCTTTTCCCCTTTATTTTGGGGATTTGCATAAAAAGTAGGCAAATGAATAGTTTGGTTTAAAGCCACACTAGAAACCACCTTAGGCATAAAGGAAGGATTAGTACGTAATGATACCCTATCCTTATGGAAAATCAAGAAAGGCTCAACCGCCATAAGGGCCTGCAATTCAGAAACCCTTCTTGCAGAGGTAATTGCCAACAAAAAAGCAGTCTTCCATGATAAATATTTCAACTCAGAAGTAGCTGCAGGCTCAAAAGGTTGTAGACTGAGTTTCTCCAACACAAAATTGAGATCCCAAGCAGGAGTAGGAGCTCTTCGTGGGGGTCTTAAATTCTTTGCCCCTCTAAGAAATTGCTTGAACAAAGGATGAGAAAACAATGGTGGGACACAATCATAGTGAGCCGAAATTGCTGCAGCATGAACCTTAATAGAAGAGAAAGACAAACCTTTGTCCAGTAACTCAGTAAGATATTGAAGAGCCACACTTAAATTAGGCTCAGAAACATCAAAATCTTTTGCTGCACTCCAAAATAAAAATCTCTTCCATTTATCTGCGTACACTTTCCTTGTACTAGGCCGTCTAGCTTCCAAAATCACATTCAAAACTTGTTGTGGAAGTTGAGACCCTCTATGGTTCAAAACAGAATATGCCAGGCTGTTAGGTGAAGAGAGTGCAGTTTGACATTCAGCAAATGGCTGTCCTCCTGTGACAACAGGTGTGGAATCGAAGGCAAAGGCCATGGAGGCTTCCGTACCAGACTTCTCAGTAATGGGTACCAGTGCTGTCGAGGCCAATCTGGAGCTATTAAAATCATCCTTGGCTTGTCCTGTCTGACCTTTAGAAGTACCTTTGGGAGGAGAGGCAGAGGAGGAAAGGCATACACATGAAGATTGCTCCAATTGAAAGAAAGAGCATCCACTTTCCAAGCTGTGGGATGAAACCTTTTTGTGCAAAACTTTGGCAGCTGATGGTTTAGTGGAGAAGCGAACAGATCTATGTCTGGAGTTCCCCATGACACTGTCAATTTCTGAAATACATGAGGATCCAATTTCCACTCGTGGGGATCCATAATTCGTCTGCTCAACACATCTGCTAAGGAGTTCTGTGCTCCTGGCAGAAACCTTGCCTGAAGACTGAGCTGTAAACTGAGAGCAGTCTCCCACAAAATCATTGCTTGCCTGCATAGAGGATAGGAATGCGTTCCCCCTTGCTTGTTGATGTACCACATGACAGTTGTGTTGTCTGTTAGAATCAACACCTGCCCTGGAAGAAGTAAATCCTTGAAAGCTATTAATGCAAACTGGACTGCTAACATCTCCTTCAGGTTGATATGTAGATGTTGTAGTCTGGCAGGCCACTTGTCTTGTATCCACTTTCCATCTAGATGAGCTCCCCAAGCTTTGTCTGAGGCATCTGTCGTTAAAATCTGACTCGCCTCTGGCCGGGTCACAGAGAGTCCCTTGTTTAGGTGACATTCCTGAGCCCACCACAAAAATTCCTTTTGAATGCAAGGTATTATTTGAATGACAGTGTCTAGATCCTGGCAGTGCTGTGTCCATACATTTTTGAGATACCATTGCAGCTTCCTCATATGCAGTTTGGCATTGGGAAGCACCAGAATACAAGATGCCATGAACCCTAAGGCTTGAAGGACTGTCCTTGCAGTCAGCCCGGACTGATGAGATAGCTGATGGAAGTAAATGGATAGACTCTTTTGTTTGTCCGGGGTTAAAAAGGCCATCTGGGATGCTGTATTCAGTCTCACACCCAGAAAGCACATGTCCTGAGAGGGTACTAGACTGGACTTTATTTCGTTCACAGAATACCCCAGGCATCTTAGCACTGCTATCACATATTCCAAATGATGAAGAAGCTGTTCCCTTCCTTGAGCCAGAATCAGGCAGTCGTCCCAATAAGGATAGATCTGTATTCCTTTTTGCCTGAAGAAAGCTATCACTGGAGCCAGAACTTTCGTGAACACTCTGGGCGCAGTAGATAAGCCAAAGGGCAATGCAGAGAACTGATAGTGAGAAGTCCCAGCTCGAAAACGCAGATACTTCCTGCAACTTAGTCTGATGGGAACATGAAGGTAAGCCTCCTTGAGATCCAAAGTTACCATCCAATGATCCTTGCCCAGCAGAGGTAAAAGCTGCTGTAACGTCAACATTTTGAACTTGGGAATGTCCAGATAAGTATTGAGGGTAGATAAATCCAAAATTGGTCTCCACGTGTTCCCCTTCTTTGGTACTAGGAACAGGCGTGAATAAAATCCTAGGCCCACTACTGGCATAGGGACCGGCTGTATGGCCCCTATTTGGAGTAACAGAGAAACTTGCTTGTGAGCCTCTATTCTTTGTTGAGGAGGAACGTCTGGCATGCCTTTGAAAGGAGGCAAGGTATGGAAATAAAACCTGCAACCGTGGTGTATGATATCCAATACCCATCTGTCTTGGGTAATTAAACTCCAATTTTCTTTGAAAAGCGCCAACCTTCCTCCCAAAGGTGCTGCCAGACGAGAAGGCTCTGGCAGCTGAAAAGGTAGGTCATTGGGTCTGTTTACGAAAGGACTGACCCCTGCCCTCACCCGAAGACTGTGCAGGAGAACTCCCTGTTCTAGGCCTGAAAGAGCCCTGAGCTCTGCCCCTACCACGTCTAGATCTACCCCTAGACTGGGAATCATAAGCAGGATACGTCCACCCCTTAGTAGGCCAATTTCTACTAAACTTTGGAGGCTGGACCTGCAAGAAATCTTTAACAGTCTGCATAGACTTAGCCTTGTCTTCCATTTTCTTCAAAACTGCCTCAACAGGAGGACCAAACAACACGTCAGATTGCAAAGGAGCATCTAAAATCCTTGTTTTAACATGTTCAGACAAATTTTGATCCCTTAGCCAGGCGTGCCTGCGAAGAACTGACCCAGTGGCAGCCACCCTAGACGAGGCCTGTACAGCATCAAAACCACATTGCAAAGAACGCTTACCCACCTGTTCAGAAACATGTACTAAATCTTGCAACTCTTTACAATCAATACCTACTGCCAGAGCATCAACCTTAGACTTCAATTGTGAAAGGAGATAGTTTTGGTATTTCAACATGTGAAACTGGCAATTCAAAGCCCTCATAGCAAGAGTGGAAGAAGTATAAACTTTCTTTCCCCATCTATCCAAGGCCCTAGCCTCTTTGTCTGCAGGAACCGGATTCTTAACAACAGAAGCCTTAACACCTTTAGGCCCCTGGCTAACAGTTTCTGGGTCTGCCCTAGGACTCTTAAAAGATACTTATGAGCTTCAGGCACCCTGTAATACCTATCCGCTTAACAGGAGCAGGAGGCAAAGAATCAGGATTAAGAGAAGCCTCTGTAAAACATCTTCCACTACATCCAAAACAGGAGGTATAGCCAAAGGCCTATGCTGGGGTAAAACAAAAATTCCCTAAGCCTTTTCCTGGAATCAGAGAAGTCCTGACCTTCCCACTTAAAATGCTCCCTCATGGAATGAAGAGTTTCTGAAAGAAAAATCCTCAGGAGGAGAAGCAGAAGGAGTAGAATCATCCACATCAGAATCCGAATAAGGAGAGTACTCCTGCAAGTCTTCAGCCGAAGACTCTGACACATCTGAAGCCTGCTCAAAACCACCCAGCTCAGGCTCCACCCTAGGCCTCATCAGGAGGGGGCATAGAACCCCTAATCAAAGTGATCAAATCTTCTGCCATTTTAAGCATATGCTTCTTGGGCACAGTTCCTGAAGAGCTAGGGGTAACACCAACTGAAGCTAAACCTGGCCTGCCCCTGGGAGAAGCCTTAGAAACAGAGGGAGAGGGACTAGCCACCCTAGGAAGGGAGGGGAGTATAGTAACCTGAGAAGCCCCCTCAGCCTGACTTGCCTCCAGAGAGGCCACATCTTGCAATACTAAAGTCTCACCCTGGGAACACAAAGAAACCTCCGGTGGAGCCACCGGCTCCACCGACCCCTCTAAAGAACCGGCGTCCGGTACAGACGGTTCTTCCAGCCTAGGCTTAACTGCTTTGTCCTTGCGCTTCTTCGAAGAAGCGGGCGTCGGAGCATCCGACGGCATTTTATAATTGCACCGCTTCCCAAAGACTAACCTTGCACAATCCAACCTCCTCTTTATAGTGCGTTTATTAAATCTAGCACAAGAGCGACAGCCAACAACGTCGTGCTCAGGCCCTAAGCAAGGAATACACAAAGTATGATAATCGCTATGCGGTATCTGTTTCCCACAAGAAATGCAATTATTGACTTTTTCTGACATCCGCTAAAACACTGAGGCAAGAAAAAACTAAAATATTCCCAACGGGTACTTAGCCAACTTTGAACTCGGTCTGAAACTTCGAAATCGAAAAATCTCAGAACGCCAACCGGCACTTGCAATGCTGCTTCTGCATCGGACCATGCGGCAAAAAAGACTGAGGATATGACGTCGGTCATGCGCATTTGTACCCTGACGTCCTGATGTCAGTCAAATGCGCCTTGACCGACGTCAGCCTTATACTTTGATATTCGGGCCGACCGAGGACAGCGGACTACCCAAGTGTAAGGACTGCAGCAATGTGAGATGAAGAACATCTGCTTCTGCTACGGGCTCCATGGCAAGAAAGACTGATGTAATGACTTCGGCTGGGACGGTAAGGCTGATACCTTCTTCAGGGAATCCAAACATCTGGATGCAGACTCTGCACAGATCAGTAAGTTGTCCAAATACAGAAAATGTGGATGTCCAGAGTCTGACAGTGAGCTACTACCACTGCAAGCACTTGGGGTGCAGTTAATAGCTCAAAGGGCAATACAGAAAACCAGACACAACAAAGATGAAAAATCTCTTGAAGTAATAAGCTTCCTTCAAATCCAGGGTCTGGGAGGAGTTTTTGACTTAGGTGGAGGCCCTGCCTTTTTTTTTAACCGATGGTTGACACGGGTGTAGGGGAGGTAAAGGTAAAGATTTTAGGGGAAACTAGCTATCCAAAATGCCAAACGCATAGCAAAAAAACCCCACTAAACGCCTGGAGCTCAAGACCACGCTGCTGGACTGGAAAGTGGCAAACGAGATGAGAGGGAAGGAGATGGAGGGGCATTATGGGTAGGGGAGGAACTTGGAGCTCAGATCAGATGCTGCTGATGTGGCCATCTCAGATCTGATCTGGATCCGAATACCCACAGGTTGAAGATCAAATTAAGTAAACTACTTCAGATGAAGTCTATTTCTACAGGGACACAACACTGAATATTGCAATGAGAAAAAAAGACGCTATTTCATTAATCTAGAACAAAGCACAAAATACACATCACAAAGATCCCAAATTTTAATAAATGCTAGTTACTTCTCCACAGAAACAGCGTAAACAGTTTTAAGCAAGGAATTAAATATAAACTTAAGAAAAAGTCCTGTCAAAAAAGTTTAACAAAGGGTGCCAAAATTGCAATTTAATGAAAAAAAAATGTTTAAAATGCTGCAAATATACTCATCTAAAATAATCATAGTCCTAAAGAAAAAAAATGCAAATACAGCAATGTGTCCTATCAAAACTTTCAAAGGAAAGTTTAATCAATGGAACTAACTGCCTTGAATTACTCCTGGTTCTGACAGCATGAGGCAATGACAGGAACCGCACTGAAATGACCTTAGCATAGAAAAGTGGCATGCCCGAATGGCCATAAAACACTTTAAAATGTTAAAAACCACAGAAACTCAGAATCAGCTTAAAACAAACAGTATAGCTCATACTCAAAGTGAAATAAAACTTAAAAAACATACAAATTTCTAATAAGAAAAAAAAACAAGGAAAAAGGCAGAATACACATTTCAAGCACAGGCAGAAAAAACTCTGCCTCAAAGTAGAGACCAGCATTTGCTGACATGACAAATTAAAAGGTGAATGAACTGCTCAGGGCCCTTTATAAGCATCCAACCATACTACCCAAATGTTTGTTCTCCTGCACCCACAAAAAAAAAAAAAACAGACCTCCATGACATGTCAAACATGTTTATGTCTAAGGTTACTGTACCCTTCCATGGGTCCACATACCTTGTGATGACCAAGTAAAATGTCCTCATCTCAGGGGAGGTGAAATGAGTGAATTAAGTCTTACTTCAACAACCAAGCCTTCAGTGAAGAATGCAAGAGCTCACTCCACATGAGATGACAAGCTAGAAATTCTGGTATGGATTTTTATGCTTGGGAAGAGGGAAGCTAGCATGGTAGGATACACCATTCAGTGTAGCAGCTGAGGCACACCTTGTCTTCTCCCTTTATGGTCTGTTGCCAATGCCACAAACTTGATCTCTCACTAGTTGAAATAAAGGTGATACAGGAAGAGACAGAAGCCATCACATGGACTATAAGGTGCAACAAATAACACAAGACAAACCAGAAGATACTTCTGGATACTCATGCTATTCAAGTCAGAAGTGATAAACCTCATGACACCCATGCAGAAGGGAACTGAAAGTTTGACTGCCGAATCCTACACTAAAGCACTGTGTGAGCATATCCACTCATGCATGAATTGTGCCATTCCAAACAGAGCAAAGATGCTCTCCTACAAAAAAAGGAAGCCAATCTGGTGGTGCCCTGTCATAAACTATACAAAAGAAGGAAGAAACTGCTGCAGAAAAGAGGAAAATCCCAGGATGCAAAAAACTCCCTTATCATACTCAGTAAGAGGCTGAGATCCCTCATAAAATCCTCCAAAGCTAAGTACGAAAATAAAACTGCCAAAGATTCCAAAGACAACCACAAGGCATTCTATAGCTATATCAAGAATCTAAATGGCAATGCTCAGATCTGCTCTGAGCTACAACAGAACGGCATTAAATATACTGATAAACAGGAAAAGAGCACCAGCAAGCCATAATCACCTTAAAACATTTAATGTGCTCCACAGCAAGCAAAGCACAACACAGCACACAATAACGCTGAAATTACTACCAGTTCGTTTTCATCTCCAACTTCATCAGAAAAATGCTGACAGTCCAAACCCCTCCCCATGTATACCTTTGCACACTGCCAAAACTTAAATCATGTGACATTGAATTCCATTTTAACCCTTTCCTAAACACACCTTAAAACAGGCATAATAAATACAACTTTTCCCAGTTTAAAACACTTTTAAATATCTAAAAACAAACTTTCAAAACCTGTAGTAAATAAACAGATGGATATAAAAAATGAATGCATGTTAAAAATGAATAAATGAATGTAAAAAAAAATCAAGTAAAATCAATCTTGTTGAACAATATTTCAAACCACATGTGTAAAATTCATAACTTCGCTGCTCTTAATTTTAAAACTGGGGCTAGGGAGACCATGTCATTCAAACTTGGCCACCTATTGGCTTCTAATACCAGTTGCCAGTAAACCTCTCTATATTCCAACAAGGTCTCCCAAGAACCACCTCTACCATCCATTACCACTTCATCTAATACAACAAAAGTTTGATTAAATATACTGATCCCAAGGACAATGCCAATATCCTGGCAGACTGATTCAGTGTCAACTTCACCCCCCTCTCACCCCTAAAGTGCCAATCTCAATACTGAAAGATTGCCAAATTCTGGTATTCACGACCACACAGGTAAAAATTGCACTCTGCAAAGCTAAGAATACAGCATCCATGAGACCAGACGACATCCCGGGCTGTGAACTACATGAACTACAAAATGAACTGGCACCTCACCAAGTGTCATGTTTAATCATAGCCTCACCTCAGGCTTCGTGCCCACTGAGTGGCGTACAGCTACAGTTATCCCGCTCCACAAGGGGGGATCCACCTTGGATCATGGGAACTACCGTCCCATCAGTCTGACGAGCCTGATCTGCAAAGCCATGGAACATATCATCATGGAACTTATAAACAAAGACACTGGCAACATTCAAACACTGGACCCCACCCAGTTTGAGTTCGTGAAGGGCCGATCGAGTCTCCTGAACCTGACTGACTTCTTTGAATCAGTCTCCAGAGCCGTGGATGAGGGTAAGGCGGTCCACACAGCCTATCTGGACCTCGCCAAGGCCTTTGACACCATCCCACACTCTGGAATAATAGATAAACTTACTAAGCTGGGCATAAATCCCTACGTTACTTGATGGGTTGCCAACTGGATTACTGATAGAACCCACACTGTAAAAGAAGCCAACTCCAAATCCAGCTCCAGACAAGTGATAAGTGGAGTACACCTCAGGGTTCAGTCCTGGGACTGCTCTTGTTTGGCATCAAGTTCGCTGAAGTACAGGCCAACACTAAGGGACTCTGGCTAACAAAGTTAGCAAATGACTGCAAATTAGGAGCCATTACTGAATCCCCATATTATGTGGATATTCTACAAAGGGCCTTACAGAAACAGATGCCTGGTGCCAGAGCCATGGGCTCAAGCTCAATGTCAAGAAGTGTACAGTTATCCCCTTTGGGAAAAACTATGTACCTGCGAATTACCACATAGGTGGATGTACACTAAACAGCGAAAGTGTGATAAGAGACTTAGAAACACAGGTGGACAGTGGTCACCTTCAAAAACCACATCGCCACCACAGTCAGGAAATCCTTCGATGTGGCACACCTCATCACTAAGGGTTTTTCATCCAGAAAAAAAGGAGGTCATTGTCCCCACTGTACTCATCCCTCATTAGCCCCATCATAGAGTAAAACACCCTGTTTGGTACGTACCTCACAAGACATTTGCAACAACTGGAAAGGCCACAGAAACACCTCACTAAAAGAATCACAGGCCTAAAGCAGATGCCCTATGATGACCGACTAAAAAAACTCAAGCTATACTATTGTATATCGTCTACTCAGAGGCGATCCCTGCTTAACATACAAGGCCATGTCAAACCCAGAACTGTTGGACAAGCTACACTTAAAGAAATCCCAATCCATCAGAGCCACATGCTCCAGGGAACTAAACCTTGCATCACAATGAACAAAACATGCTGGAGGGATAAGGTTCCTAACCCAGATACTCCCCATACTCTGGAAAAGACTGCCAACACAGGTCAAGCAGAGCACCTCCTTGGCCCTCTTCAAAAGGAACCTTGACGATTGGATAGGAGATAGGAAATTTACCCCAGGGATCACATCAATCGGCCTGCTAGACAGGGGTCCACAGAAGTAAATATTGTAGGAAGAAATAGCCAGGGAATTGTTATGGCTAGGCTTGTATAGGCCCTAGGGCCGATAGCCTAGTACCAATCTATGAACAGTGAGAGGGGGTTCAGGCCTACACAGTCATTGGATCCCCTCTCCTTTTTTCTACCCGTTTCTGGCACGGTTTCATGCTGGTTCTTCAACCAGGCACCCTCCTAAGATTAAGCTTTCTGTGATGTGCTAGACCTCAACTTCCTCATACCTAGTTCTACAAATGGCTGTGTTGAAGTGCTGGCACTTCACACAGTTTTTCATATTGTAAGCCTCTCCCTGGGAATATGAATAATGCTGGAGTTACCCCTGGCATCAACTGCTAGATTTTTCCAATGGCATATAATTAAGATTATGTGAGCTGCGTAAGAAGAAGAAAATAAATGAGGAGCAAAGGAGCTAGGTACTCCATAATACCTCAGCAATTAACATCATTACTATGTCATTAGGTGCTGCGGTGGTGGTGCTGCGGTAGCGTTGTTGCCTCATAGCAAGACGTTGTCCCGTTCGATTCTCAGCTAGAGTGTCTTCTGTGTGGAGGCATATGTGAATGGGGTGTGCCTTCGTTGAAGGTTGTGCATCAGGGCTGGTAACCCGGTACGTAAAAATCCACTACCAATCATTAGCGGACCGGAGTTCCGCTGTGGCGACCCCTAACTGGGAAAAGCCGAAAGACACAAACAAACTATGTCATTAGGTGCTGTGTAAAATCTCCAGACATGTGTGTTAGTTTCAGAACTCTGCCAAGCGTGGGATGTCGGAAGAGGAATTCTTCAACAGTTAACTCCACTCACTCACCTTGGGCATTCAAAGTTAGTCTAAGTCTTACCTTAACAATTTGCTTGCCTGGCAAAGCTTCAGTGCTGGTGATCTTCATAATCACTCCACTTACAAACTGCAGATCCAAAGAATTTTCCTTTTCAGAAAGCTGGACTTCATCACTGGGAATCTCTATGTGATTAAAGAAATGGGGTAATAGTAAGTGTTATCATTTAACATAAACCATTTATATAATACCAATTAAATACTAAAAAAATGCAATAACTGACAACAGTTCATGCACCTGCAAAGCAGCTGCGACATTTTAAAGGAGAGAGGAGTTCTGGTATGTTGGCAATGTAATAGACAGCAGTATTGGACTCTCTTCACTTTGGCAAACATACAGGCACAAAAACAAGATCCCCATAGAAAGATAAACATGACAGCAGAATGTGAAGTGTTGCTAGAGACAATACATATCAAAGAAAAAGAAAGGTATAATACAAAGTTCGAGAAAAACAGTGTGCAATGACCAAAGCAGCACTGAAAACATATCTAATCAGGATACAGGCCACAAGGGAGCGTGGAACATAGCAGACGGAGGAAAAACTGGGGAAAATGTTCATGGAGGTTAAGACGCTAGGTGATTCTTTGACAGACAAAAAAGCTAGATAAAGTAGTATTTGCACTCGCACTTCGCTCGGACAAGTTGGAAGTTTTAAACAACAAGAAAATGTTAGCAAATAGAGTCATGGAGATGGAAGTCCTTCAAGAACTTGAAGATAGTGAGCAAAGTGAAAACATGAGATTGACAAATGTTCCTGATAGACAAAGGAAAAAACTGTACTGCTTTTGTGGTTGAACTAATAAGCAAATGGACTGGTCTTCCAAAAACAGAGATCTTAATGGACAAAGTCCATAGGGTGTATATTACCATACTTCCACCCAAAAAAATCCCCTCACCATGTAATAGTTAAAACATAAAGGACAGTTTCGGAGTTTGCTCTGGCAAAAATGGACTGTCCTAAAATATGAGGAGCAGCAGATCTTCATATAATAGAACTATCCACTAAAAACTAGATTACAAAGAAGAAAGTTTGTCTTGTTTTTTAAGGTATGCAGATGAGTTGAAGGTTTCATTTACTGTACCCTGCAATTTTCAAGATATACTTTCCGTCTGGGGTAAAGACATTTCTAGATATGGAAAACATGGAGGAAGAAATGAAAAGTACAGACAACACTTACAGAAGGGAGATGGAAATGGAGAGGAGACCTAGCACGAATCACATTGGCAACCAGAAACCTGTGCAAGATGGCCACTTAATTTATTTTCTATGTTCCAGAAAAAAATGCAAGGTAGACAAAGACATGTAGAAACATTCAATGTAAGTTAAGAATATGCTCTCTGAAAGTGAGATGGTGTAAAATATTTGTCACCAACGTGGAGAAAGAATGAATGCAAGATGTCTTTTTTGTGCATAAAGGGAAAGGAATGACACTATAAACCATGGTCTGAACTGAAAAGGTTGAGGTAGGATTTTTTCCCTTTACTTATCCATGACTAAGTTTGTAATTAAACTAGAGTAAGGAACAAACAGAAATTAATAGAATAGAAAATGTGGCCCCTGTATGCAAACAATTAAAAGACTGTGTTCACTAGTGCTAACAGGTGGTTTGGAAAGGTATTGGCAACAGATGTTAAAATAAAGGTGAATACCACCCTAAACTATAAAAAAAAATATTAAGTGCAATAGAGAACACAGTTTGTTTAAAAAAGGGGGATATATATTGCTGTCCCAAAATGTGGAAAAGTAATGGACAGTTATGAGCCAATGATCACGCAAGCTGTTGGGAAGATATCAACAGATGGAGGTGTATAGAGAGATCCCTGCTGAAGGGAAATGATTCCATGGCACAGGTACACTTTTTTACAAAAATTCTCATACAAAGCAAAGTTGGAAGAAACATTAAATTGTCACAGAGGCTTTGAATAGAGAACTGCAGGTTATAAATACATGATAAAGCTCTCGTGCTAGACATTGGAAACAATGCATAAAAATGGGAGTACTCTCTGGACATAAAAGGATGGGTGTGGGGTGGTTTTGATGACATGATAAAAAACAAATTAAGAAGTAGACAATAAGAGGCATGGAGTGAAAGCTGAATAAGTCAGAAAACAAAAATCGCTGACAAAGGAAATTAATTTACCATGACTGTGAGAAAGTACTATACAAGGCTAAAAGAGTCGAGTAGGTGTGTTACAGTACATGTAAGAGTTTTGATAAAGTGCAGAGAATAGCCATATCTGGACCAAAAAACATGAGTACAGTGGAAGTGAGGTGTTTCCCAATATATTAATGTACATAGTTTAAAAAAAGGTTTGTTCAAATGGGGAAGGTATGAGGGGGAAGTACAAATTACCGGCTTACACTGATGAGGGAAAATAATATGACACGAGTGGAGAATTAAGAAAGTGGTGTCAATTAATAACACATAAGCAGATAGCTAGAAAGGGAGGATACAAGCATCAAGAGTGGAAAATAACTGTAATTGTGAGATGTGAATGGAAAGTTTAGATAATGAAAGGATCTCAGTACATACCAAGGACAGTGATTATTTAAAAACATGGGAGCAACACAAAAGAAAACAAAGTATATAAGTAAGGATAATGAGAACAGGTTGGGGTCTGCAGCTGACATTTTTAACCCTGAATGTGAATGATCTCTAAGACATGGTAAAAAGAGAAAAGTACGGAAGCACATAAATCAGACGCCGTGTGGATTAATATTTTACGAGACCCATTTAAATAAAACAGGAAATGACAAATTTGTACGAACAAGGGGGACATTTTTTTTATACTGAGGAGGTAGAAGTAAAGAAAAGAGGTGCTATGACAATCATTAGGTATGTACCAAATCTTTAAGAAAAGCATGGAAGATATATACTGCTGAAAGGATTGGGGTAAAAATAGGATTACTGTGAGAAGCATCTATCTGCCACCAAAAACGAAAAAGAAAAGATAAGGCAAGATGGTGGAAAAAATCATAGAATTCTAGCAGAGGATTTTACTGATGGCAGGAGACTGGAACATAATTCACTTATCAGAGGGATGTTAACATAAAACAAGGCAAGGGCTGTTGTAGTGGAAATAAAACTGCTCAAGCAGTTGAAGTATATGGATGCAGAGATGCACGCAAGACACTGCAGGGAGAAAGAAACAAATGTTAAGAGATCAATTAAAGCAAATAAAAGAGATACTTATAACAAGCCAGGATGAGATAATAAAAAATGTGGGATAATAATTAAAAGAAATTGCAAAAGTTCTTAAAGGATCAGAATTCGAGTGTCAGGGAATGGTCTGATTCCAGACGAACAAGTTAAAAATAATGAAGGAGTTATGATACCAAGATAATCTGCAAGGAGAAAAAGAAGGGGAACTTGGGCAATTGGAAGAAATCTGGAACAGTTATTTGGAGGAAGAAATATGGCAGAAGCAAACATGGCTAAGAAAGAAATTTTCTACAAATACTCCCGAGTTACAAAGATGGCTAACACTTATGCTTTGACAACAAAAAGTGGAAAATACAACTGTGAAGATAAGAGATATGGAGAGGTTTTTCAACAGCATGTACAGCAGATATATGCAGAGTAACAGAAGACAATGGAGTGGGAAAGGGAGTATGAGCAATTTATGAAGGAATTCTTATCAGAGGAAGATACAGAAAAAGTAACTCCGAGAATATCAATACAGGAAACACAAGAGCAGATGCTGAAAATGAAGGGCAAACCACCTGGACAGGACACATTAGCAACACAGATATGGAAGGAAGGAAGAAGAGGAAGTGAATCAAGTGTGGTACAAGTCATTTCATGAAATTTGGGAGGAGAAAAGGATCCCAGATTCTTGGAAGCAAGCAACAATTTCTGTTCTGCAAAGGAAGGGAGAGATACCTCCAGTCCAGAGTCATAAAGACAAATAGCAGTATTAAATCCATCCATCCATCCTCAACCCCTTTTCCCATTTTTGCATATGGGGTTGGGGTGTCACTTCAACAGTGACAATCATCTTGAGCCAAGATTTATACTGCCAGTTGGCTAGCCCTGCTGCGGTAAAAAGCAGTATTAAATCATGATTATAAATTGTTTACAGCCATACCAGTAAAGTGGATTGCAAAGGTGCTACCAAAAATTATTCAAGAAGATAAATCTGGTTTTGAAAGAGGTAGGTAAACCTTTGACAATACTCGACTGGTGAATATGATACATATGAAACTAGAGGAAATAAAAATACCTTTGGTGCTGATATGATTAGGTACAGAAAAGGGATTCAAAAGGGTGAACTGGAAATAATTACAGGAAACATTCAGGAAGATGAAATCTTGAGACGTGCTAGTAGAATTACTCCAGCCTATACAAAAGCTCTAATGGAAGGGTAAACACAAAAGGCACAATTACAGGGGCAGCCCCATATGAGCATGGGAACCAAGCATGGTTGTCCTTCTCCTCATTGATTTTTGCAATATACTTAGAACCTCTAACCCCAAAGTTATGGCAGTCAAACATTAAAAGATGGCAGGGAAGGACAACAGAAAATAAACTACAACTGTTTGCTTGTATGATAAGCTAATACTCTTGTCGAACCCAGACAATGTCACTATAAATTTGATTAGGATGCTACAAGATTTTTGTAGGATACAAAACTAATAAGGATAAAACAAAAACAATCAGCATAAAGTAATCCCTGTCGAGTGAACTAATGGATAGATTTCTGAATTTTGGGGAGCATTATATATTTAGGAATATGGATCATGAAAAAAGCACAAGATTCTCCAGCTGAGTCACAGTAATGAGAGAAAATAAAGCAAATGATAGAAAGATGGGAAACAATAATGGTAGATTTAGATCAAAAGATAAAAGCTATTAAAATGTTTACAATGGCTCTAATCATATAGTTAGGGCAGGCTTTTATATATAGGCAAGAAGACTGGGCTCACATGGGAAGAGAAATATCTAAAAACATATGGGAAGGACAAAAGCTCCAAGTGAGCTGCGATATAATGACAAGTGCAACAGATGAAGGCGACTGTGAGTACCAAATTTATAGCAATATTGTTATGTGACTTAAGGCTACTATGCTACCTCCAAGATATATGTCCACACATACTGGATGGAGAAATTATTTTCTCCACAAAAACTTGTTTTAAGGCAAGGAGACTGGAATGATATTAAAATGGGAGGGGGAGAGAGAGGGAACAAACTCAAACTTATCATTGCTGACAAGAGTCCACTATAAAGCAGGGAAATTGAGCTTGGTGGAATTTTGAGGTGATGGCGAGAGGGATGACCAAAAAAAAAGTTATATGCTTATCATAACAATCCATCTGTGTTGTCCATTTTCATTCTTCCTCAACAGATGGGTTCAGATCCGATGCTCAGATCCGAATCAGCCATTACTAAAGCTTGTGGTAACCAAAAACTCTTGAGCTTCATGATGCACCAACCCCAAGTTACCTCATATCTTGTTTGCTAACTTTAACAAAAAGGAAATCTTTAACATGCATAAACATAGTAGGTGTAAAAATGCATGTGCTTAATACAGAAAGAGACTATATCTGGAGCTCAATATCAAGAACAATGATGTCCTCAAATAGCTCATTCTTCCAGAAGTTTGAGAATAGAAAGGATGGGGGTTGGTGGGCAGGAAGTTGAGGAAGAATGAAAATGGACAACACAGACGGAATGTTATGGTAAGTACATAACTTACCTGATGTCCATTTTCATTCTATCCTCAACAGATGGGACAGAGTTCCCAGCTACTTATAATCCCAGGTGGACTATAAGGAAGGATATTCCGAGCACAGTTGAACCAAATGATGCTCTACCGCTGGAGACCAGATCCAACTTGTAATGAATAATAAATATATGAGGAGTAGCCCAAGTTGCTGCTGCACATACATTGTCCACTGACGCTTTGGAAAGAAAAGCTGAAAAATTGCCATGGACCTAGTTGAATGACCTTGTACAGGTTGTGGTGACGTAGTGCCCAATTTGCTACAGACAAATAAAATACTGGTTTGTCCAATTTTGGGTTCTGCAAAGGAAACAAATAACTGTTCTGTTTTTCTGATGTCTTTAATTCTGCGTAAATAAAAACGTAATTGTCTGTGAGCATCTAATAAATGTAACATGTATTTACATTGGTTTTCAAATTTAGGGAAGAATACTGGCAAATTAATGGACTGATTGATATTAGATTCTGACACCACCTTGGGAAGGAAAGAGGCATTAGTTTGTAGTGTCACTCTATCCTTTTGAAAGATCGAGTATGGAGGTTTAGAAAACAAGGTTTGAATTTCTGAAACTCGTCCAGCAGACATAATGGCTACTAGAAAAAAAAGTTTTCCAAGTGAGATACATAAGGTCACATTTAGCTGCTGGTTCAAAGGGGGAATGTATTAGAGCTTGCAGTACCAGACTGAGATTCCATGGGGGAGCATGGTCCTTAAATGGAGGTCTCAAAAGTACAGTGCTTTGCAGGAATGCTCTGCACAATTTGTGAGAGGCTACTGAAGAACCTTTGAATCCAATATGAAAATCTGATATTGCTGCTAATTGAACTTTAATGGATGAGGAACTACTCCCTTCTCCAAAAAGTAAGGCTAAAAATTCAAGTATGTTATGTATAGGAGCTGGAAAAGCCTGAACATGATTTTGTTGTGCCCAGTAAACAAATCTTTTCCACTGACTTGTACAAAGTTTTCTTGTTGAAGGTTTATGGGAAGATAAAAGAATATATCAGAAAGGGGAATAAAGCATTGGTTGTGTGCCTATTAAGTGAATAGGAGAAACCAAGCCTTCAGCTGAGATGCGAAATGTCAGGATGGATCATGCCCAACAGGTGAGACAGGAGGTCTGGAGTTGGATCCAGGTTACAAGGTTGATGAATTAAATGAGACCAAAGGAAAAGAAACCAAATTTGTTGAGGCCAGCATGGTGCAATGAGGATGACTTTGCTCATCACCCTGACAGATGGGATCGGTGGGTAGGCATAAAGTAGACCGGGAGGGGACCAGTACAGAGCAGAGGATGACTTTGCTCTTCAATCTGACAGATAGGATCGGTGTGTAGGCGTAAAGTAGACCGGGGGGTCAATCGTGAAGTAGAGCATCCCTCGGTGATTCCCCTGTGGGGGGATTAGGGCAAAGTAGCTGTTGCATTTGCTGTTTAGGGAAGAAGCAAAAAGGCTGCAGCAAAGCTGGCACCATCGACGAAAAAACATTTTTGTCACATTCCTATTGAGGGACCACTCATAAGGTAGAAGAATGCACCTGCGCAGTCTGTCAACTATCACAATGGACTTCCTCGGAATGTGCATCGCTATGAGAAAGTGATTGGATAAGATCGCTCTTTGCCACACTCTGAGAGCTTCTTGACACAAGGGGATGATCTGGTCCCTTCTTGTTAGTTGATGTACCAAACTACAAACATATTGTCCGTCTGAACTGCAATTGTCCCCAAAGGGAGAGCATCGTGGAAGGCCTGCAATGCTAAAAGCACTGTTCTCATCTCTAGAACATTGATATGCCAAGTTGGCCTCTTCAGACGACCAGCTGCCTTGGATTTTTCCCCCAGAAAATGCCCCCCCCCCCGACAACTTGGAAACATCCGTGGTCACTATGGTCTTGGGTTGCCGGGGAACGAATGGACAGCCTTGTAGAACCTGATCTTACTGAATCCTCCACCCAAGATCTCTCTTGCATATTTGGGTGATTCGTATCAGAGTTGACATAGGTTTGTAAAGTATCGACCACTGTGCTGCCAGCATCCACTGGAGAATCCTCATGCAAAATTTGGCTAAAGGTACTAGTGTTATCGCTGCTGGCATTGATCCTAGAGCTTGAAGGACCAAATGGGCTAAAATCTTGGTACTGCAGATTATTTTTCTGACCTGTGATCTTAATAGTTTGAACCCTTGAGGGAGGTAGTGAAGCTAACATTGACTTTGTGTTGAAAACTGCTCCCATGAATTCCAAATTCTGGGTTGGTTCCAGTTGAGACTTGTCGTAGTTTATGGTTATTCCCAGATAAGAACAATTCTGAAGAACATGATCTCTTGTCCATATCAACTGATGCCTGCTCGGGACAGTAATGAGCCAGTCGTCTAGATATGGAAACAATGTGAATCCCTGTAGTCTCAAGTGAGCTGCTACTACTACTGCCATACATTTGGTGAACACCCTGGGGGCTGTGGTAAGGGCAAAGGGTACAACTCTGAACAGGTAATGACTGGCTCCCAGCTGAAGCGCAAGTACCTTCTGGATCGTCTGTTCATCTTTATGTGCTAGTACGCATCCTGAAGTTCTATCAAGCACATCCAGTTGTCCTTGCCCAGAAAAGGGAGAAGGGACTGAACAGTGATTATCCGAAACTTGGTATTCCAAACTAACGTGTTCAGGTTGCTGAGATCCAAAATTGGTCTCCAGTGCCTTGTTTTCTTTGGCACATAAAAGAACCTTGAGTATGTTCTGGATTCTATCTGGTCTGGTGGGACCTCTTCGTGACTTTTTTCTAGCAGCTTTTGTATTAGAATTGCTGCTTCTTCCCTCTGATTGGGTGAAACATTGGGAATTTTCATTGAGATTGCAGGTGGAAGGGAAAAGGGTATTATATAGTCTAGAAATAATCCTCTGCATCCAAGTATCTTTTGTTATGTCTAGCCAAGGTCTCTGGTGCAGATATAATCTACCCCTGATTGCCTCCAGAGGCAGACAATTGGGCTTCCTTTCAGGAGCACTGGTAGGGTCTTATCCAAGAAAGAATCTCTGGATACCTGGTTTTGCAGGCCTCCTCTGCCGTCGGGGGATCCTCCTACATTAGAGTTCCCCCTCTGCCCCTGGAGGAATTTCTCCACGTGTGTCCTGGAAAGGACCCAGGGATTTCCTTAACCACATCTTTCAACCACCTCCTTGATTCCTTGAAAACTAACTTTGAGGTGTTAAAGAATGTATGCCCACTGCAGACAAGGTCTTTCCATCTTTCTCATACCCGGACAGTGTATCCTTCACTTTGAGATGAAACAAAGGCATGCTATCAAAGGAAGCATTGACAAACGAAGACATGAAGGGCTTGCCAAAATCACATAAGCACACCCAAGCATGTCTCCTGATGGAAATGCCTAAACCTGTTGCCCTTGAAGTTCCATTGGCTACATGCGAAATAAGCAACATGAATTAATTCGAAACAGATTGCAGGATAGGCAACTGAGAAGTCACGGATGACTGGACTTCTGCAGAAACGTATCCTGAGGGGGTACCTGACAGTTCCTTAATCAAATCCCTCTGTAACCTTGAAAAATGTGCCAAATAACTCAGTGACCTTAAGGAGAAGGTGAGTGAAGCAAAGACATGCTTCCCAAACTTGTCCATCACCCTAGAATGCATATTAGGGGGATGAACAGTGGAACTTTCTTCAGCAAGTTTCATTTTGGTGGCTGCTTCCATGATCATGGCATCAACGGGCACCCCTTTACCTCAAAACAGTTATCTGAAGGTGGTACCATAATCCTGTCCAGTCTCCAGGGTATGGGTTCAGCTGTGTCAGGTTCCATCCATACCCGCCGAGAGACCAATTCTATAAGCTTGTCGATAGGCAGAGTAACCCAGGAGGTAGACAGGCCAGTGATGAAAGCCTCCAGGAATACTGACTACTCAGATGAAGGGTTGCTGGGCGTCCAACTACCTCTCTGTTTTAGGATCTCAAGGATGTCTCCAAATGAGACATCTGGAGGAGATTGTGGGGAACCTTCATGTTTACTGAAGCCCGTATCCTCCATGACTGACTCGAGGGGAGTCCAAGTGCTTCCTCTTGTACTTCTTCCTAGTGACTTCCTCAGTGGGATGCCCTGGGGAGGTATTGGAAGAAAACATAACACCTTGCTGGAAAGCCTGGGGTCTCATACTGGCTTGTCTCTGGTAAAGAGTGATGAGGCTCCAAGTGCAGAGACATCAAGGTAGAAGGTGGAAGATTCATGGGGGTTGGATCGGTCTGTTCAGTTGGGGCAGAAAAAACCCTCTTCAGAACCTTGAAGGCTGATTGTTCTGAAGAAAGAGAAGACCTTGGCTCCGAAAAGACAAGCTTCTAGGCAGCTGTCTTCCACTGCTCTGAAAGTAATCTCCCCAAGGTGGAAGCCAGAGCTGAGCTATCCAGTGCTGAGGCTCTGAGGTGCAGAGACAGCTCTGACAACTTCGGAGTCAACTCCAACATCTTGGATCCAACAGGGAAGCTACTGTTCTGAGTGTCCTCTGGATTAGAGCCAGAAGGCTTGGATCCAGGGACTCTGAAACAGTTGAAGAAATGAGAGGAGGAACTTGAAATGGGGTTGAAGGATGGACCTCCTGACCCAAAGGGGTAGGAGCCTGTAAGACACCTGTATGATTCTACGCTGACAGGATGTTCTGCACCACTCTTTCCACATCTTCCTCTGTCAAATGTCTGGGAGAACGAATGGAAATGACAAGAGACTTGGGTTGGTGATGTTCTAAAATGGGTAAGGGCACCCTTGAAGGTACCAGATCCAAGGATGGGTGAATAACTCATCCTAGGAAGAGATATGCAGCTTAAGGCAGTCGCATGCAACAGCTTTTTTGTCAGATCTGAGGTAGTTGGGTCCATCATTTTCTTCTTCTTTTGATCCAAGGGTGAGGGATTTTTGGATCTTACCAGATCCATATTATGCCTTTTCATAGTCAGCTCTGAAACCAGGGTGAAGTGGATGATTTCAGAAACAAAGGCCTCAAGTCCTTACTTTTACTTTTGGGGAACTGAGTCCCAGATAAAGCCTTTTCGAAAACAGACGGTAGTAGTCCTTTTAAAAAAAAAACTTAATTCTTTCTTTCTACCAATGCCCTAGGATTAAACCCATAGCAGACTTAACAGTCCTCTTATAAGTGTGTAATGGACCAAGGCAGTACATGCATACAGTGTGTGCATCTGACACAGGCAGTTTGTGACATTTTTTAAAGCCAGCAGGGCCTTTTTCAGACATTATACTGCTGATGTAAAAAGAAAAATTTTAAGTAAAAACAGATTTTTTTTTAAAGAAAAGGCAAGAAGAAAAAACTACCAGTGATGATAATAACAGACTACAATATGTATAGAAAAGAAAAAAAAATTACTAGCAATAGTAATCCAAGAGGTACACACAGTACAAAAGATAAACTGTAAAGATGTATCAAAAGTAAAATTACCAACTATGGTAACAACAAAGATCCAAACTCATAAAGGGTAAGAGGCAAGAAACAAAATGAAATATGAGAAGATATAGGAGTTTTAAAGATTATAATTTTTACTTATCTGAGAAAACTAGAGAGCTAGGTCAACCATGTCTTTCAGGGAAAGCGGCAAACAAGATCTCAGGTACCTTGGGGTTGGTGCATTATGGGTAAGGGAGAAGCTTGAGAGGTTTTGATTACAAGGTTTAGTAATGACTGATTTGGATACGAGGATCAGATCCGAACCCATCTGCTGAGGATAGAATGAAAATGGACGACATGAGATCTAGAGTTTAGGGTAAATGCGGATCTGATAAAATGGGAAAAAAGACAAACTAAAATATTGTACTGTGAACAGTTAAGAAGTGGGGAAAAGAGAATGGAACGGTCAGAATTAAGAGAGTGGTATAATAACCTTGACAGGTGAGAATGGATAAAGTACAGTTGTGTACCTACCATAAATGTAGATGTTAGAGTGTATTCACTGTTGCAGTCATTACACTCGGGTTATCCTGCTGGCAGGCGACCTGCAGTTGGCCCGAGTTCCAAAGTCTTGGTCCGGCGTCGGTTGCTGTCGCCTCTTCCCTGACGTCAGTGCGCCAGGGGTATAAAAGATACAACCAATGCAATTTTCTTCAGTTTTTCTTGCCCCAGATGTCAGGTGCCCCCAAATAGGAAGGCTGAAAAGATAAAATTATGCCCAAATACATGCATATATTACTATAAACATTTCCTTCATCTACAAGCAAATACACCACATAGGTAGTATAGAGACGAGAAGTACAGAAAAGTCCCAGCAATGAAAAAAGGGGGATGGTGGGTGGGTAACCTGGACTGCAACAGTGAATACACTTGAACACCTACATTTATGGTAGGTACACAACTGTACTATGTTCATCGTGTTTCACTGTTGCAGTCATTATACTTGGGTAGAATCCCAAAGCTGAGGCTGGGCGGCTGGGTCTAAATTGGATTTGGAGAGGCTATCAGGCCCTGCAGAACTGCAGTGGCAAAGCCTGCTCTGGATTTAGAGTAGAGAGGTAAGTGGTAGTGCTTGGTGCAAGTGTGCACTGAGCTCCAGGTTGCAGCTTCTAAGATGTCTTTGGTTGGTACCCCTCTGAGGAAAGCTGCTGAAGTGGCTGCTGCTCTGGTAGAATAAGGCCTGATGCCCTCAGGCACTGATTTGCCATGTTGTGCATAACAGAAGCGGATGCAGTGTCCTATCCATTTTGAGACTGTCTGCTTTGTAATAGGCTTTCCTTGTGATCCTGCAGCATAGGCTACAAACAGTTGCTCAGTTTTTCTGAAAACTTTTGTTTTGTCCAAGTAGAATCGTAGCTGCCTGTGTATATCCAAAGCGTGCAGAAGTCTCTCCCCTTTATTCTGGGGATTTGGGTAAAAAGTAGGTAAATGAATGGTTTGGTTTAAGGCCACATTGGAGACCACTTTTGGCATGAATGTTGGGTTTGTCCTTAGAGAAACCCTGTCCTGATGAAAAATGAGGAAAGGTTCCACAGCCATTAACGCCTGTAACTCTGAGACTCTTCTTGCTGAAGTTATTGCTAGGAGCAGAGCAATTTTCCATGATAAGAATTTTAGATCAGCTGTGCTGGCCGGTTCAGAAGGAGGCAGTGTGAGTTTTTCTAAAACAAAATTGAGGTCCCAAGTTGGTACTTGTGCTCTCCTTGGGGATCTTATATTTTTTCCCCTCTGAGGTATTGTCGTAGTAGAGGAAGTGAAAAAACAGGAGGTTCCGTATTGTTGGGACTTTCGGCTTTTCCCAGTTAGGGGTCGCCACAGCGGAACTCTGGTCCGCTAATGACTGGCAGTTGATTTTTACGTACCGAGTTGCCAGCTCTGCCACACAACCTTCAACGAAGCTACGCCCAATCACGCATGTCTCCACGCAGAAGACGCTCTAGCTGAGAATCGAACTGGACAGCGTCTTACTGTGAGGTGACAACGCTACCGCAGCACCACCACCGCAGTGTAGGAGGTTCCGTATTGTAATGGGCTGAAATGGCAGAGGCATGGATGTTCCGTATTGTAATGGGCTGAAATGGCAGAGGCATGGATTTTAATAGATAAAAAAGATAAGCCTTTGTCCAGCATCTCAGTTAGGTATTGTAAAATCTGAGGTATATTAGGGACAAGTGGTTCGAGCCCTTGAGCCTGGTTCCAAGCACAGAATCTCTTCCATTTTTCTGCATAAGATTTCCTAGTGCTGGGCCTCCTGGCTTCTAAAATAACATCCATAACAGCTTTAGAGAGAGGTGCAGTCTGAGTGGCTACATTATCTGCCATGCTGCCAGGTTTAAGGGTCTGAGTTGACTGTGCAGAATCTGATTGTTTTGTCAGAAGATGAGGAATTTGAGGCAGAAGCCAAGCTGAGTCTTGAGACAAATTCTTTAGGATTGGGTACCAGTACTGGCGTGGCCATTCTGGGGCGGTCAGGATCATTTTTGGCCTTTCTTGTCTGACTTTTAGTAGCACTTTGGTAAGAAGAGGCATCGGAGGGAAGGCATAGACTGCCAGGCCTTTCCAGCTGAATGATAGAGCATCCACTTTCCATGCTTGAGAGTGATAAGTTCTTGTGCAAAATTTCTGTATTTGGGAATTGTGAGGGGAGGCAAAAAGATCTATGTCTGGGCGTCCCCATTTCCTCGTTATCATGTTGAACACTTGTGGATTTAGCTTCCATTCGTGAGGGTCCATGAGATTTCTGCTTAGTTCATCTGCCAGTGTATTTTTTGTTCCTGGCAGGAATTGTGCCTGCAGATGAACTTGATAGGTCAGTGCTGTGTTCCACAAAGTCATGGCTTGCCTGCATAGGGGGCAGGAATGTGTGCCCCCTTGCTTATGTACCACATAACTGTGGTATTGTCCGTCTTTATTAATAGTTGTCCTGGATATAGTAGGTCCTTGAAAGCTGTCAGGGCATTCTGTACAGCTAGCATCTCTTTTTGATTGATGTGAAGATGCATTTGTTCCTTGGGCCACGTGCCCTGAATACATTTTCCTGCCATATGTGCCCCCAGGCATAATCAGATGCATTCGCTGTTATTGTCTGCCTGGCTGTAGATAAGATGAAAGGCTGTCCCCTTATTGTGGTGACAGGCCTGGGACCACCATCGAAACTCCTGTTGTAGGCAGGAAATTAAAGGAATGATTGTCTCCAGGCTGTGACAATGCTGAGTCCAAACACTTTTTAGATACCACTGTAGTTTCCTCATATGCAGTTTTGCATATGGAATTAGTAGAATGCAGGATGCCATGAAGCCCAGGGCCTGCAGAATTTTTCTTGCAGGGAGCTGGGTTTTTGTTGCCATCATTTGAAAGTAATGAGTCAGTTGCCTTTGCTTGTCTGGCGTGAGATAAACCATCTGGGCAGTTGTATTTAAGCTTGCACCCAGGAATATTATCCCTTGAGAGGGCACTAGTTTTGATTCCTTTTCGTTTACTGTGTACCCTAGGCAAATTAGTAATCTTTTTACAAACGCCAGATGCTTTAGAAGAATGTCCTTGCTCTCTGCTTGAATAAGGCAGTCGTCCAAGTAGGGATATATCTGAATTCCTTTTTGTCTGCAAAATGCAATTACTGGTGCCAGGCATTTTGTGAAGACCCAGGGCGCAGTAGATAAGCCAAAGGGCAGTGCACAGAATTGGTAATGCATTGAGTCTGCTATGAATCTGAGGTATCTTCTGCAAGATTGTCTGATTGGGAGATGCAGGTATGCCTCCTTGAGGTCCAAAGTAACTAGCCAATCCTTCTTGCCCAGCATGGGCAGAAATTGTTGTAGTGTTAACATTTTGAATTTTGGAACATCCAGGAAAGTATTTAGGATTGACAGGTCCAGTATTGGTCTCCAGGCTTTGTCCTTTCTGGGTACTAAGAAAAGTCTTGAGTAAAATCCTTGTCCCTGTTCTTGCTGAGGAACTTTTTGAATAGCTCCCATGTCCATAAGAGCAGCAATCTGTTTTTGTGCCTCTGCCCATTGGTTTTGTGGCAGGTCTGGCATACCTTTTGATTTTAGAAGCGTGTGGAAGTGGAACTTGTAACCTTGAGAAACAATATTCAGCACCCATTGGTCCTGGGTGATAACGTGCCAATTTTTTGAGAAAAGTGCTAGCTTTCCCCCTAGGGGTGCTGTCAAATGTGCTTGGCATTTGTAGAAGGAAGTCATTGGGACTGTTTCCCATAAGGTTGTGATTTATCTTCCCCTCCTCCTTTGGGGGCTGAAGCACCCCATTGTTTAGGTCTGTAGGAGCCTTGGGGCTGAGATCTGCCTCTTGGGCGTCTGTATCTGCCTCTTTGTGGCCTGTCTGACACTGGAAAGGACCAGTTTTTTGAAGGCCAGTTTCTGCTAAATCTAGGTGGTTGAACCTGTAAGAAATCTTTCACTGTCTGCATTGATTTTGCTTTATCCTCCATTTTCTTTAACACCTCTTCTGCCTTAACACCAAACAAAGTATCATGCTGTAGTGGAGCATCCAATAATTTTACTTTAACATGATCAGGTAAACTTTGTTCTTTCAACCAAGCATACCTTCGAATAACAGAGCCTGTAACTGCGGCTCTACAAGAAGCCTCTAATGAATCAAAACCACATTGCAGAGTATTGCTTTCCCACTTATTCAACTGCATGCAATAAATCCTGCATTTCCTTACTGTCAGGACTTTCTGAATTTGAAACCATTTTCAGTTTTAACAATGACATGAGGTACTGTTGATATTTAAGCATGTGAAACTGGCAGTTTAAAGCCCTTACAGCTAAAGTAGCAGAAGTGTAAACTTTTTCCCCCATCTGTCCAGAGCTCTGGAATCCCTATCTCAGGGGACAGGATTTTTAGCAGTGGAAGTCTTAACCCCTTTAGGACCCTGAGAAATTGTTTCTGGGTCTGCAGCAGGGTTTTTGTAAAGAAATCTACGAGAGTCAGGGACCCTCTAGTACCTGTCTGGCTTGACTGGTGCAGGGGGTAAAGAATCAGGGGACAGACTGGATTCAGAAAAAACATCATCCACAATATCAAGCACAGGGGGGACAGCCAGGGGCCTGTGCTGAGGCAATAAAAGAAAGTCTCTGAGCCTTTTCTTGGATTCTGAATAATCCTGGCTCTCCCAATGGAAATGCTCCCTCATGGTGTGCAGGGTTTCCCCAAAAGAATAATCCTCAGGCGGGGAGGCTGAAGGTATAGACTCTTCTGCATCAGAGTCCTCATAGGGAGGGAGAGAATATCCCTGATCAGAAGAGGAATCAGAGGAAATGGAAACCTGGTCAGAGGAATCACAGTCAGTGTCTTGCCTAGGCCTTTTGTCAGGAAGGGGATGGGAACCCATGATTAAAGTAATTAGGTCTTCGGCCATTTTGAGCATCTGTTTCTTTGGCATAGATGACTGTTCTGGAGAATGCTGTAGTTGTTTCCTTGTCTTTAATGGTGTTTTTGACTTTGCCTTTGCTGCTGTAGTGGGCTTAATTGTAAGCTGTGAAGGTCTGAAAACACCCTCAGAAGCCGGTGCCTGCTCAGCGGCTCCGGACCCATCTGAGGGAATAGTTTCCGTAGGCCCAATACCTTCAGTTTCCACGGGCCTCGGTGTCTCCACATGGCTGTCGGTTACGGCCTGTGGCTCTGAGGTAGTGGATGTCAGGGGCTGCGAAAGCGCCTCACTGAGAACCGGCGACTGGCCTAGAAGAGGCTTCATTGTTGGTTTTGGACCTCGGATGCCTTTCTTTTTCTTTGTCTTTGCGTTTTTTATATATTCCGGTCATCGGTTGTTCCGATGGCATTACGTAATTAAAACTTTCGGCCAAAATAATGTAAAGCAAAATCAAACCGACATTTAATAGTGTGTTTATTGAATCCAGCACAAAACTGACAACTGGTAACGTCGTGGTCAGGGCCTAGGCAAGGAATACAGTAAGAGTGAAAGTCCTTATGAGGTATTTGCTTCCCACAAGAAATACAATTATTAACTTTTACTGACATCGGTCTGCAGCAAGAAAAAGTTTCCCCAACGGGGTACTTAGCTTTAATGAAGACTTCGGTTCTGAAACTCAATTTTGAAAATTTCAGGAGTCGGTCGACCGGCACTTGCGAACTGCTTTTACTTCGGGCACCGCGCGGCAAGAAAGACGGAAGAAAATGGTGTCGGTTGCATCTTTTATACCCCTGGCGCACTGACGTCAGGGAAGAGGCGACAGCAACAGACGCCGGACCAAGACTTTGGAACTTGGGCCGACTGCGGGTTATCTGCCAGCAGGATAACCCTAGTGTAATGACTGCAACAGTGAAACACGATGTACATCAGACATATGACAAAGATACAGAAAAATGAGAGATAAAAAAGCTTCTAATACATATTTTAATGGAAACAACAACTGAAGAAGCAAGAAGAGAAAGACTACTTAGCAGACTGTACAGAGCTCTTCTAGGAAAACAGCACATAAAATGAAAACAAAAGATGGTCTTAAACTGGGAAAAAAAAACATTAGAAGAGGAGGGGATTGTGGAAAAAAGACAAATATATGAGGCTCCCAAAAAAGTTACAAAATCAAGAAAGTTTCAGAAATTTGGAAGGAAATGCTTGCATGAATATTTTTACAAACCGAATAAACCAAGCAGAATGTTTCCAGGTAAAATAAATGTTGGACATGTCAAAAGAATTATGGTAAAATGGAGACATGCTTTGAAACTGAGGGGGATTATAAAAGCTCTGGGTTTATGTTCGGCTACTGAAAAGAAATATCCGCAAATGACTAAATATCAAAACTAAAACATCAAAACTTAACATTGCCAAAGGTGTATAATGTCAGAAAATCATTCACTGAGTGGCCACAGTTGGCCAACATCGCGTCCACAACCAACAAAGGTGGGGGCTTCAGCCCCCCACACCCCCTTAACTATATATACCAACTCTGAGATCACACTACAGTGGGGAAAAGGGAAAATTTAAAAGGTTTCCCTCACTTACCTTATGCGTGGCATTACTTTCTGGCTGTTGGCGGACTATGGCCATATAATGAATGATTTTTTGAAGTTATACTTGTTCGGTAATGTTATGTTGCGATGTTTTACATTCGATATTTAGCCATTCGCAGATATTTCTTTTCGGCAGTCGAACACAGACCCAAAGGTTTCATGCTGAATTTTGTCAGACTGTTGATACAGTTCTGGGAGTTTCAGTGCAAATGGGAGAAAGGCATTTTCTTCTACAGTGTATAAGGAATAGGCACTGTGCAACATACAAAAAGGCATTGACATCACTATTATGGATTGTTGTGACAAAAGTGAAAAAAAACAAGAACCAACTACAGTGGACTAGAATTAATGAATAGCTTGATGATGTTTACAAATGGGTAGGAATGGCAATGGAACAGGGAAATTTCTCAGGAAAAATGGATTTTATGGGAAAAGCTAAGGACACGTATCAGTATTAGTGACAATGCAAGGACAATGTAAGTTGATGGCAAAATATACAGAGCTGTGAAGATCATAAAGAGTAAGTTTAAAAGAAAAGAGGCGTACAATTTTGGGATTTGTATTCAAACTTGGTAAAAATGAAGGAATATACAAGAGCACCATTATGCGAAAGAAAGTTGTAAAATGTTTTAGTAGATATAGGTGAAAGATAAGATAAAGTCTTTGTATATAGGGGGCAAAAGATTTGTGTTTTCCTAGCAGTCAATGTACAGGAAATATATAATGTACTATTCTGACAAATTCTATTACTTCTGTGTTAAATTAAGATGATAAAAGAATGTTAGCAAATGTTTAGCCCTCAGAATAACTATGAATGGTGCACCATGCATGTAGCTTGCACATATTGTGCTAAGTTAGAGGATGTAAAAGTAATGTAACTGACAAAAACAAATTCTAGAAGAAAAAAGAAACATATATTTTACTCCATATCATGTTACTGAAATGCATTCTCTACTTGTTTTTGAGGGGGGTACTACCGAAAATCTCTTTCCTGCATTTTGTGGCTAATGATAGAAACAGAAATAACAGAAGAGCAAGTTATCCTGATCTGCCTGCATCAGCTAGATACTCTAATAATGACTTCTTCGGAGAGCTGCAAATAAATGAAAACACTTTTGACACACACTACCCCCTGGCTTGCAAAAATGCCATCTTATGGGAAAATCTATGCAAACAACACTTATTTTAGGAGCCATAATGCGAAGGCACACTCATTACTGCTACCATTAAAACTAGGTTCTCAACTGAAAACTGGTATTACCAAAAGCAAAGCTTAAAGTGGTCAAACAAATATAGAAAACTGCACTATGGCCCATGTCAAACTCAGCCACAATCAACTGTCAGCCTTGGTACTAATTTAAAAAGGGCTGCAGATGTGTAGCTTAACTATGGAATATGCAAAACTTTACTTAACTAAACATCAGACACTACTTATAAACCACATAGATGATCAAATAAAACCCAGAAAAAATGCTTGTATTGTATCAGAATTTTTAAAAACATCTGAACTGCAAAGTCTGGGAAAGCAGAGATGGAATTCTTAAGAGAACACTGCAACAGTCCAACTAACCCTACAAAATAAATCAAGTTTTGCTTCTCCACCATTAAGCTAATCACAGTCAAGCACTGTGAGTAGTAAAGAACTAATTAACAGATAACATGAAAGAATGATTCACTCAAACAGTTAAGGTACTCAGCTCATCAGTTGCTCAAACAGCTTGTATTAATTAAACAGAGCAAGTACCTAGCAGACTATACGTTTGTGTGGATGCACATGTGTAGATAGCAGCAGACAGTGACACACACACACACGTGTGCACACAAACTTCCACATAGAACATGGCAGGCTGGGGTCTATGGTTAATCATCGAACATGTTCATTGAATGGATGTTCATCGAATACTACCTGCCGAAATTTCCTTTAATCGAATGGCCATAACATCACAATGATTTTCATCGAACAAGCGATAGCTGGCCAACATAAAGGAAGTAGTTGTAGAGAAACCTGCCCTTTCACCACTGTAGTACGACCTCGGAACTGGTATATATAATTGGGGAGGGGGGCACAGCTCCCCACAAGAGGAACTTTAGTACAACACTGGACACTCCTTACAGCCCCCACACCCTCCGCTAATTATATATACCAACTCAGAGGTTGCATTACAGTGGGAAAAGGGCAGGGTTCCCTATAGCTACGTTACTGGTAAGTAAGTATTTGGTAACAATTCCTTTAGATGTTGGCCAACTATCATCATTTGATGAAAATCGTTATGACTATACGGCCATTCGATTAACAGAGATTTCAATAGTTAGTATTCGACAAACAGATGTACAATGATCGTGCTGTTCGATGATTAACCATATAACCGCCAGGCTGCTATTGGATAGAGGGGGCTAAGAAGAAGAGCTGCTATGTAACACAGCTCTTCTCTATTCATTATTTTCGGTCTGATAATAAAGACCTAAATGCAAACCCTGTCATAAATTCAGCACAGATATACACACACACACACACACACACACACACACACACACAGTCAGGGCCTGCACACTCTGCACATGCAATTTCCCCATTCATACCAGCCACATGTAACAGTCATCCACGACACACACATGCACACACACACACGAAAACATTCAAAATAAACATTCTGCACATGTATTCACAGAATCCACTCACACACTGTCCTTAAACACACACATATACACAGCCCCTCATAGACATTCAGGAAAATTTGGTCTCAATAATCATCAGCTACACTGATTTCCTACAGATTAGTTAAAAAAAATCATAACAAAAAAGGGGGCGGCTATACATAGAACCAAATTCTAGAAAGCTCCTTGAAATCCCATCAACCTGACTGCAAACAAACTGTTGTTACTATCAATCTGATTGGTAAAGGAAAGTTACTTCAAAATTAGTTTAGATACATGCTTTCATAGGTCAAGGTTGAAAGGGTCCACAGCCAAGCCCACTCAGTTAAATGAAGAAATAAAAGTAAATAAACGAACCTGACCAACCACCTCAGCTCTTGGAAAACACAACAGATCGTTATACCATAAACTATAAAGTAAAGATGATAATGTTAAGTGAATTAAACTTCAGGCTAGTGCCAGAGTAGTGCTACAGGCCTAGGAGCAGCTGTCAGTCTTAGTTTATTCATTATCTAAAAGTCTTTACAATAAAACCTTGTTACTGACGTTTTTAACAAGCTAGACTGCATAACGACAAGGTACTCCCATACAATATCATGAAACGAAGGACGTCTGACACTATCCATGACCAAATGTATATATGCAGTCTGACTACAACACAAAAGTAGGGTAGGCATGAAAAGCCATAATGATCTCTAACATTAGCTAAATGTACAGCAATTAGGGAAGGCATGCAACAATAATAAATGGGATGCTCATCCATACGCTACAATACAAGAAAGGCACTCCATACTACAATGGCAAACTCTTTGGTGTACTAAACAAACCTGCCACACTTAGAAAATTCAGCACTAAAGGTAAATCCCCACATTGCATTTCAAGACACAACAGATGGCAGGGCAGAGAGATGTTATATAGAGGATATTTACCTTTGAAGCTAAACAGCCAGCTATGCTGAGTTGCACATCATGTGGTACAGCTTCCAGAGAAGTGTCAAGCAAAATATACATTTCAATGAGGCTATATCACACTCTCTGTGTCAGCTATTAAAGTCTCCTGAGACAACATGGTTTCAGAAGTGAAAAATATTGAAAATAACTGAAGAAATACATCACTATAAACAAAGAAAGTTATTTCCTTTCAACAGTCTGTATGCCTGCAAATGCTGAGTTATAATTCTAGGAAAAATGGTGGTGCTAAAAGTATCAGGAAGTTTACGATGCCTCAATGTTGATTAGCCCCAAAGTCTGAACATGCCAAGAAATAGCCAGGGAATTGTTATGGCTAGGCTTGTATAGGCCCTAGTGCTGATAGCCTAGTACCAACCTATGAACCCTATGCAAAGTAATCTACATTCACGCATGTCCCGGGGGGGGCATCTTATCCTCCAAGGTATTTAATAATTTTACCTTGTGTGAGCAGCAGAAAGAAAGAGAATAGGAGAACTAAAAAAGTCCAAGACTTATAACCCTTGACAGAACCTGTCACTTACTTGACTATTGTTCTTTGCAAGAGCATATGGTCCTACAAAAACTACATATGTTTACGTGCTTATGTTTATAAGATGAAACATACAGCCAAATAAATATTGAGTGCTGTATGCTTAACTAGTAAGAGACTGAATGGTTAGTGGTATAAGAAATGATAAAGGGTAGGCTATTAACAAACAAAACTCTCGTTATCAAAAGTTGTGCATGTGTGCAGAGAATGTAAAATTAGTAGTTTGTTAAAATAATGATGACAAAGAGGTATGCAATAAAAAGCAAGTCAAATAAATATTAACAGAAGTCAAACTCTATCCTTTTCAGCTATAATGGATATAAGAAAAGATATCCATCTGAGAATATGAAACGGAGACCAGAGAGAAAACTGTGCAATATAATCCATACTTCCTGCAGTAGGATGTGGCAACGAAAGTACAGTTGTGTAAAATCTTACCATAACAGTAGATAACCTTCTCTTCACTGTTGCAATATTCCTTACATTAAAGATTCCCTGCCAAGGGTAGCCCAATATCTGGTCAGTATACTAAAGCCTTAGGTTGTAATAGGGATGTCATGTCACACATATGCTCCCCGTGCTCAATGTAGGTCATAAAGGTGATGTTATAGACATACCATCCTCAGAATTGAAAACCCCCAGGAAAAACACCAGTCCAAGGAGAAAAAAGAGGAACATGTGCATCCAAAAGGAGAAAGAAACAGGGGGAGGAGGGAGGGAGGGAGTGAATAGTGCAACAGTGAAGAGAAGGACATCTAATGTTATGGTTAAGATTTTCCACAACTGTACCATGTCCTTCTATATCACAGTTGCAGTATTCCTTAAGCTGAAAGGAGGAAGGTCTGGCACAGCTCTCAAAAAAGCCATGCAGGATAGCCCTGGCAAATCCTTGGAAACCACAACCAACTTGCAGTGTTTGGTGAAAGTATGCACAGAAGTCCAAGCAGCAGCCTACAGAATGGAGTTAGTATCCAAGACTTTGAAAAAAGCACCAGAAGAAGCCACAGCCCTGGTAGAATGATCCTTAACAAGAAGGAAGGTTTTTCCTATGAAAAGAGTAACAAAAGGAAATGGCCTCAGATATCCAGGAAGAAATAGTTTGCTTAGAAACAGCCAAAGACCTAGGTTGAAAACAAAAAGCTGCTCAGATTTACAAATGGCATTAGTTTTATCCAAATATCTGAGCTGTCTATGCAAATCCAAGGCATGAAATTCCTTTTCACTAGCAGACTGTGCAGAAGGGAAAAAGTGGGCAAATGAATAGACTGATTAATAGACAACACATTAACTACCTCAGGCATAAACGAAGGATTACTATGAACAGACACCCTGTCCTCATGAAAAACCAAAAAGGGAGGAACAGCCATAAGGGCCTGCAGCTCAGATACCCACCTGGCTGAGGTAAGGTCCAAAAGAGGAACAGTCTTCCAAGAACAATGTTGTAAGGAAGCTAAAGCTGCAGGCTCAAAAGGACCCTGGATCAATTTTTTCCAGGACAAAATTAAGGTCCCAGGAAGGAGGAATAGGCACCCTGGGAGGACTAATATGAAGGATGCCTTTAAGAACCTGTTTGACCTTAAATCCAGAAGCCAAACGAGGAGTCAAGGGCAGACAAGCAGAAATGGCTGAGAGGTGGGCTTCAACAGAAGAGTATGCCAACCCAGCATTGAGGAATTCACACAAAGAGAGAACCAAAAGGACTTCCACAGAAAGTGAATCCAGGTTAAGAGAAAGACAGCAGACAGAAAAAGAAGTTATGTACTTACCATAACGTTTCATGTGAGTTGTTCATCTTGCCTTTATTCTTATTGATGGGTTCGGAGCTGATCCTCGGCTCCGAGTTGGCTAACTACAAAAGCTCGAGGTCTAAAGCCAGCTCGAGGCCAGATCCCTATCCCATGATGCACTACGAACCTCCCTCAGGTCTTGTTTGCTGCTAGCTAAAGCCGTCATTATGCCACTCAATCAGAAAAAAGCTCCAATTCAAACTTCTCGGACCCCTAGTAAACTGGAAGGGGGTTGGTGGGCAGGATGTAAGAATAAAGGTGGGATAAACAACTCACACGGAACATTATGGTAAGTACATAGCTTCTTTATGTGAAGTTGTTCTATCTCGCCGTTTATTCTTACTGATGGGTAGCGTCCTAAGCACCATCTTTCTCGGGCGGCTCAAGGGAGAAAGTTCCTCTGGACCACAGAACCAAAGGAGGTCCTGTCCCTGGAGGTCTTATCCACTTTATAATGGTCGATGAAGGTATGAGGTCTAGACCATGTGGCAGCCGCACAGGTAGTCTCTAAAGGTATTTTGGCCAAAAAGGCTGAAGAAGTGGCTACAGATCTGATGGAATGAGCCTTTATCCTTAGTGGTAAAGAATTATTCTTAGAAGTGTACGTGAAAGCAATACAGTCTGATAACCATCTGGACAAGGTGATTTTAGACACTGGATCACCTTTCTTTGCTTCTGAAAAGGAAACAAAACTGTTCATTTTTCAAGAATTGTTTGGTTCTGTCCAAATAAAATCGTAGTTGTCTATGTACACCAAGTTTGTGAAGCATGTATTCCAGTTTGTTTGTATGATTGGGGGAAAAAAAATGGGTAATTCAATAGTTTGATTGAGATTAGCTTCTGAGCAAACTTTAGGTAAAAAGGAGAGATTTGTTCTCAAAGAAACTCTCTATCATTATGAAAAATTAGATAGGGGGGTTTGATAGTCAAGGCTTGTAACTCGGAAATCCTCCGAGCAGAGGTTATTGCCACTAGAAATAAAGTTTTCCAAGAAAAGTATTTTAGGTCACAAGATGAAGCTGGTTCAAAAGGGGATAAAATAATGCGAGAAAGACAGGTGGTCTTAGATGGAAATTGCCTTTGAAAATGGCTTTGAATACTCGAGATATAATATTCGAAAAGTCTAAACCCAAACAAAAATTGGAAATAGCTGCCAACTGCACCCTAACTGTAGCTGCAGCAGCACCTTCACTGAAAAGTTTAGTAAGGAAATTTAGGATGGCAGAAGCAGGAGCCGACTGCAGTGGTGGTGCTGCGGTAGCGTTGTCACCTCACAGTAAGACGTCCTGTTCGATTCTCAATTAGAGCATCTTCTGTGTGGAGAGATGCGTGAATGGGCGTACCTTCGTTGAAGGTTGTGCATCAGGGCCGGCAAGTAAAAATCTACTGCCAATCATTAGCGGACCGGAGTTCCACTGTGGCGACCCCTAACCGGGAAAACCCGAAAGACCAAACAAGAAGCGGGAGCCAAATAAGGATCTATTTCATTTTGAGAAGCCAAATAGCGAATCTCCTCCACTTGCTACGGTATATTTTTTTGTGTGGACAGCTTATGAGAGGCTGTCAAAATGTGTTTAACTTCTGTTGAAAGATTAGGAAACCTGGCAATGTTTGGAATTGGAGCAGCCAAGCTGTCAGTTTCTGGGAATGTGGAGAGGGGTGAAGGGTTCCTGAGGCGCGAGTCAGGAGATCCGGCACTGGGTCCAGTATCCAAGGCTCTTCCAGTAGATGAGGCTGGAGGAAAGGGAACCAAATCTGTCGAGGCCAGAATGGGGCTATTAAGATCAAAGTTCTGCCCAGCAACTTTGCTTTCTGCAGCACTTTGAGTATTGGAGGAAAAGCATAGATAAGGCCCAGGGGCCAATCGTGCACAAGTGCATCCCTTGGGATTTCCCCTAGACGGGGAATTAGGGCAAAGTAATTGCTGCATTTGGTGTTGGCTGGGGTACAAAGAGATCGCAGCAAGGCTGGCCCCATCTGCGGAAGATCTTTTCCGCCACTTGATGCTTCTGAGACCACTCGTGCGGCAAGGCTATTGCTCTGCTCAATCTGTCTGCTGTCACGTGGGACTTCCCTGGGATATGCGTTGCTATCAGAAAACGCTGGGTAGAAGTCGCCCATCTCCAAACTCTTAGGGCCTCTCAGCAAAGGGGATAAGACTTGGCCCTCCAGTTTGTTTATGTACCAGACTACCGACATATTGTCTGATTGTACAGCAATTGTTCATAGGAAAACAGAGTCTTGAAAGAACTGCAATGCTAGGAGAACCGCTCTCATCTCCAGAACACTGATATGCAGGTGAGCCTCGTGTTGATTCCAGGTACCTTGGGCTGTTCTTCCTTGGTAATGCACCCCCCACCCTACCAGGCAAGCATCCGTGGTCACTGTGGCTATAGGAGGGGGTAATACAAATGGTCGACCTAAAGTCACATGGTGTGAAGTTATCCACCACCAAAGATCCTTCTTGCAAGAGTCTGTTATTAATATCTGATGAGTCATTGGTAGTTCTTGATAAAACCACTGGGTGAACAGAAGCCACTGAAGTATTCGCATGTGCATCCTGCCCAGAGGAACAGCGATTATGGCTGAAGCCATGGTGCCTAGCAGTTTGAGGATCTCTGACACTGGAACTCTCGTGATCGGAAGAATGTCCAATATCCGATTTCTTAGATTTTTAATTCTTTCCGGAGGTAGGGATAATGTTAGAGTGACCGTATTTAGTTCTGCTCCTATAAAAACGATCTGTTGCAATGGCAATAAGGCAGATTTTCTTGAGTTTATCATAATCCCCAATTGCTGGCAAAGGTTTATTGTCCTGTTTCTCGCCTGAATAAGTTGATGCCTGGTAGTGGCAGTGAGAAGCCAATCGTCTAAATATGGAAACACTTGGAATCCAGATCGTCTCAGGTAAGCCGTCACTACTGCCATGTATTTGGTGAACACTCTGGGGGCTGTTGTGAGACCAAAGGGCAGAACTCGAAATTGGAAATGACTGGCTCCCAGCCAGAAGCATAGGTGAGTTCTGGATGGCCTGTCCACTTTGATATGGTAGTACGTATCCTGGAGATCTATCGAGCACATCCAATCGTCTTTCCCCAGAAAGGGGAGAATTGACTGAAGCTTGACCGTCCGGAACTTTGTCTTTTTTACTGATTTGTTTAATTTGCTGAGGTCTAGAATGGACCTCCAGTCCCCTGTTTTCTTTGGTAATAAAAAGAACCTTGAGTAAGTACCGGATCCTCTCTGGTCTGCTGGGACTGGCTGGAAAACTCTTTTTTGAAACAACGTTTGAATCTCTAGGGTTGCTTGTTCCCTGTGAGTGGGTGGAACATCTGGGATTTTTTTGACTAGTGGAGGGGATGTGGCAAAGGATATTGAATATCCTCTGGAAATAATGCTTCATACCCAAGTATCTTTTGTGATTTTTAGCCAGGCATCTGGGTACAAGGACAGGCGCCCCCTGACTGCCTTCAGAGGTGGACAGTCGGGCCTCCTCTCAGGAGCGCTGATTTTGCAGAACCCCTCTGCTGCAAAGTCCGTGTCTTCCATTGCCCTCCCAACTGTGTCTGGAGGGGGCTTCACCACGAGTGTCTTGGTAAGATCCCTGGGACTTACGGAACCACATCTTACCACCACCTCTCCCTTTGGGGTAGGGACAGTAGAGGTGGAAAAATGGAGTTCTACGGCAGACAGAGTCTTACCATCCTGCTCACTCCTGGTAAGAGTCTCCTTAACCTTAGGACCAAAAAGGGTTGAACCGTCAAATGGAGTGTTAATAAGGGAAGACTTAAAGGGTTCCTCAATGGAACATAATCGTATCCAGGAATGATGCCTGAGGGCAATTCCTGTACCTGCAGCTCTGTTTGTTCCATCAGTCATGTAGGAGAGTAGACGCATAGACGAGTTCGCAATGGAAGTTAAGGTAGAGAGCTGGGCAGTAACCTGATCTGAAACTCCCGCCATTACTGAACCTTGTAAGGTATCTCCTAGTTCTTTCAAGAGATCCCTTTGCGGTCTAGTAAAATGGGTAAGATAGTTCAACGAACGAAGAACAAAAGCCGTTGAACTGAACATATGCTTCCCGTATCTGCCCATGAGCCTAGAATCTCTATTAGGAGGATGGACATTAGTAGAAGTCTCCAAAAGTTCCTTCTTTGTGGATGCTGCCACCACCACGGCATCAACAGGCATGCCTTTGGATAAGAAGTTATTGTCTAGAGGGCAAGTAATAAACTTATTCGGCCTCCAAGGAACAGGTTCCATTGCGTCTGGAGCCTCCCAAGCCTTGCGAGTGAGCAATTCAACTAGCTCATCAAGGGGCGGAGACATCCAAGAGGTGGAGGACTGAGATCTGAAAGCCTTCAGGAGTACAGACTCATCCTCAGAAGGGTTAAGGGATTTCCAGCCATCCCTCTGTTTTAGGATATCCAGGATATTTGCAAAGGAGATATCCTGAGAGGGGGACCGTGAGGACCCTTCTGACTCATCTATGTCCATGTCAGAAGAGAGTGACTCTTGGGGAGAGTCAAGATGCTTCCTCTTGCAAGTCCGCTTTCTGGGTACCTCTTCAGTGGGAGCTTCTGGAGAGGTTTCAGAAGAGCAGTGTTCACCCAATGGGGTGTCCTGAGGCTCAGGGTCTCTACGCTTAAAAGGAGAGCGTGTAGAAGAGGCAGAGACCGGTACTTTAGGGGGAGGAGCTGCTGGAACCAATGATGTGGTTGTCGGCACCGACAACACCCTCCTCATGGGGGCGAAGACTCCCTGGTCTTGACCCGAGGCAATCGCAGGTTCCAAAGACACCGCGGACCCCCTCTGTGCCAGAGCCGGAAGCTCAGAGCCCGAGGTCGGAACCGAGCTCAACTGAGCCGATGCCCCAAGAGGAAAAGTCGGTCTGAATGACTACCCCAGACTCGACCGGAGAGCGTTGGCTCCGAGAACCAGTCGAAACTGAAGGTAAAAGGGTAGTAGGAGTCGACGATCCTGCAGCAGGTGATGGTCCAACAGGCTCCACAACCATCGGCTACAAGCACTCCGGCTCCGAAACCTCAAGGGGAATCGGAGGAGGGAATCGTAGAAGGTGGAAGGGGTTGCATCGGCTCTGAAGCATCGGGTGTCTCAGCCAATAAAATCTTAGCAAAAGCCGGTACCTGAAGAAGTCTCTTCATGACACGATCCATGTTTAAATAAGAAAGCCTACTAGAGGTCAGAGATGAGTGAGTCGAAAAAGCCACTGACTGAAGGATCAGCGATTTTAAAGTAGGAGATTCCAGCTCCAATACAGGGGGGACCAGCTCCTACTCGAAGTAGCCATCGGTTCCAAGGACCTTGGAACCGAGGCAGTCGACTTACTAGATTTCGACTTAGGTGTCGGTGAAATTCCCTTGGAACTTAGAGGTTTTGAATGTTTCTCCAAGTCCTCTTGAAAGTAGGATTTAAGCAATCCTCTATCTAGAAGTTTTCTTTTACTCTCCATCAGTACCCTGGAACTGAATGAGTGGCAAATGGCACAATTCTCTTGAAGATGGACTTCACCTAGGCAATAAACACAGTCTGTGTGCTCATCCGTAATTGACATTTTCTGCCCGCATTGCGGGCACTTTTTAAACCCAGACTTTGCCTTTTCTCTCTCTGGAACTGACATACTTAGACACATTACAGTTATTTGACCAAAAAAAACAAGATAAAGCTAATCTTAACAGCAAAAAAGTTAGATTAATTATAAACATACACACACACTAAACTATTAAAGATGGTCTTATAGCAACTGTAGACCATAATAAAACTAGCAATTATTCAAATTTTCTAACTTAACCTACGGGATAGGTAACACTCAAAGGAAAATAGGCTACAAGGCCCAAGAACATCTCGCTCTACATTACAAAATAAAATTTAAGCCTACCGGCTGACTAAATGCAACTCTGAGAATCTCAGTAACTAAAGAAAACTATAAACGACAAAAAGGTTTACCAATAGGCTAATATATTGCTCTAATATAAGCAAGAAAAACAATTCTACTAGCCCAAGCAAAGCTGAAGCCTTCGATCAGTTGCAGCGGCAAACTAGACCTGAGGGAGGTTCGTAGTGCATCATGGGATAGGGATCTGGTCTCGAGCTGGCTTTAGACCTTGAGCTTTTGTAGTTGGCCGACTCGGAGACGAAGATCTGCTCTAAACCCATCAGTAAGATTAAACGGCAAGATAGAACAACTTCACGTCATCTCTTCCATTGGGATAAATAAGATTTTCTGGTAGTGGGTTTCCTGGCCTCCTGCAGAACCCAAAGCACATCCTCAGAAAAAAAAAAAGGTGCCTACAATTGATCAAAACCCTATCATCCACAGTGTCAGTTGAAAAGTGGACAGGTTGGGATGGATGAGAGACCCCTTGTCTTATGTCAGTAGGTCCACTCTTTGAGGTAACTTGTAATGATTGCCCACCATGCCTCTCAACCTCTTAGTGCAAGAAATCTGGACAAAGCCCATCAAAATGGTGGGACAAAAGCCCAAAAATAGGGACATATTTTAAATATTGCTCTTATAAACTTAGAAAGTTGCTAGGATTTGAAGTCTGAAACTCAAACGTACGTCATTATTTTGTGACTTCAATCCTCAGATTATCTAAATGATTTGCCAGGAACAGACCAAAAAATATGAGCCAAAAATCTGGACATTCTTCGAAAATCTGTACAGTTGAGAGGTATGTTGCCCACTGCTAAATGCAGAAGAAGAGAGAACCAATGCTGTCTGGGCCAAAAGGGATTCACCAACAAGATTTTAAGAGCATTCTGTTCTATCTTGAACAGTACATGTGGTACAAGAGAAAGGGAAGGGAAGGCATAAGGAAACATCCCTTTCCAAGAAAAAGGCAGAACATCCACCCTCCAAGCCAGAGGACATAGGACTCTGGTGCAAAAAAAAGAAAGCTGTCTGTTCAGAGGGGAAGCAAAAAAATATACTTGAGGAGTACACCCCACTAGTTGACAATGTCCAGAAATACATCTCTGTGAAACATCCATTTGTAAGTTTATGTTATGGACCTGCTCAGAGAACTGCCACAATGTTCTGATCTGAAGGAATATAAACAGCCTGAAGAGTCACCCAATACTGGACAGCTAAACTCCAAACCTGAAGAGCTAGTCTGCACAAGAGATAAGATATTGTCTCCCCTTGCTTGCTGATGTACCACATCACTATGGTATGGCCTGTAAAGATTTTGAAGGGTCCTGGTAGGAAAAGAAAATGAAAAGCCTGAAGGGCCAGGAGAAGCTCTCTCATCTCTTTGATATTGATGTGGTCCTTTTGACGAAGACGCCAAAGGCCCTGCACTTTCAGAAGATCGAAGGAGGCTCCCTGCCACACATCTGAGACATCTGGAAAGAGTTCTTGAGTGAGAACAGGCAGTCGAAAAGGCAGCCCTGGGTTAAGGGACTGATGAATCCACCACTAAAGCTTCAGTTTCAGACATGGGGGAAGGGGAATCAGAAAATCCAAAGGATGAGAATGTTGAAGCCAGACTGACTTTATGAACCACTGCAGTTTTCTCATATGAAGCTTGGCCAGAGGAATCACAGAATTGGTGGCAGCCATGTATCCCAGAGCCGTAAGAAACCCTCTGGCTGTAAAGGAGTCCACAGGAAGAAGTGACTGAAAGAATGCAATCAGAGTTAAAGCCTTGAGAGGAGGCAGAGATGCCAGCATTGGAATAGTCTGGAGCCTGCACCCAAGAAACACATGATCCTAGTTAGGAATGATTTTTGGAAGTTTACTGTAAACTCTAAGCTTTGCAGGAAACAAACAGCAAAGTGAAGATGACGAAATAAAGTCTCTGGAGAGGAAGTCTGAATGAGGAGGTCATCCAGGTAAGGAAATATCTGACTTCCCCTCAACCTGCAAAAAGCAATCACAGAAACAATGCATTTGGTGAAGACCCTTGGGGCAGTAAATAGGTCAAAGGGCAAAGCACAGAACTGAAAATGCAAGGAAGCAACAGAGAAACTTAAAAACTTCCTGAAAAGGGCATGAATAGGGATACTGAGATAGGCATCCTGGAGTTCCAGGGAAATTAGAAAGGCCTGGGGAAGAAGAGGAGGAAATGAGGTTTGAAGGGATAACATCTGAAAGGAAAGAACCTTCAAAAAGGAGTTAAGATGAGAGAGATCCAGAATGGATCTCCAGGTGCCTTCTTTCCTGGGGAACAAACACTCTGGAGTAAAATTCCTTCCCCTTTTGAGGAACAAGAACTTTTTGAAATATTCCTTGAGACAAAAGGCTCTGAAGAACCTCTGGAAAAAAGGCAGCTGTTCCTGAGGAGGCTGAGGAATCACCAAAATGGGGGAGGGGGAAGAGCTTTCCAAACCATGTAATAACCCTGACAAATGATGGATAGAACCCAAGAATCCCGAGTGACCTTTAACTAAATTGGAAAGGGCAGGAAAAGATGAATACAAACAGGAACATGACTGGAGAGAGTGACAAGGATAGACAGACAGAACCTGGCCTGTCTGGAAAAGGAGGCTTCTAAGCTGTAGGAGTTTGAGTAGACTAAGCAGGAGGAGCCCTTCTACCACCCTTTTTACCTTTGGGAGGACGGCAAGACTGTCTGTGGAAAAAGGCAGGTTTATTAGGGTAATTCCTTTGAAATCTGGGAACAGGTGAAACAAAAATACGTTTCGAACCCTGTAAAGCCTTACTCTTTTCCTGAAGGAACTTAAACAGCTCAGCAGCAGCAAAAGCAGCACCAAAGAGATGTTTATTATCTAGAGGAGCCTTAACATCATCAGACAAGGGCTGAAGGCTAAGCCAGGAATACCTTCTCAACACTGAACCAAAAAGCAGCAGCTCTAGACGAGGCATCAGCTGCATCTTGGCTGCATTTAATAGAATGGCAAGCTACTTGAGAAGGAGACCCTAGTAAAACGAAAGTGCTGAAGTCTTCCCCTTAGAGTCAGGAAGATCTAAACTAACCTGACAGGCCCGGGAGAGAAGAGCCAAAATATACTTGGTAATGTGGATCTGGTAATTCACAGCCCTAAACGCCAGGGTAGCAGCAGTACATACCTTCTTACCCGATCTCCCCACAATTCTGCTGTCCTTGTCGGGCAGCTTTGTAGAAGGTAGAAGCTTTGATGGCTCATTAGAAGCAACAGAAATAATAGAACGATCAGCAGAGGAGCACTTACGAAGGAATTTGCAATCCTCAGGCACCTTATAAAATATACTGGGTTTCTTAGGGGCAGGTGGCTGAGAGTCAGGAGCCTGAGAAGATCCAGAAAAGACATCGAACAAGGCAGCCAGAACAGGAGGGTGAACAGAGGGCGTGGGAGACTCCATATGAAGGAGTACCTACTACCTTTGCTGGACATCTGAGACATGGGCACAGTCCCACTTAAAAACTCTTATCATACAGAAAACTGTATCACCAAAAGAAATATCTTCAAAAGATGAATCAGGGCTAATAGATTCCTCCTCCTCAGAACCACAGTCCAAGGGAGAGAGAATCCGTGAATAACAGGTCAAGGATTCTTCATCAAAATCCACACCCTCATCAGAGGAAACCAGTTTCCTATGCCTTTTAGTATGAGTAGAAGACCAAGGGGGAGCAGGACTAGAGACCCCTTGAGGGGGTTTTAAAGCCATAAGGGCATTAACAGACCCTGTGTGAAATCCTGCCATTCATGTTGAGGATCTTTGGGAGATGGAGACAGATGCTTAGTTTTCTGCTTCTTTTTCAAGAGGATGTCAGCCCTAAAGATTTTAGGTGGTTCGGAACCCTGACGACACTTCGGAAATAATCGGCTGCAGTTCTCCCTAAGCATCTGAAATGGATGTCTGCAGTGGTTCAGGGGATGTGTGAGAAGCTGGATCTATGGAGGCCTCTAAAACTGTTGTGGTAGAGGAATCCGACTGAAAAAAACGGGCGGTCCTCCGGGCTTTCACTTGTCCTGAGAGAGACATCTGGTGGAGGCAGTACAGCCGAAGAATCTGACAGAGCTTTCTTGGCCTTCTTAGCCAACAGTTGACCCTCAAGCAGGAACGATTCCGCCATAGTACCCTTAGTCAACAATTTATGATGTTGGTTCTCTAGGAGAGGTAACTATGCAAGATCTTTGGAACAAATGCCTGACAAATGGGACAAGACGTAAGGTCATGAGAAGCACCTAAGCAAAATAAATACTGCTTGTAATGGTCCTTATGGGGAATCTGTCTTCCACACTGGCATTTCCCCTTTCTGGATGACCTGAAACCAACAGCAACAAAATACAAAAAGATAAAAAGAAAAAAAAAAAAAAAACTAACTGGGCACTTATCTGAAAAAATGTCTTGATAACCAGCCAACGAATGAGCATTCAGACTGACGACTGAAAATGGCGTTCGGACCAGGGCAAAGAATTTCTGAGGATGCTACACTCGTAAATCATCTTTATGCCCTATGCCGTGCGTGGGGAGCATGTGTGTGATGTACAATATCCGTATTACCACCTAAGGCTTTGGTATACTGGCTGGACATAGGGCTACCCTTGGCAGGGGATTCCTAATGTAAGGAACACTGCAACAGTGATATGGAACGACATCATAAGAGAAATTCTTGTCCTGCGTTTAATAGGTTCATAAGCAGGTGCTAGGCTATTGGCCCTAGGGCCTATATAAGCCTAGCCAAAAAGGTACCCTGGCTTTCGCCACCCAAGAATTTTTTTTTCCTGTGCCCCTGTCGAGCAGAGCCACAGAGGTGATCCCCGGGGTGAATTTCCTATTTCCCATCCAATCATAGAAATTCTTCTTGAAGAGTGTTAATGAGGAGCTTTGTTTGAGACAGACAGGTAGCTTGTTCCAGAGTATGGGAAGTCTCTGGGGCAGGAATCCATCCTTCCAGCATGTTCTGTTTATTGTGGTAACAAGCTTTAGGTCCCTACAGAATGTAGCTTGGAGGGATTGAGATTTCTTTAAGTGGAGCATGTCCAACAGCTCTGGGTTTGACATAGCTTTGTATGCTAGGCAGAGATCACCTCTGAGTAGGTAATATGCGACGAAGTAAAGCTGGAGTTTTTTGAGATGGTCTGTGTAGGCATCTGTTTGAGGCTGGTAATCCTCTTTGTGAGGAATTTCTGTGGCCTTTCCAATTGTTGCAGATGTCTTGTGATGTACATACCAAAAGGGGCGTTGTACTCTATAATGAGTCTAATGAGTGACAAGTAGAGGGGAACAATGACCTCTTTTTTTCCTGGATGAGAAACCTTTTGTGATGAGGTCTGCCACGTAGAAGAATTTCCTTGACTACTGTGGCGATGTGATTATCAAAGAGACCACTGTCCACTTGTGTCCAAAGGTCTCATCACACTTTCAGTGCTAAGTAGATTACCACATATGTGGTAGCTCATGGGTACAGAATTTTTACCAAAGGGGATGACAATGCACTTTTTGGCATTTAGCTTGAGGCCATGGCTTTGAAACCAGGCATCTGCCTCAGTCAGGCCCTTTTGTAGGATGTCCACATCATTAGGAGTTTCGATTATGGCTCCTAGTTTGCAGTCATTTTTCGAACTTCGTTAGCCAAAGACCTTCAGTGTTAACCTGTACTTCAGAAAAGTAGATACCAAACAGGAGAGGACCCAGGACTAAACCCTGTCGTACTCCACTTGTCACTGGTCTGAAGTTGGATTTGGAGTCTGCTACTTTCACAGTGTGGGTTCTGTCAGTGAGCCATTTGGCAACCCATCTTGTGACATAGGGATTTATACCTAGTCTAGTGAGTTTATCTATAATTCCAGAGTGGGGGATGGTGTCAAAAGCCTTGGCTAGATCTAGATAGGTTGTGTGAACCACCTTACCCTCGTCTACGGCTTTGGTGACTGCTTCAAAGAAGTCCATCAGGTTTAGGAGACATGATCTGCCTTTTACAAACACGAACTGGGTGGGGTCCAGAGTTTGGAGATTACCAATGTCTTTGTTTATAAGTTCCATGATGATATGTTCCATAGCCTTGCAGACCAGGCTCGTTAGGCAAATGGGGCGGTTGTTCCCAGGATCCGTGGTGGCTCCCCCTTTGTGGAGTGGGATAACCGTCGCTGTGCACCATTCGGTGGGCACAAAGCTTGAGGTGAGGTTATGATTGAACATGGTGCTAAGGTGGGGTGCAACTTCATTCTGTAGTTCGTGTAGAACACAGCCTGGGATGTTGTCAGGTCCCATGGATGCTGTGTTCTTGGTTTTGGAGAGAGTGTTTTTTTACCTGTGCAGCTGTGATTACAGGAACTTTGCATTATTCCGGTATGGAGATGGGCCCTTGGGGGGGGGGGGGGGTAAAGTTAGCACTGAACCTATCTGCCAGGATGTTGGCAATATCACTTGGTTCTGTGTATTTAGTGCCATTGTGCTTTAACTCCGAGCAGATCGAAGAGTTGCCATTGAGATTCTTGACATAGCTATAGAATGCTTTAGAATCAGTGGCGATTTTGTTTTCGTAACTAGCTTTGGAGGATTTTATGAGAGATCTTAGCTTCTTATTGAGGCTAACCAGGGAGTTCCTCCAATCATGGGATTTTACTCTTTTTTTTGCAACAGTTTCTTTCTTCTGTTGGAGAGTTTGTTTATGGCAGGGGACCACCAGATTGGCTTCCTTTTTTTGCAGGACAGCATCTTGGCTCTGTTAGGGATAGCACGATCCAAGCACTCATGTAAGTGCTTATAAAGTGCATTTATGTAGGATTCAGCAGTCATACCTCTATTGTCCATCTGCATGGGTGTCGTGAAGTTTGCCACTTCTGTCTTAAGGGTGAAGTTGGCTTTGGAGAAATTTTTTATGGTGGTTTCTCTAATTGGGGGTGGGGGTTGGGATGTGGATGTCTAGGGTGATTAACTTGTGGTCGGATCTGACCAACGAGGAATTGACCTCTGGTGTGGAACACCGGTCGCCCATGTTGGTAATGACCAGGTCTAGGATATTGCTGCCCCTACTGGGGGTGTGGATAAGTTGATCCAAGGCATTGGAATTTATGAATTCCAGAAAACATTGAGCAAAAGAGTTGGTACGAGTAGTTTTCCCAGTTAATGGTGGGGAAGTTGAAATCGCCTATTATTAGGGTGTTGGGTTTTACCCTAATATTTTCCAGTGCATCAAGAAATGAGGAGTGGGAATCCTGGGGCATGGTGGGGGATCTGTAGCAAGTTACAATTTGGATTGCGGTCTTGCCCAGAGTTAGTTGCACTTGGATAATCTCGGATGCATTATGTTGAGCAACTAGCCTGGAGGTGTGGATAGCCTTAATGAATATGGACACGCCTCCACCTTTAGTGTTTCGGTCCAGGTTAGGTGGCTTAAAGGTATGGTAGGGGTGCTCTCTGGAGCCCTGAACCAGGTCTCTGTCAATGCAAAGATGTCGATGTTCTCCATTTTAAGGAGTGCCTCGAGTGAATGCATTTTGAGGTTTAGACGTCTAGCATTGAGTAGCATTGCCCTCATATTTTGCTTGCTTGTACCTGTTACGGTGGTGAATTTGTCATTTGAATCTTGCCTAAAAAAGGCACTATAGGGGTGGCAAGAGCCTTAGCCAGTATCCGGAATCCCAAGGGCAACAGGTGCAGGCCATATCTGGCAAAGCATCGTGGTTTGTCGATCATGTCACCCAGGCAGAGAGATACTGGATCCCCTTAGAATGACACCACAAGCTTAGCCAATTGTTGAAGTCAATCATTTTGTCCTTGTACTGTGGTATCATTCTGGGTGATGGCAGGATGCTACTCAGGGCTAGGGTCATACCTGCCTGGGCTACAAGATCGGAGAGCTCCTCTATGTCTCTTTTTATGTAGTCCAGGGAGGTATGTCTCAGGTCATTCACACCAACATCGACAATGACAGAGTCATATTTGTACTTGTTGTGGAGTGACCTGAGTGCGTGAGTTATGTGGCGGATCCTGGCACCAGACAGGCAGCGGACAATAACTTTCTCCTTGTTTAACCTGGTGAGTGGAACATCAGTGTGCCTGACTATAGAGTCACCTATGACTAGAGTGCTGGGTACACGGGTTGTGGTTGAGTGGCACACTAAGTTTGTGGGCTATGTGTCATTTGGGTTGTGTTGGGGGGGGTGGAGGTTGCTTGCATTTCTGCTTTGGAGGTCTCTCTTGCTTGAGCAGATTTTTATTGAGAGCCTCCACGAATGTAGGTGTGTGTTTTGTGTTGCTATGTGTGTGTTTTGCTGGTGTAGGTTTTGAGGGACTATGATGAGTGTGGTGTGGTGCAAGTGTTTACCTTCTCCCTCTTGACTGTCTAGTCCAGTCTTGGGTGAAGAGAGCTTTGCTTCCAGTTTGGGTATACAAGTGCATCTCTCACAGGTTGTAGTGTTGGGTGGTAGGCGGAGAGGGTTGTCTGTGTACATGAGGCAATTGCTGCATTGCCCCAAGATGCCCAGATTCATCAGGTAGATAGGAGAAAACTCCAGGAGCTGACCCTTAGACATGTCTGGATAGGTGCTTATTTATTAAGTACTAAAAACTATTTTCCTCTAGACAAGTGAGGAAAGTTGAGTGCTGTAGCAATTTGTAGCTTATTTGGTGCTTACAACGAGTTCTGAACAAGTGCTGAGCTCAAAAAAAAAAAACAGATTTGAGTGCTAAAACTAAAAAACTAGCTAATTCTAAGGGAAAATTTAAAGAATCTGTGCTAATCAAGGACATTTTTATATGATGTGTTAAAACAAGAACAAAAGTGCTCAAAACAATTTGAAAACTGTTGAACAAAAATATTAACACAAGCTGTTTGTTGGCAGCACTAAAAAAAACCCCCGCTAGTGAACACTGAAAATGCATCAAAGGTACTAGAAAGTAGTTACACAAGCCCTACTTACCTTCCACATAAGATATTAGAATTCCTCAATGCCTCAGTTGCATTTTGTGTTAACTGTCAAGGTAACCCAATGCTGTCCAGAATTTAAAAGTTCAGAATCCTCTCCATCTCTCTTCCTGTGACAGATGACTGGCTGAGCATCTCCTGACAGGGAAAACTTCAGCTATCAAAGGTAAAGAGAGTGTTCAGGCTTTTTACCTTAAACAAAGAAGGAGAGGAAAGCACCTGAAGGCTACTGTACCTACTAAAAGTAAGCCCAAAGCAAACTCCAAAAACAAACCACACTGGTGGAATCCTAACCTTAAGAGGGTATATTAACAAAAGGAAAAAAAAATCATGGCTAAAATCAGGAAAAGCAGCTCCCATAATGACAGGAGCTCTCTAAATTAAACAGGAAACTATGTGGAATAATTAAGTCCAATAATGCCAATTAAGAGGTCAAGATAGCATCACAGACTAAAGACAACCAAGAGGCCTTCTATAGCTATGTCTGAAACCCCAAAGGCAGCACACACCAGTGTGTCGAACTGGTGGTCAACTCTGCCACCTTCACTGATCTATTAACAAGGAGCAGATCTTGGTGGCACTCGCTAAGGCCCACAACACAGCCTCAATGAGCCCCAGCAATATACTGGAATGCCTCTTAAACAGCTAGAAGTATGGCCTATCAGGATCACTTGAGTCACTTTTTAACTACAGCCTCAAAATAAGCTTTGTACCTCAAGAATGGAGGACTGCAACAGTTATGCCACTTCACAAGGGTAAAGCATCAACAGATCCCAAAAACTATAGATCTATTAGTTTGACTAGCCTAATAAACAAAGCCATGAAATGGACTATCATGGAAATGATAAAAACAACAGCAAAAATGACACAGGCAACCTTCAGACACTGGACCCAACCCAGTTTGGCTTTGTCAAGGTAAGGTCATGCCTACTAAACCTGATGGACTACTTTGAGAAAGTCATCAAGGCATTGGATGAGGGGAAAACTGTGCATAATGCCTACCTGGACCTGGCTAAGGCATTCGATACAACACTCCACTCGTATATAGTTGACAAACTCACCAAAGTGGGCATAAACCCCTGCATAACTCACCGGATTGCCAGCTGGCTCACAGACAGAAGTCAGGATTGGGGATACCATCTAAACTAAGAGACCAGTCACCAGTGGGGTACCTCAGGGCTCTGTACTGTGACCACTCCTATTTGGCATCTATGTCTTGAAGCTAAGGGCTAATGTCAAGAGCCTTGGCTGACCAAGTTCACAAATGACTGCAAACTGGGAGCCATCACAGATTCCCTCATGACATATACATCTTACAAGAAGGTCTAATGCAAAAAAATGACTAGTGCCGAAGTCATAGACTAAAACTCAATGCCAAGAAATGCAAAAACTGACACCCAGGCTAATTACTCCATGGTAAGATACCCCATATGAGTTGACGTGGTAGTCAGGGATCAGGAATCACATACAGACAGTAATCTGGCCTTTTACCGACATGTGGGTAAGGTAGTACGAAAATCATTCTATGTCACCCAATGTGTAAGTAAGGACACTGCATCCAGGCCCAAGGAAATCATAGTGACACTTTATTCAGCCCTTATCAGATGCATCATAGAGTATATTGCTCCCTTTGTCATGTACCTGACCAGACATATGCAACAGCTGAAACGTCCACATGGGTTCCTTACCAGGAGAATCCAGGGTATAAACACACTGTCCTATATGGACTGCCTTAAAGCCCTATCACTACACTCTGTCTCTTACACGTTATTGAGAAGCAATCTATATCTAGCATACAAGATATCCCTGGATTAAGCTCTGATGGACCTTTTGCACATCAGCAGATCCACTAGATCAAAGGATTTCAATTTTGCTTGTGACATAAGATGCGCATCTCAGAAGATCTCCATGCTCTGGAAAAGGCTCCCCATCCATTTGGAGCAGAGTCCATCTCTAACCCTATTTAAGCATAACCTTGACCAACGGATGGGAAATCATTAAATCATCCCAGTCTGGCTCCCACGTCTCTGAAAGACAGAGGTGGGCAATAATTCCCAAACTAACACACCACCCCACATAACCTCTGGAAACTTCCTAACTACTACACCCCTTCCTAATAAAATGCCCACAATACATAGGGAGACAACTGGGTTAGACTGCATGGCTAGGCTTACAAAGGCCCTAGTGGTTGTTAGCCTAGTTATATACCTATGAAGCCAGAATAATCTCTCAAGAGTAAATTCCCATTCACAATACAGTATAAAAAAACAAACCCAACATCTACTTAATCAAAGAGGTTGAAACCTACCTCAACTATGCATAATCTGGGGAATGGAAGGTGAGTGCTGCCACTGACAGAGTGAGGAATTTGAACAGGTATTGCTACAGCTAAGCAGGATTTGAGCATCTGTACTATGCTCATCATTTCCACTGCCTCAGTGGCAATTTGGGTAGATTCCCAAAGCTTACCCTACTTGGGAGGTGAAATTATCCAGGAGCCCCTGGAGAATGGTCCTAGCAAAGCCTGCTAAGGACCTTGAAAAGAAATCCAGTTTGTGGTGCTTTGTGAAGGTATGAATTTAGGACCAGGCTGATGCTTCTAAAATGCTTCTAGTGTCCTTCCCCTTCCCAATATGCCACTGCAGAGGATAAGGCCCTAGTCAAGTCAGCTTTAACTTTACCTGGAAGAGATTTACCATGGTGGGAGTAACACAAAACAATTAACAGAGGACAACCATCATGCAACAGTTTGCTTACAGATGGGTTGACTTTTCTAAGCCTCCATATAGGAGACAGACATTAAAAACATGATTAATTTGCTGTTCTGACTGCACAATACAGCCCCTAAGTATTTAATAGCACAATGTACACTGCATCTCTAGGAAAATGACTGAAAGTTTCTTCAGAAACAACAAAAAAATGAAAGTTATGTACCTACCATAATGATAGATCTGTGTTATCTGCTTCTATCCTTAATAGATGGATGGGTCTTCAGATCAGATCTCTGATCCAACTTTGGCCACTCTAGACTTTGGATCCAAAGCTCAGGCTCCTCCCCTTATCCATAATCCCCTCCTGCTCCTAAAGTTACTTCATATCAAGTTTGCCCAAGCACCAAATAATGAACAAAGGACCTTCTCCTCAGAAACTAGAATTCATAAATTTAGTACATTAACTCATTCTGCTCTGGAGCTTGAAGAGCATATAAACAGACCCAGGAAAAGGAAGTACGGCTATACCAGAAACTGAAACAGTAAGACCAAGAACAAAGGGGGGAGGCGGGAAGTTGAGGAAAGAAAGAAGTAGGCAACACAGACAGTACCTGTTGTGTAAGAACTTACCATAACAGTAGATGCCCTACTGATCACTGTTGCAGTATTCCTGACATATAGTTTGTCACCACTGACGTTTGGTCGGGATACCAAACTTTTTACCTTCCTGAAATCATACATCCAATACATGACTTCAGCTCATAAGCATAAGGGTATACAGATGGACGTATGAGCATGTACCTCAAATGATCTCCAAGCCAGTGTTATGACTACTGAGAGAGGAAGACTGATTAGCTAGGATGGGTAAAGCACAAATAGGTAAGTATACACCCTCGTTTCCATGTAGCAGAGCAGAAGTTAAAGCTGTTGGGGGTGGTGAAGGTTGAAGTAAGCCAGAGAAGAAAGGAAGGAAGGTGAGAAAGAATACTGTAACAGTGATCAGTATGCCATCTACTACTATGACAAATTCTTGCACAACTGTATTATGTCCTGACTGAAATCCCTGTTGCAGTATTCCCAACATGTGGGTGATTCCCAAAGTTGAAGAAGATAGAGATAAGGGTGGCTGGCTACTGAGAGATGAACTATCTAGCAGTCCAAACAGGACAGACCTAGCAAAGACCGCACTGGACCTGGAGAAGTTATCAATTTTGTAGTGTTTGGTCAAGGTATGTACAGAGGACCAAGAAGAAGCTTCCATGACAGACCTCTACTCCCTTATGAAAAGCCCTAGAGGAAGCCACTGCCCTAGTGGAATGGGTTTTTGAGCTGGAAGGAAAGGACTTGCCATAATGTGGCTAGCATAAGGAGATGGCTTTAGAGATCCAAGTTGCAACAGTTTGGATCCAGCTGGTCCAACTTAGGGCTCATAAAACATGCAAAACAGCTGGTCAGTCTTCTTGAAGGATTTAGTTTTGTTCTAAAATCTCAGTTAACTGTTAATGTCCAGAGAATGTACGACTCTTTCCTCCCATTTTTGGGGACTGAGAAAGAAAGTGGGCGTGTAGGTGAACAGTCTGACTGGAGGACAGCTTGTTTACTACCTTAAGTATGAAGGATAGATTAACCCACAGAGTCACCTTGCCCTTGTGGAAAATAAGTAAAAGTGGAATGGCCATGAAAGCTTGTAACTCAAACTCTTCCAGCAGAGGTGAGATCCAACAGTAGAATAGTTTTAAAGGTGCAGATTTTTTTAAAGAGGAAGAACATGTTGGTTCAAAGGCAGGTAATGTAAGCTTTTTCAGCACAAAATTGAGATTCTAAGAGAAGGCGACTGGTTTCCTTGGTAGGTTAAGATGCAGAACTCACTCAAGAAAAGCATGATTTCCACTCTATCCATAAGCGGAAAGTTGAGAGGCAGGCAGGCATTTATGGTCGATGGGTGAGCTTTTATAAGAGTAAGCCAAGCTAGAGTGAAGTAATTTGCAGATATATTTGCAGGACAGCATAGACCTGTGATAAGAGTGTGTCCTGACTGTGTTTGCACCACCAAGAAAACCTTTTCCATTTAGCTGTACAAGATTTTCTGGTAGTGGGTCTCCTGGCTTCCTGCAGTACATGAACTAACTTTTCAAAAAGAGGTGCCTTTTGAGGAATTAGAATCCTATCATCCACAGAGTCAAGCCAAGTGAGGAAAGATTGGGGTGGAGAAGCAATCCTTTTCATTGAGTGATTAGGTCTAATTGCATAAGTATTTTCCTGTAATTTCCCTTTGTCAGGTGAAATAGCAGGGGACACCAACACTGTCTTGGCCAAAAGGGGGGCAGTAAAAGGAGTTTGTGTGCTTTTAGAATTTTATTTTGGAAGAAGAGGTAGTGTAGGGAAGGCACACCGAAATTTCTCTGTCCACTGGGAAGAGAATGCATTGGTTTTCCAGACTGAGGGGCAAGGTTCCACGGTGGAGAACTGGGGATCTGACCACTGGCAAAGCAAAGAGGTCTATCTGAAGTGTGTCCCAGCCATGAGCGAATGCCTGGAAAATCTGCCTGCTTAGAGTCCATTTGTGGGTGTCTTCCAGAGAAAGGCTTAGGGAGTCTGCCAGCACATTCTCTTGTGAGGTAAAGTATGTGGCTTTGAGTGTTATGTCCATCTGAGTGGCTTAGTTTCATGTCTCCTATGCTAATCTGCACAACTAGTAAGATGTGGTGCCTCTCTGTTTATGTACCTCATGAGTGTGATGTTGTCAGTGTATACTAGGAATAGTCCAGGCTTCCATAGGAGTGAGAAAGCTTTCTCAGCGCTTGCAGAAGAGCCCTCATTTACTTCAGATTGATATGTTTCTTCAGGAACTGTGGTTGCCATCTGCCCTGTACCTGGTATGATGCTGTCCCCATGCCTTCCACGTTGTGACAAGGTATCTGTGTGAACATCTTGAAGAGGAAGAGGAGGTGTGAAGGGAAGTACTGGGTTGAGATCAACCTGTTCCTTCCAACAAAATTGCTCCTTTTTGAGACACAAAAGGAGGGGGATCAGGGTGTCCAAGAGATAGGAATGTTTGGGACCACACAGACTTCAGTTACTACTGGATTTCCCATGACACCCAAAGTTCTTAACATTTCATTTGCTGTGCACCATGTTGCAGAAGAGAGATTTAGGAAGAAACTGGACAAACTGTGACCTTTTTACTGAGAGAGGAAGGCATGCATTTTCTGTGTGTCCAGTCTGCAATCCAAGGAAACCAGGTCCAGTGGATGAACCATGTGGGATTTTTTTGTAGTTGATTGTAAAACCCAGACTTGACAGGAATTGGAGAGTGAAATTTAGATGCTAGAAAAGAACTCCTGGAGAGAGAGCTTGAAGCAACAGGTTGTCCAGTTAAGGAAAATGTTGAATTCCATGGGTGTGGAAGAATGCAACTACTGGAGCAAGCACTTTGTGAAAACCTTTGGTACTGTGGAAAGACCAAAAGTCAGAGCAGTAAATTGAAAATGTGAGGAGCCTGAGAAAATCTGGAGGAATTTCTTGCAAGATGGACAAACAGGTATGTGCAAATAGGCATCCTTCAGATCTAGAGACACTAGAAAGGTCTGGGGAGAATGAAAGGCAAGAAAGTGGGAAAAGAGAACATTTTGAAAGCTGGTACTTTACAAGAAAGGGTTTAGAAGAGAATGGTCTAGGATGGGTCTCCACAGCTCTTTTCTTGGCACCAGAAAGATTCTGGAGTAGAATCCTTTTCCTACAAAGTATTATGGGACTTGTTTGATGGTGCCCTGATTCAGAGATAGTTGGTTGTGAGGAGAATGTGGCCATGCCTTTCAAAGGAGGAATATTTTTACAATACATGGTATAACCATTCCTTATGGACAGGATCCATTTATCTGTGGTAACAGTTTCCCTTCTGGGCCAGGGAGAGGGAGTCTTTTGAAAAGAACAATCAGGGAGCTGAGAGCAGGTGGTTCCCTATAAGGTTTGTCAGAGAACCTTTTGCTAGGGGTTTTTCTCAGTTTTTGAGTTGCCTTAAGGTCCTTTCAGAGAAAAGACATATATTTAGATGAGAAGCTCCTACGGCATCTAGGAACTGAGGAGAGAAGTATCTGCCTGCAGTCTTTCATTGTCTTACCTTGGTCTTGGAGAGTTTTGAACACAATGGCAACCTGAGGACAAACAACAGATCTTTGTTCAAGGGTAAGTCTAAGAGTTTGGACTTGAAATGCTCAGTAATAGGCTGACTATGACGCCATGTGTATCTATGAAAAACAGACCCAGTAGCTGCTGCCCTAGAGGAAGCATCCACAGCATTTTAACTGCACATAATGCTCTGTCTGGCTATATGAAAGGCCTTGGAAAGTACATTCTGCATTTGGAAGGTTCAGCATAACTTTGTTCAATGACAAGTACAGACATCAAATAGTTAAGTAATTTGAGTATTGTAGCTAATTGCCCTAAAGGCAAGGGTAGAAGAGGTGTATACTTTCTTTCACAAACTATCCATAACTACTATCCTCGTCTGTGTTTAGGGCATTAGCACTGGATAAGAGCTTGCAGAACTCACCTGTCACAAGAGACACTGCAGAGGAGTCTACCACAGGATTCTTGTAGAAGTATTTTTAGGTAATCAGGCACAATGTAAAACCTGTCCTTTTTTTAGCAGCTGGTGGTTGACAGCCAGGCAATGAAGAGAAGGATGGGAAAGCATTCTGGAAAGCCTCAGGCACACCAGGGATTGGGGAAAGGGCTACAGATCTAGTTGAGTAAGCCTTGATAGGTTTGGGTAAAGTCAAGACCTTCTCTCTATATATGTACGAGAAGCAGCTGGATAACCATTTAGAAAGAGTCCCTTTAGAGACGCACTGTGCCAGTCTGGCTGTTGTGAGAGACAAAAACAGCTGATCATATTTTCTAATTTTCTTTGAAGGGTGAAGGTAGAAACTGAGTTCATGGTGCACATCCAACAAATGCAGCATGTATGGCAAAATTGGGGAAAAAGACTGGAAGATTGCTAGACTGATTTAGCAAAGTCTCCAATGCTACCTTTGGAATAAAGGATAAGTTAGTTCGTAAAGACATTTTATCCTTATGAAATATCAGGTAAGGAGGTTTGCAAGAAAGGGCTTGCAATTCCACTACTATATGACCTGAAATTACTACTAGCAAAATTAACATTTTACAAGCCAGAAATCTGAGGTTCACCTTGTCTTCAGGTTCTAAAGGAGGTCTAATTAAAGCCACAAAAGAAGGGGTAGGATCCTTTAAAGGAGGCCGAGAAAACCCCTGATCTGACTGGCATGCTGAACTTTTATAACTCAAATAGACAACTTTGATTCTCCAACAAAGCCTTAATCGAAACCATCACATGCAAAAACAACTCTGGGGAATCACTATTTGCCCATGAAACAGCAAAAATATGGAACAACCATCCCCCGACCTCAGACTACAAAACTCCACACCCTCCTTCAAAAGTATACTTAAAACATACCTCTTCACCATCTATGCACCTGTAACTGACCCCCTGAACCCTCATCCACTTACTATTTCTACACCCCATCTGTCCTGGACTACACAAAAAACACCATCTTACTATATCTATCCATGTGTGAGCAATAACCTATATATGTGTGTGCATGTGTGTATCTATGTATGCATGTGTATATATATATATATATATATATATATATATATATATATATGGATATGTATATATATATATATGGATATGTATATATATATATATATATATGGAAATACACACACACACACACATATATATATATATATATATATATCTATAGATATATATATATATCTATAGATACATACATATATATATATATGTGTATATGTGTATGCATATATATGTATGCATACTCTTGCATGTATATTTGCTTGAATGTATATATGGAAAACTTATTTATATACTTTTATTCAATTGTGAAATATCTTGCAATGCTCTACCAGGTTCTTATCTACTCTCAATGTATGTTCTGTACAATTGTATTTTCAAACAAAAGGGGGAATATCCTCTTATTGTATACTAATGGCTGTAAAGTCTACAATCTGTAAGCTACTACTCTGTAATGTCTCTTTTGTAAATTTTTCTTCTCTCTGTAAACTTACGGAGTTTTTCTCCCTAGGACTCTGCTGAAAACGGACACTTGTCCCGTTGGACTATCCTGGCAAACAAATGTTAAAATAATAAAAGTACCCCTTAGGAAGGCCTCAGATAATTTAAGAGAAGAGAAAGAAGACCGATTTTCTCCAATATGGAAATTCAAAATGGAAGTTAATTGGACCATAACAGTACATTAGCTATCCCCACTGAGAAAGAGGACAGCAAGCAAATCCAGAAAGCTGGAAGAGGAGCTGAAAAAGGGGCCAGATTCCTATGAGAGACCCAAATAGAAAACCTTTTACACTTGCTTTTGTATAAACCTTTCTGGTAGATGGTTTTTGTGATAAAGAAAAAATGTAAATTTCTAGTGAAGAAAGCCTAGACTGACTAGCCATTACAAAAAGTAGAGAAACCGAGCGGGTAACATGAGGGGTTGAAATGCCCATGTGAGGCACCTTGGATGGGTGAGAGAAAATACTCACAGGGATCCAGTACCAAAGAAGGGTTTATCACAGGAGGCCAAAGAAAGGGAAACAACAACTGTACAGGGCAGTAAGAGGCAATGAGGATGACCATGACCTTCCTTTTCCATGGCTTTTTCCAGTAATTTCGGGATAAGGGGAGTAAGAGGAAAAGCATACAGGAGCCTTGATGACTAAATGTAGGTTGAAACATCCCTTGGTGTCTCCCTCTCCTGGAAGATCAGGGCAAAGTACCTGTTGTGCTTTGTATTGTGAGTGGAGGTAAAGAGATTGTAGCACAGTCGATCCCAGCAGTACAGAAAATCTGCTCTGCCAACATAGCACTGAGACACTTGTGAGGCAAGTATAGATCTGGTCAACCTGTCCATTAGAACACTAGACTTCACTCAGGATGTGTGCTGCTACCAAAAAGCAGTTGGAAGATATTGCCTACTGCCAAACTCTCATCACTTCTCGAAGTAATGGAATGGAGCATGTTCCCGTTTGTTGATGTACCAGACTACCAACATGTTATCTGTCTGAGTGGATATCACTCCTAGAGGGAGGAAGGGAGTCCTGGAAAGGCTGCAACACTAGGAGGACTGCCCTTATCTCTAGCATATCAATATGAAGACTGCCCTAGGAGGAGAAACATGTGCTTGGGCAGTTCTTCCGATATAGTGCCCCCACCCCAGCTGGGAGGTGTCAGTGGTCCAAGTGGGCCTTGGGAGCAGGAGAAAAAAAAGAACAACCTTGGGAGACCTATTCCACCAATGTGCATGCAATGTGCAAATGTTTATTAGACATATTTGGAAATTCATGGGTAGACATCTGATGACCTATTGCACTGACAGAGTCCACCGAAGCTCTTATGTGATATCTATCTAGGGAGACCAAGGTAAATGAAGCAGCCATCAATCCAAGGAGGTGAATAATCAGTCTTGCTGGTGGTCTCTGGCAGAAAATGACTTTTAATGCATGAATGTGGAGGGTGGCTAACCTGATCTCTGGAAGTCTCACAAACTGGCATTGCATACCCATGTGAGGTCAATAAATTCTCCTGACTCCCTGGGAGAAAAATGGACTTGTCAAAGTTCACTTTAAAACCTAGTTGAGAGCAAAGATGGAGAATGAAGTTTCTGGCATGGATGAAAAGATTCCTGGTGTGGGGGAGATGAGTCAGCAATCAAGATACAGGAACATCCAGAACCCTTGCAGTCTGAGATGAGCTGCAACCACTGCCATACACTTAGTGAACAACCATGGAGCTGTAATGAGACCAAAGTCAGGGCCCTAAACTCAAAGTGACTAGCTCTTAGCCAGAAGCAGAGAAACCTTCTGGATCTCCTGTCCATCGTTGTGTGGTGGTACACATCCTGAAGGTCTACAGAGTGTATCCAATTGTCTTTTCTCAACAATGGGTGGATTGACTGCACAGTGACCATCTGGAACTTCATCTGTCTGACATACTGATGGAGATGGTGGAGGTCTAAAATTGGCCCGAGGTCTCCATTCTTTTTTGACACCAACAAGAATATCAAGTAAGCCCTCGGTCTACTGGGACCTCCTGGATGACTCGCTTGTCCAGCAGCTTTTTTATTTCTAGAACTGCTGATTTTCTTTGTGAGAGTGGAACACTGGGAAGCCTTCTTGATGGCAAAGGGTGAAAAAGGAAGGGGAATGAACAGCCTCAGGATATGATCTCCTGCATCCAATGTGTCTTGAGTGATGAATGTCTTCAACAGAGGCAGACCCCCCCCCTCGACTGCCTCCTGAGTGCAGCAGTCAAGCAACCTTTCAGGAGGGCTAAGGCCTCTTTGAGAAAGTACAGTTGTGCACACTTACCATAAATGTAGATGTTCGAGTGTATTCACTGTTGCAGTCATTACATTTCGGTAATCCTGCTGGCAGGTTGCCCTCAGTCGGCCTGAATTCCAAAGTCCTGGGTCCTGCGTCGGCTGTCGTTGCCCCTTCCCTGACATCAGGTCGTCAGGGGTATAAAAGAAGCAGCCAATGCCATTTTCTTTAGTTTTTCTTGCCCCAGATGTCAGGTTCCTCCTAAAAGGGTTGGCAAAATTTATATCTATATATAAAATTGGGTCTACCTGACAACACCGACACATCACAACACCGACAACGAAATCACCGACACCACATAATCGACAGTTCACAAACACGAAACCTCACATGCCCGACAACGAAATCACCGACACCACATAACCGACAGTTCACAAACACGAAACTTCACATGCCCGACACACCATAATAACGACAATCAACAAACAAAACAAATCCCCTGTCCAAAAAGCACACACACAACACAAGCACACCAAAATCCTTACAAACCCACACTAAACCTCACATACACAACTATCTACAACCTTAACCCAAACCCTAAACCTAAGGTCCGTCACTATCGCACACTCACCTAACCCGCGCCCTAACCCTAACTCACTTAACCCGCCCCTAACCCAAAGACTATCACTACCGCACACTTACCTAACCCGCACCCTAACCCTAACTCACTTAACCCGCCCCTAACCCAAAGACTATCACTACCGCACACTTACCTAACCCGCACCCTAACCCTAACTCACTTAACCCACCCCTATTCCTACAGACCGTCAATATCACACACTTACCTTACTCGCACCCTAACGTCAGTCACTACCGCATACTTACACAGCCTTTTCCCATGTCGGTGTTCTCAGCGTCTTTTCATCCGTCGGTCTTCTCAGTTGTTGATCTTCTGGCGTCGGTGTTCTCAGTGTCGGTGTTCTAAGCTGGCGTCGGTGTTCTCAGTGTCGGCGTTCTAAGCTGTCAACGTTGTCAGGTAGACCCATAAAATTACATGCAGCAATATGAACTTTACCTTCATCCACAAGCAAATACACCACACAGTTTGTATAAATCAGAGAAGGAAAGATAGGTTCCATCAGAAGAAAAGGGGGAATGGCGGGTGGGTAACCTGGACTGCAACAGTGAATACACTCAAACATCTACATTTATGGTAAGTGTACACAACTGTACCATGTTCTTCCTGTTTCACTGTTGCAGTCTTTACATTTGGGTAGATTTCCAAAGCTACGGTTGGGAGGCCGGAGCTAAAAAGCATTACAGCATTTGGGGCGGTTTTAAGACCCTGCAGAACTGCAGTGGCAAAGCCTGCCCTGGATTTAGAGTAGAGTGGCATATGATAGTGCATTGTAAAGGTGTGCACTGAACTCCAAGTAGCTGCCTCTAAAATGTCCTTGGTTGGTACTCCCCTGAGAAAGGCTGCTGAAGTGGCTGCAGCTCTGGTGGAATGTGGCCTAATGCCCTTAGGCACTGGCTTGCCATGGTATAAGTAGCAGAAACGAATGCAGTGGCCTATCCACTTTGAAATAGTCTGCTTTGAGATAGCATTTCCTTGGGATCCTGCAGCATATGCCACTAGTAATTGCACTGTCTTTCTGAAAACTTTGGTTCTGTCCAAGTAGTATCTAAGCTGTCTGTGTACGCCCAAAAAATGTAGAATTCTTTCCCCCTTGTTCTGTGGATTTGGATAGAAAGTTGGCAGATGAATGGTTTGATTAAGAGCCACACTGGACACCACTTTAGGCCTAAATGTTGGGTTTGTCCTCAGAGAGACCCTGTCCGGATAAAAAATGATAAAAGGTTCCACAGCCATGAGTGCCTGTAACTCAAACTCGTCTTGCAAAAGTTATTGCTAGGAGCAGAGCTGTTTTCCAAGATAAAAACTTTATATCCACAGTAGCAGCTGGCTCAAATGGAGGCAGGGTGAGTTTTTCCAAGACGCAGTTGAGGTCCCATGCAGGCACTGGTGATCTCCTTGGAGGCCTTAAATTTTTGGCTCCTCTGAGGTACTGTTTTAATAAGGGATGAGAAAAGATTGGTGGCTCTGCATAGTAATGGGCCGAAATGGCAGAGGCATGAATTTTAATAGATGAGAAAGATAGGCCTTTGTCCAGCATCTCAGTTAAGTATTGTAAAATCTGAAGAATATTTGGCACAGTTGTATCTGTTCCTTGTGCCTGGTTCCAAGCACAGAATCTCTTCCATTTTCCAGCATAAGATTTTCTAGTACTAGGCCTTCTGGCTTCCAAAATGACATCCATCACAGCTTTGCTGAGAGGTATGTTTTGTATGCCTACATTATTCGCCATGCTGCCAGTTTTAAAGTTTTGAGCTGGCTGTGCAGGATCTGATTGTTTTGCTGGGATAGTAGATGAGGTATTTGAGGTAAGGTCCAAGCTGGGCATTGAGACAAGTTTTTTAGGATTGGAAACCAGTATTGGCGGGGCCAGTCTGGGGCAATCAGTATCATTTTTGGCTTCTCCTGTCTGACCTTTAGGAGTACCTTGGGTAGGAGAAGCAGTGGGGGAAAGGCATATACTGATAGGGTTTTCCAGCTGAAAGATAGGGTGTCCACTTTCCATGCTTGTCTGTGATAAATCCTTGTGCAGAATCTCTTTAGTTGGTAGTTGTGAGATGAGGCAAATAGATTATGTTCGGGCATCCCCATTTCCCTGTTATCATGTTGAAGACTTGTGGATCCAGCTGCCACTCGTGGGGATCCCTGAGGTTTCTGCTAAGTTCGTCTGCCAGAGCATTTTTCCTTCCTGGCAGGAATTGTGCCTGCAGATGTACTTGGTAAGTCAATGCTGTATCCCACAAAGTCATAGCTAGTCTGCAAACGGGGTAAGAATGTGTGCCCCTCTGCTTGTTTATATACCACATGACCGTGATGTTGTCTGTCTTTATCAGTAGTTGTCCTGGATGAAGTAGGTCCTTGAAGGCTGTCAGGGCATTTTGAACAACTAGCATCTCTTTTAGGTTGATAAATAGATGCATTTGGTTTGAGGTCCATGTTCCTTGAATGCATCTTCCTGCCATGTGGGCCCCCCAGGCATAATCTGATGCATCCGTTGTTAGTGTCTGCCTAATTATGTAATTATGGTTTCCAGGCTGTGACAATGTTGAGTCTAAACACTTTTTAGGTACCATTAAAGTTTCCTCATATGCAGTCTTGCATATGGAATTCATAGGATGCAGGATGCCATGAAGCCCAAAGACTGCAGAATTTTTCTTGCAGATAATTGGGCCTTTGTTGCTAACATGTTGAAACAGGTAGTCAGTTGCCTTTGTTTGTCTGACGTGAGGTAAGCCATCTGGGCAGTTGTATTTAAGCTTGCACCCAGGAATATTATCTCTTGAGAGGGTACTAGTTTTGATTTCTTTTCGTTGACTGTGTACCCTAGGCATGTTAGTAATCTTTTTACAAATGCCAGATGCTGTAGTAGAATATCCTTGTCCTTTGCTTGAATAAGGCAGTCGTCCAAGTAGGGGTATATTTGAATTCCTCTTTGTCTGCAAAATGCAATTACTGGTGCCAGGCATTTTGTGAAGACCCTGGGCGCAGTAGATAAGCCAAAGGGCAGTGCAGAGAATTGGTAGTGCAGTGAGCCAGCTATGAATCTGAGGTATCTTCTGCAAGATTGTCTGACTGGGACCTGCAGGTATGCCTCTTTGAAGTCCAAAGTTACAAGCCGAGCCTTCTTGTCCAGCATGGGCAGAAGCTGCTGTAGAGTCAACATTTTGAATTTTGGGACGTCCAGAAAAGTATTTAAAATAGACAGGTCCAGAATTGGTCTCCAAGCTTTGTCCTTTCTTGGTACTAAAAAATGTCTTGAGTAAAATCCTTGTCCCTGCTCTTGGTGTGGCACTGGCTGAATAGCCCCCCATGTCCATGAAAGATGAAACTTGTTTTTGTGCCTCTGCCCACTGATTGTGTGGCAGGTCTGGCATACCTTTTGCCTTTGGAAGGGTGTGAAAGTGGAACCTGTAACCCTGAGAGACTAGACCCATTTGTCCTGGGTGATCTTGTGCCAGTTTTGTGAAAAAAGTGCTAGCTTTCCCCCTAAGGGTGCTGCCAAAAAATAAGTGCTTGGCATTGGCAGAGGGAAGTCACTGGGACTGTTTTCTATAAGGCTGCGATTTGTCTTCTCCGCTTTTGGAGGTAGAAGCACCCCATTGTTTGGGCCTGTATGAGCCCTGGGGCTGTTGCCTGCCTCTAGGGTGTCTGAATCTGCCTCTTTGTGGTCTGTCTGAGACTGGAAAGGACCAATTCTTAGAGGGCCAGTTCCTGCTAAATCTGGGTGGCTGTACCTGTAAGAAATCCTTTACTGTCTGCATAGATTTTGCCTTATCCTCCATTTTCTTTAACACCTCCTCTGCCTTAACACCAAAGTATCATACTGTAAAGGAGCATCCAATAATTTTGCTTTAACATGATCAGGCAGATTCTGTTCCTTTAACCAAGCATGCCTTCTAATAACAGAACCTGTAACAGCAGCCCTGCAGGAGGCCTCTAGTGAATCATAGCCACATTGCAAAGTATGTTTTCCCACTTGTTCAGCTGCATGCAATAAATCCTGCAAATCTTTGTTCTCAGAACATTCAGAATTTGTCAACAATTTTTGTTTTAACAAAGACATTAAGTATTGCTGATATTTGAGCATATGAAACTGACAATTTAAAGCCCTTACAGCCAAGGTAGCAGAAGTGTAAACTTTTTTCCCCCATCTGTCCAAAGCCCTAGAATCTCTGTCTGAGGGGACAGGGTTTTTGGCAGAAGCAGCCTTGATCCCTTTGGGACCCTGTGAGATAGTTTCTGGGTCAGCAGCAGGGTTTTTGTAAAGAAATTTATGGCAGTCTGGGACCCTGTAGTATCTGTCCGGCTTAACAAGGGCAAGAGGTAAAGAGTCTGGAGACAGGCTGGACTCTGGAAAAACATCATCTACTATGTCTAGAACAGGGGGAATTGCAAGAGGTCTGTGCTGAGGAAGTAAAACAAAGTCTCTAAGTCTTTTCTTAGAATCAGAATAATCCTGGCTCTCCCAATGGAAATGCTCCCTCATGGTATGCAGGGTTTCCCCAAAAGAATAGTCCTCAGGAGGAGAAGCTGAAGGAATAGAATCTTCAGCATCAGAATCCTCATAGGGAGGAACAGAATATCCCTGATCAGAAGAGGAATCAGAGGAAATGGAAACCTGATCAGAGGAATCATATTCAGTGTCTTGCCTAGGCCTCATCAGGAGGGGGATGGGAACCCCTGATCAAAGTAATTAGGTCTTCGGCCATTTTGAGCATCTGTTTCTTAGGCATAGTAGCCTGTCCTGGAGAATGCTGTACTGGTTTCCTTGTCTTTAAAACTGTTTTAGATTTTGTCTTGGATGCTGAAGTAGGCTTTATATAAAGTTGTGTAGGTCTGAAGACACCCTCAGAAGCCGATGCCTGCTCAGCGGCTCCGGACCCATCTGAGGGGTTCATTTCCGAAGGGCCAATACCTTGAGTATCCAGAGGCCTAGCTGTCTCCACGTAGGAGTTGGAGACGGCCTGTGGCTCTGAGGTAGCGGGAGTCAGGGGCTGTGAAAAGCACCTCACTGAGCACCGGCAAACCGGCGACTGGCCTAGAAGAGGCTTCGTTGTCGGTTTTGGACCTCGGATGCTTGTCCTTGTCTTTATCCCTGTGTTTTTTTATGAATTCCGGTCATCGGTTGTTCCGACGGCATTATGTAGTTAAACCTTCTGCCAAAATAATGAAAAGCAAAATTGTACCAACGCTTAATACTGCGTTGGTTAAATCTAGCACAAAACCGACAACTAGCAACGTCGTGGTCAGGGCCTAGGCAAGGAATACAGTAAGAGTGGAAATCCTTATGAGGTATTTGCTTCCCACAAGAAATACAATTGTTAACTTTTTCTGACATTGGTCTGGAGCAAGAAAAGAGTTTCCCCAACGGGGTACTTAGCTTTATTGAAGACTTCGGACCTGAAATTCGATTTCAAAAATCTCAGGAGTCAGCTGACCGGCACTTGCGAACTGCTTTTGGTTCGGGCACCATGCGGCAAGAAAGACTGAAGAAAATGGCGTCGGCTGCATCTTTTATACCCCTGGTGCACTGACGTCAGGGAAGAGGCAACAGCAACCGACACCGGACCAGGACTTTGGAATTCAGGCCAACTGCGGGTAGCCTGCCAGCAGGATAACCCAAGTGTAATGACTACAAAAGTGAAACACGAACATCCAACTGATATTGGCAACATCCTGGCAGATAGGTTCAGTGATAACTTTACCCCTCTCTCATCCCCTAAAGGGCCCATCTCTATACCGGAAGAATGCAAAGTACCTGTAATCACGGCTGCACAGGTAAAAAAAACAACACTCTCCACAGCCAAGAACACAGCATCCATGGGACCTGACAACATCCCAGGCTGCGTTCTACATGAACTACAGAACGAACTGGCACCCCATCTAAGTACCATGTTCAATCATAGCCTCACCTCAGGCTTTGTGCCCACTGAATGGCGCAGAGCAACGGTTATCCCACTCCACAAAGGGGGAGCCACCACGGACCTGGGGATCTACTGCCCCATTAGCTTGACGAGCCTGGTCTGTAAGGCTATGGAGCATATCATCATGGAACTTATAAACAATGACATTGGTAATCTCCTAACTCTGGACCCTACCTAGTTCAGGTTTGCAAAAGGCATATCATGTCTTCTAAACCGGATAGACTTCTTTGAAGCGGTCACCAAAGCTGTAGATGAGGGTAAGGTGGTACACACAGCCTATTTAGATCTCGCCAAGGCTTTCAACACCATCCCCCACTCTGGAATTATAGACAAACTCACTAAACTAGGTATAAATCCCTATGTCACAAGATGGGTTGCCAACTGACTCACTGACCGAACCCACACTGTGAAAGTAGCAGACTCTAAATCCAACTTCAGACCAGTGACAAGTGGAGTACCAGAGGATTCAGTCCTGGGTCCTCTCCTGTTTGGTATCTACTTCTCTGAAGTACAGGCTAACACAGAAGGTCTTTGGCTAACAAAGTTCGCAGATGACTGCAAACTAGGAGCTATAATCAAATCTCCTAACGATGTGGATATCCTACAAAAGGGCCTCACTGAGACAGATGCCTGGTGTCAAAGCCATGGCCTCAAGCTCAATGCCAAAAAGTGCATTGTCATCCCTTTTGGTAAAAACTCTGTACCCATGAACTACCACATAGGCGGTAGTCTACTTAACACCGAAAGTGTGATAAGAGACCTTGGGACACAGGTGGACAGTAGTCTCTCCTTTGATAATCACATTGTTACAGTAGTCAGGAAGTCCTTCTACGTGGCACACCTCATCACAAAAGGTTTCTCATCCAGGAAAAAAGAGGTCATTGTTCCTCTCTACTCATCACTCATTAGACCCATTATAGAGTACAACGCCCCTTTTGGTATGTACCTCACAAGACATCTACAACAACTGGAAAGGCCACAGAAATACCTCACAAAGAGGATTACCGGCCTCAAACAGATGCCCTACACAGACCGTCTCAAAAAAACTCCAGCTTTACTCTGTCGCATATCGCCTACTCAGAGGCAATCTCTGCATAACATAAAAAGCTATGTCAAACCCAGAGCTGTTGGACATGCTCCACGTAAAGAAATCCCAATCCCTCCGAGCTACACACTCTAGGGACCTAAACCTTGTCACCACAATAAAGAGAACATGCTGGAGGGATAGATTCCTGTCTCAGAGACTTCCCATACTCTGGAACAAACTACCTATCTATATCAAACAAACCTCCTCATTAGCACTCTTCAAAAAAAATCTTGATGATTGGATGGGAGATTGGAAATTCACCCCGGGGATCACTTCTGTGGCTCTGCTTGACAGGGGCACAGGAAAATAATTTTCTTGGGTGACAAAAGCCAGGGTACCGTTTGGCTAGGCTTATACAGGCCATAGGGCCAATAGCCTAGTACCTACCTATGAACCTAAATAAACTTGTTACTCTGGAGTGAGGAATGCCATCTGGGAAGTCGTGTTCAAGCTTGCTCCCAGGAATACAATCTGTTGGCAGGGTACTAGGTGAGATTTCTTTTCATTGATGGTGTACACCAGTGAAGTTAGAAGTTTCTTTACGAATGCCAGGTGTTGTAATAGCAAGTCCTGGCTTTCTGCCTGAATCAGCCAATCGTCCAAGTATGGGTAAATTTGAATATTTCTCTGCCTGCAAAATGCAATGGCTGGATCTAGACACTTTGTGAATACCCTGGGCGCAGTAGATAAGCTAAAGGGAAGTGCAGAGAACTTAAAGTGCATGGAGCCCGCCCTGAAACGTAGGTATTGTCTGCAGAATCCTCTTATTGGGATGTGCAGGTAAGCTTCCTTTAAGTCTAGGGTTGCCAGCCAGGCATCCTTGGCTAGCACAGGAAGAAGCTGTTGAAGAGTTAACATTTTGAATTTTGGAACCACTAGAAAGGTGTTGAGAATAGAGAGGCCTGGGATAGGACGCCAGGAGTTGTCTTTTCTGGGTAGCAGAAAAAGTCTTGAATAAAAACCTTGTACCCTTTCTTCTGCTGGGACAGGCTGAATAGTCCTGACACTGAGAAGTGAGAGAACCTGCCGTTGGGTCTCCATTGATTTGGGAGTAGGTCTGGCCAACCATTTGGGGTTGGTAGTGTGTGGAAGTGGAATCTGTATCCTTGGGAAACTATGTTCAAAACCCATTTGTCCTGGGTAATGAGTTCCCAGTTTTTTGCATGCAGGGCGAGCATTCCTCCTAAGGAGCAGGTAGTAGAGCAGGGCTTGGAAGGTTTAAGGTTAAGTCATTGTGCCATTTTTTTGTAGGTGGGTGGCTTATTACTCCCTGCTTTGGATGTGGGAGCCCCCCACTGCTTAGATCTGTGTGTAGTCAGACTGTAGCCTAGGTGGTCTGCTGTTCTTGGGTTTGGACTGAGAAGGCCTGGAAGGGAGAAAGGACCAGTTCTTTGAAGGCCAATGCCAACTGAATCTGGGAGGCTGTACTTGCATAGACTTAGCTTTTTCCTCCATCCTTTTGAGTACTTCTTTGCTTTGTTGCCAATAAGGCAGTCGTGGTTTAAGGGAGCATCCAGTAATTTAGCTTTAACATGATCTGCCAAGTTTTGTTTCTTAAGCCAAGCATGCCTTCTAAGTACAGACCCAGTGACAGCAGCCCTGCAAGATGCTTCTAAAGCGTCAAAACCACATTGCAAAGTATGTTTACCAACTTGTTCTGCAAAATGCATTAAATCTTGCAACTCTATGTTCAGCACAGTCAGGAATCAACATAATTTTCTGTCTAAGTAGTCCCATAATATGCTGCTGATACTTTAACATATGAAACTGGCAATTTAAAGCCCTAATGGCCAAAGTAGCAGAAGTGTATACTTCTTACCCCATCTGTCCAAGGCTCTAGAATCTCTATCAGAAGGGGTAGGATTTTTGGCAGCAGCAGCCTTAATGCCTTTGGGTCCTTGGGAAATGGTCTCTGGATCCGCAGTAGGATTCTTAAAGAGGAACTTGTGAGAGTCAGGTACTCTGTAGTACCCGTCAGGTTTTCCTGGGAGCTGGAGTTAAAGTGTCTGGGGGTAAGGCTAGATTCCAAAAAAGCATCATCTACAATGTCCAGAACAGTAGGGATAGCTAAAGGTCTGTGTTGAGATAGGAGTAAGAATTCCCTAAGTCTCTTTTTGGACTCAGAGTAATCCTGGCTTTCCCAGCAGAAATGCACCTTAAGAGTGTGCAAGGTTTTACCGATAGAAAAATCTTCTGGAGCGCAACCACAAGGAATGGAATCCTCTGCATCAGAATCCTGATAAATAGATAAGGGCAAATCCTGGTAATCATAAGGAGCAGGAATATCAGATTCCTGATCAGAAGAATCAGAAAGAAAATCAGTTCTAGGTCTCTTAGAGGGGGAAGTCTGGCTTCCCCTAATTAAGGTAATAAGGTCTTCAGCCATTCTAAGGTTCATAGGTTGGTGCTAGGCTATCAGCCCTAGGGCCTATACAAGCCTAGCCATAACAATTCCCTGGCTATTTCTTCCCACACTACTTACTTCCCTGGACCCCTGTCTAGCAGGGCGACTGACGTGATCCCCGGGGTGAATTTCCTTTCTCCCATCCAGGTTCCTTTTGAAGAGGGCCAAAGAGGCACTCTGCTTGACATGTATGGGCAATCTATTCCAGAGTCTGGGGAGTCTCTGGGTCAGGAACCTCTTTCTATAGCATTTTTTGTTTATTGTAATGACAAGGTTTAGATCCCTGGAGCGTGAGGCTCTGAGGAATTGGGATTTCTTTAAGTGTAGCATGTCCAACAGCTCTGGGTTTGACATGGCCTTGTATGTTAAGCAGAGATTGCCTCTGAGTAGACGATGTGAGTTGGAGCTGGAGTTTTTTAAGGCGGTCAGCGTAGGGACTCTGCTTTAGACCTGTGATTCTTTTAGTGAGGTATTTCTGCTGCATTTCCAGTTGTTGCAGATGTCTTGAGAGGTACATACCAAACGGGGCGTTTTATTCTATAATGGGTCTAATGAGGGATGAGTACAGTGGGACAATGACCTCCTTTTTCTGGATGAAAAGCCCTTAGTGATGAGGTGTGTCAAATAGAAGGATTTCCTGACTGTTGTGGCGATGTGGTTATCGAAGGTGAGACCACTGTCCACCTGTGTCCCTAAGTCTCTTATCACACTTACGGTGTTTAGTGTACTGCCACCTACATGGTAATTCACGGGTACATGTTTTTTCCAAAAGAGGATAAAGTACAGTTGTGTACACTTACCATAAATGTAGATGTTCAAGTGTATTCACTGTTGCAGTCATTACATTTGGGTAATCCTGCTGGCAGGTTGCTCTCAGTCTGCCTGAATTCCAAAGTCCTGGGTCCTGTGTCGGCTGCTGTCGCCCCTTCCCTGACATCAGGTCATCAGGGGTATAAAAGATGCGGCCGACACCATTTTCTTTAGTTTTTCTTGCCCCAAATGTCAGGTGCCCCCTAAAAGAGTAGCCAAAATGTATATAAATATATGTAAATGCATGCACCAATATAAATTTTACCTTCCTCTACAAGCAAATACACCACATAGGTTGTATAAATCAGAGAAGGAAAGATAGGTTCCATCAGAAGAAAGGGGGATGGCGCGTGGCTAACTTGGACTACAACAGTGAATACACTCGAACATCTACATTTATGTTAAGTGTACACAACTGTACTATGTTCTTCGTGTTTCACTGTTGCAATCATTACATTTGGGTAGAGTCCCAAAGCTATGGTTGGGTGGCTGGAGCTAAATAGCATTAGGAGTGGCTATGAGGCCCTGCAGAACTGCAGTGGCAAAGCCTGCCCTGGATTTAGATTAGAGTGGCAGATGATAGTGCTTTGTAAAGGTGTGCACTGAACTCCAAGTAGCAGCCTCTAAAATGTCCTTGGTTGGTACTCCCCTGAGAAAGGCTGCTGAAGTGGCTGCAGCTCTGGTTGAATGTGGCCTAATGCCCTTAGGCACTGGCTTGTCATGGTGTAAGTAGCAGAAACGAATGCAGTGGCCTATCCACTTTGAAATAGTCTGCTTTGAGATAGCCTTTCCATGTGATCCTGCAGCATATGCCACTAGTAATTGCACTGTCTTTCTGAAAACTTTGGTTCTGTCCAAGTAGAATCTAAGCTGTCTGTGCACGTCCAAAGAATGCAGAATTCTCTCCCCCTTGTTCTGTGGATATGGATAAAAAGTTGGCAGATGAATAGTTTGGTTAAGAGCCACACTGGAAACCACCTTAGGCATAAATGTTGGGTTTGCCCTCAGAGAGACCCTGTCTGGATAAAAAATGATAAAAGGTTCCACAGCCATGAGTGCCTGTAGCTCTGAAACTCATCTTGCAAAAGTTATTGCTAGGAGCAGAGCTGTTTTCCAAGATAAAAACTTTATATCAGCAGTAGCAGCTGGCTCAAAAGGAGGCAGGGTGAGTTTTTCCAAGACATAGTTGAGGTCCCATGCGGGCATTGGTGATCTCCTTGGAGGCCTTACATTTTTGGCTCCTCTGAGGTACTGTTTTAATAAGGGATGAGAAAAGATTGGTGGCTCTGTATTGTAATGAGCCGAAATGGCAGAGGCATGATGAAAAAGACAGGCCTTTGTCCAGCATCTCAGTTAAGTACTGCAAAATCTGATGAATATTTGGCACAGTTGTATCAGTTCCTTGTGCCTGGTTCCAAGCACAGAATCTCTTCCATTTTCCAGCATAAGATTTTGTAGTACTAGGCCTTCTGGCCTCCAAAATGACATCCATCACAGCTTTACTGAGAGGTGTGTTTTGTATGACTACATTATCCACCATGCTGCCAGGTTTAAAGTCCTGAGTTGGCTGTGCAGGATCTGTTTGTTTTGCTGGGACAGTAGATGAGGTATTTGAGGTAAGGTCCAAGCTGGGCATTGAGACAAGTTCTTTAGGACTGGAAACCAGTACTGGTGGGGCCAGTCTGGGGCAATTAGTATCATTTTTGGCTTCTCCTGTCTGACCTTTAGGAGTACCTTGGGTAAGAGAAGCAGTGGGGGAAAGGCATATACTGATAGGGTTTTCCAGCTGAAAGATAGGGCGTCCACTTTCCATGCTTGTCTGTGATAAGTCCTTGTGCAGAATCTTTTTAGTTGGTAGTTGTGAGGGGAGGCAAATAGATCTATGTCCGGGCATCCCCATTTCCTTGTTGTCATGCTGAAGACTTATGGATCCAGCTGCCATTCGTGGAGATCCATGAGGTTTCTGCTTAGTTCATCTGCCAGAGTATTTTTCCTTCCTGGCAGGAATTGTGCCTGCAGATGTACTTGGTAAGTTAATGCTGTGTCCCACAAAGTCATGGCTAGTCTGCAAAGGGTGTAAGAATGTGTGCCCCCCTGCTTGTCTATATACCACATGACCGTGGTGTTGTCTGTCTTTATCAGTAGTTGTCCTGGATGAAGTAGGTCCTTGAAGGCTGTCAGGGCATTCTGAACAGCTAGCATCTCTTTTTGATTGATATGTAGATGCGTTTGGGTTGACGACCATGTGCCTTGAATGCATCTTCATGCCATGTGGGCCCCCAGGCATAATCTGATGTATCCGTTGTTAGTGTTTGCCTGTCTGGGGGTAATGTGAATGGCTGTCCCTTGTTTTGGTGACAAGCCTTTGCCCACCATCGAAACTCCTGTTGTAGGCAGGGAATGAGAGTAATCACTGTTTCCCAGCTGTGGCAATGTTGAGTCCAAACACTTTTTAGGTTTCCTCATATGCAGTTTTGCATATGGAATTAGTAGGATGCAGGATGCCATGAAGCTCAAAGCCTGCAGAATTTTTCTTGCAGATAACTGGGCCTTTGTTGCCAACATTTTGAAATAGGTAGTCAGTTGCCTTTGTTTGTCTGGCGTGAGATAAGCCATCTGGGCAGTTGTATTTAAGCTTGCACCCAGGAATATTATCTCTTGAAAGAGTACTAGTTTTGATTTCTTTTCGTTGACTGTGTACCCTAGGCATGTTAGAAGTCTTTCCACAAACGCCAGATGCTGTAGAAGAATGTCCTTGTTCTCTTCTTGAATTAGACAGTCGTCCAAGTAAGGATATATTTGTATTCCTCTTTGTCTGTAGAATGCAATTACTGATGCCAGGCACTTTGTAAAGACCCTGGGCGCAGTAGATAAGCCAAAGGGCAGTGCAGAGAATTGGTAATGCATTGAGCCATCCTTGAATCTCAGTTATCTTCTGCATAATTGTCTGATTGGGACATGCAGGTATGCCTCTTTTAGGTCTAGAGTCACCAGCCAAGCGTTCTTGCCCAGCATGGGCAGAAGCTGCTGCAAAGTCATCATCTTGAATTTTGGTATATCCAGGAATGTGTTGAGAATAGATAGGTCCAGTATTGTTCTCCAGGTCTTGTCCTTTCTGGGTACCAAGAACAGTCTTGAGTAAAATCCTTGTCCCTGCTCTTGCTCTGGTACTTGTTGAATGGCGCCCATGTCCATGAGGGATGAGACTTGTTTTTGTGCCTCTGCCCATTGATTTTTTGGCAGATCTGGCCAGTCGTTTGCCTTTGGCAGGGTATGGAAATGGAACTTGTACCCTTGTGACACGATATTTAGAACCCACTTGTCCTGGGTTATAATGTGCCAATTCTGAGAAAAAAGTGCTAATTTTCCCCCTAAGGGTGCTGCCAGGAGGTTACGTGCTTGGTGCAGGCAGGGGGAAGTCATTGGGACGGTTTCCTGTATGGTTGTGATTTGTCTTCTCCAATTTTGGAGGTAGAAGCATCCCATTGCTTTGACCTGTAGGAACCCTGCACCTGGGATCTGCCCCTTTGAGGTCTGTCTTATACAGGAAAGGACCAATTCTTTGTAGGCCAGTGTCTACTAAACCTAGGTGGCTGTACTTGTAAAAAATCTTTGACAGTTTGCATAGATTTAAGCTTTGTCCTCCATTTTCTTTAACACCTCCTCTGCCTTAACGCCAAACAAAGTATCATGCTGTAAAGGTGCATCTAATAATTTAACTTTGACATGATCAGGCAGATTTTGTTCCTTTAACCAAGCATGCCTTCTAATTAAAGAACCCGTAACTGCGGCCCTGCAGGAGGGCTCCAAAGAATCAAAACCACATTGCAAAGTATGCTTTCCAACTTGTTCAGCTGCATGCAATAAATCCTGCATTTCCTTGTTTTCTGCACATTCAGAGTTTAATAACATTTTCTGTTTAAGCAATGCCATGACATGTTGCTGGTATTTGAGCATATGAAACTGACAGTTTAAGGCCCTTATAGCCAAGGTAGCAGATGTGTAAACCTTTTTTCCCCATCTATCCAATGCCCAAGAATCTCTGTCAGAGGGGGAAGGGTTTTTTGCAGCAAAAGCCTTAACTCATTTGGGACCCTGTGAAATAGTTTCTGGGTCTGCAGCAGGGTTTTTAAAAAGGAATTTATGAGAGTCAGGAACCCTGTAATATCTGTCAGGCTTAACAGGAGCTGGAGGTAAGGAGTCAGGGGTAAGACTAGACTCTGAAAACACATCTACAATATTTAACACAGGTGGAATGGCTAGTGGCCTGTGTTGAGGTAGTAAAAGGAAATCCCTGAGCCTCTTTTTAGATTCTGAAAAATCTTGGCTCTCCCAGTGGAAATGCTCCCTCATGGTATGCAAGGTTTCCCCAAAAGAATAGTCCTCTGGAGGAGAAGCTGAAGGTATAGATTCTTCAGCATCAGAATCCTCATAGGGGGGAAGAGAATATTCCTGATCAGAAGAGGAATCAGAAGAAATAGAGACTTGATCTGAAGATTCATAGTCAGTGTCTTGCCTAGGCCTCTTATCAGGAGGGGGATGGGAACCCCTGATCAAGGTAATTAAGTCTTCGGCCATTTTGAGCATCTGGTTTTTGGGCATAGAGGCCTGTCCACGTGGCTCTTGAGTTTGTTTCTTTGCTTTAGAAGGTGTTTTAGTCTTTGCCTTTGAAGCTGAGGCTGGCTTAATGTAAAGATGTTTAAGTCTGAATACAGAAACAAACCATTGACATGCACGGTGGAACCAGTGCACGGTTTAACCAAATCGTCCAAAAGAGCCAAAAAATGAACCGGCACAAGGAAGAAAAATGCCTAAATCTTCTTTATTGTGGCAACATCAAAAAATAAACTGCAACCTGCAAACCAGTTTCGGCACATCTCAACCAATTAGGTTTGTAACTACATTTGGTAGCAATACAGCTTCTTTCAGACAGATTATCAACAATCATTGGGAGATTTTGCTGTCTCATGAACACCTGAATGAGATATTACCTGAGAGATGTGTTTTTTCCTATCGTAGGGGTAGAACCTTAAACTCTCATTTTACACACTATAAAAGGTACAACCCGCCCACACCAATTCAGACAACATTATTTGGTGACCCATTGATAGGCTGTTTCCCTTGTGGCCATTGCAGTGCATGCAGACATATCGACAAAACTACAGAATTCACTAGCATGAATACTGCTAAGATATACCAGATAAAAATTTTTGGCAACTGCAGCATGGATTGGGTCATCTATTTGGCCGCATGTACGTTTTTTTCATTTTTTTGTAGGTCAAACATCCAGACCACTAAGATTTCGGAGAAGTGAACATCTTAGTGCTATCAGAAATTGTAAAATTTCGAATGTTCTATACAAACATACCATGACCCATAAAACTGCCCACTTCAAATGTACTATTATTGATAAAATCCACATGCATAGATCTCTGAAAGCTGGCTGGCATGATAGACTAAATAATATGGAATCCTCATGGATCACCAGGTTAGGAGCTTTATTTAAACCTGGTCTTAATGAAATTATATAACTATTGATGCCAGCCTAGTTCTTTGGCTGTCTGTTGTTTTTTTGTTATTTTTGTTATTTTATGCTTTGTTTATATGACAAATATGATGCAATTTATCAACATTTATTTTATTTTATCATAATATGTTGATACTGATGATATTGCACGTTGATATTGCTTTAAATTTTTGGCTATATAAGGAAGAACCAGGATGTGCCATTTATGTTTTCTATTTGCACTGAGGAAGGCTGGAAATACAGCCGAAACCGGTTTGCAGGTTGCAGTTTGTTATTTTTTGATGTTGCCACAATAAAGAAGATTTAGGCATTTTTCTTCCTTGTGCCGGTTCATTTTTTGGCTCTAAGTCTGAATACACCCTCAGAAGCCGGTGCCTGCTCAGCGGCTCCGGACCCATTTGAAGGAATGGTGTCAGAGTCTCCAATACCTTGAGTTTCCAGCGGCATGGCCGACTCCACGTGGGAGTTGGTAGCGGGCTGTGAGTCTAAAGTAGTGGGCGTCAGGGGCTGCGAAAGCACCTCACTGAGAACCGGCGACTGGCTTAGGAGAAGCTTCGTCGTCGGTTTTGGGCCTCGGTTGTCTCTCTTTCTCCTTTTCTTTGTGTTTTCTGTGAACTTCGGTAGTCGGATGGCTATCCGACAACATTTCTGGATAATTAAACAGGCGTCCAAAATAGTTTAAAGCAAAATCATACAAACGCTTAATAGTGCGTTGGTTAAATCTAGCACAAAACCGACAGCCAGCAAAGTTGTGATCAGGGCCTAGGCAAGGAATACAGTAAGAATGAAAGTCCTTATGAGGTATTTGCTTTCCACAAGAAATACAATTACTAAACTTTTTCTGACATCGGTCTGGAGTAAGAAAAAAGTTTCCCCAATGGGGTACTTAGCTTTATTGAAGACTTCGGATCTGAAACTCGAACACGAAAATCTCAGGAGTCGGCCGACCGGCACTTGCAAACTGCTTCTGCTTTGGGCACCGCGCGGCAAGAAAGACTAAAGAAAACGGTGTCGGCCGCATCTTTTATACCCGACGACCTGACATCAGGGAAGGGGCGACAGCAGCCGACGCAGGACCCAGGACTTTGGAATTCTGGCCGACTGAGGGCAACCTGCCAGCAGGATTACCCAAATGTAATGACTGCAACAGTGAAACACTAAGAACATCTATACATTTCTTGGCATTGAGCTTGAGCCCATGGCTCTGGCACCAAGCATCTGTTTCTGTAAGGCCCTTTTGTAGAGTATCTACATAATTTGGTGATTCAATAATGGCTCCGAGTTTGCAGTCATCTGCGAACTTTGTTAGCCAGAGTCCCTTAGTGCTGGCCTGTACTTCAGAGAAGTAGATGCCAAACAAGAGCGGTCCCAGGACTGAACTCTGAGGTACTCCACTTGTCACTTGTCTGGAGCTGGATTTGGAGTCAGCTACTTTTACAGTGTGGGTTCTATCAGTAAGCCAGTTAGCAACCCATTGGGCGACGTAGGGATTAATGCCCAGCTTAGTAAGTTTATATATGATTCCAGAGTGGGGGATGGTGTCAAAGGCCTTGGCAAGGTCTAGATATTCTGTGTGGACCACCTTACCCTTGTCCATGGCTCTGGAGACTGATTCAAAGAAGTCAATCCGGTTCAGGAGACAAGATCGGCCCCTTCACGAACCCAATCTGGGGGGGGGTCCAGTGTTTGAAGGTTGCCAATGTCTTTGTTTATAAGTTCCACGATAATACGATCCATGGCCTTGCAGATAAGGCTCGTCAGACTGATGGGACGGTAGTTTCTGGGATCCAAGGTGGATTCCCCCTTGTGAAGTGGGATAACTGTAGCTGTGCGCCACTCAGTGGGCACGAAACCTGAGGTGAGGCTATGATTAAACATGACACTTAGGTGAGGTGCCAGTTCATATTGTAGTTCATGTAGTACACAGCCTGGGATGTCATCTGGTTCCATGGATGCTGTATAGCTTTGGAGAGTGCGTTTTTTACCTGTGTGGCCATTATTACCAGAATTTAGCAATCTTCCAGTGTTGAGATGGGCCATTTAGGGGGTGCGAGGGGGGTGAAGTTGGCACTGAATCGATCTGCCAGGATATTGGCAATATCCTTGGGATCAGTATATTTAATGCCATTCTGTTTTAGCTCAGAGCAGATCTGAGCGTTGCCATTTAGATTCTTGACATAGTTATAGAATGCCTTGCGGGTGTCTTTGGAATCTTTGGCAATTTTATTTTTGTAACTAGCTTTGGAGGATTTTATGAGGGATCTCAGTTTCTTATTGAGGCTGGTAAGGGAGTTTTTTGCATCCTGGGAGTTTCCTATTTTCTGCAACAGTTTCTTCCTTTTGTTGTAAGGTTTGTTTATGACAGGGGACCACCAGATTGGCTTCCTTTTTTTGGATGAGAGCATCTTGGCTCTATATGGGATGGCACGATTCATGCATGAGTGGATGTGCTCGTACAGTGCCTTAGTGTACGATTCAGCACTTGAACTTTCAGTTCCCATCTGCATGGGTGTCATGATGTTTGTCACTTCTGACTTGAGTAGCATGACACTGGCTTTGGAGAAGTTTTTTATGGAGATTTCCTTACTGGGGGTGGGGGGTGGGATGTGGATGTTAAGGGTGATTAGCTTATGGTCAAACCTGACTAACGAGGGGGTGACCATAGGTGTGGAGTATCGATTTCCCATGTTGGTAATGACCAGGTCTAGGATATTGGAGCCCCTGGTGGGACTATGGATTAGTTGATCCAGGGCGTTGGAATTTATGAATTCCAAGAACCGTTGGGCAAAGATGTTGGTACATGAGTAGTTTTCCCAGTTAATGGCAGGGTAGTTAAAATCACCCAGTATTAGGGTGTTTGGTTCTATCTTAATATTTTCCAGTATGTTTAATATTTTCCAGTATGTTTTGAAAGGTGTAGTGAGAATCTTGGAGTATGGTGGGGGATCTGTAGCAAGCTGCAATTTGGATTGCAGTCTTACCTAGTATTAGTTGCACCTGGAGAATTTCAGAGGCATTGTGTTGGGCAACTAGCCTAGTGGAGTGAATATCCTTGGTGAATATTGACACTCCTCCACCTTTAGTGTTTCGGTCCTGGTTTGGTAGACGAAAAGTGTGGTAAGAGTTGTAACCTGGTATTGCAGGGGTGGTTTCTGGAGCCTTGAACCAGGTCTCAGTTACTGCACAGATATCGATGTTCTCCATTTTTAGGAGTGCCTCGAGAGAGTGCATTTTGAGGCTTAGACTTCTAGCATTGAGTAGCATTATCTTCAGATTTTGCATGCTTGTACCTGTTACAGTGGTGGTTTTGCCCTTTGAACTTTGCCTAAAAAAGGCACTATAGGGGCGGCAAGAGCCTTAGCCAATAACCTGAATCCCAGGGGTGACAGGTGCAGACTATCTCTGGCAAAGCATCGTGGTTTGTCGATCATGTCGTCCCAGGCAGACAGATACTGGATCCCCTTTGAATGACACCAGAAGCTTAGCCAATTGTTGAAGTCAATCATTTTGTCCTTATATTGTGGTATCATTCTGGGTGAAGGCAGGATGCTACTCAGCATTTGTTTTTTAGGCATATGAACCTAAGCCTGCGGTTTGTTCGTCTGTTTTCTAGGCGTAGTGTGAGTTTTTGGCCTGCATGAAAACAATAACGTCGGTTTAATATGAATGTCTGTAGGCCTGAATACACCCTCAGAAGCAGGTGCCTGCACAGCAGCTCTGGACCCATCCAAGGTAGAGACATCCGCGGGTTCCACAGTTGAAGAAGGACCTTGCTCCATACTGGACTCCGAATGCGAATCAGACGTAGCAGGTATCAGGGGCTGCGAAAGTGTCTCACTGAGTAATGGTGGACTGGCAACTAGCTTAACGGAAGCATCGTTGGCAGTTCTGGACCTATGCGGTCTGTCTCTGTCTTTATCCTTACGTTCTTTCGGAAGATTGGTAGTCGGATGGCTTGATGAAGCCATTTCGGAGTACACAGAACGAGTATGAAAGTAATTAGCTGCAACAATAGCCCGACGACGAATAGTTCAGGTGTTGAACAAGGCACAAAACCAACAACAAGGGAAATCGTGGTCTGGCCTAAACAGGGGATGCAGTAAGAATGAAAATCTCTATGAGGTATTTGCTTTCCACAGGTAAGACACTTGTTAACTTTTACTGACATCGGTTAGAGCAAGAAAAAGGATCCCCAATGGGGTACTTAGCTTTTTTTTGAAGACTTCGGGTCTAAAACTGGAAAACAAAAATTTCAGGAGTCGGCTGACCGGCAGTTGTGAACTGCTTCTGCTTTGGGCACCGCATGGCCAGTAAGACTGATGTAATGGCGTCGGCTGCATGTTTTAGACCCCTGATGACCTGACGTCAAGAAAGAAGCGACAGCATCTGACGCAGAAATCCAAAGACTCTGGTATTCAGGTCGGCTGAGGGCTACCTGCAGGCAGATACCCCAAATGTGACGACTGCAACAGTGAAACACGAAGAACATCCACAGCTTCTTCCCCTCCCTTCTGGTTCCTATAGGAGGACTTCTGGGGGGGGGCTAGAGATCCATATTCCTACAGTAGAAATGGTCTTCCCAACCTGCTTGCTCCTTGATTTTAGTCCCCAAGAGTGTTCAGTCATCATAAGGGCCACTAACAAAGGACATTTTAAAGTGTTCCAGAAAGTCAGACAAGCTCATCCAGGCATGTCTCCTTATGATTATGCCAGTGCATATGGCTCTCTAAGCTCCCTCTGTTATGTTAGAAATTAGGTGCACAGATACAATGGAAAGGGACAAGATGGTGATCAGCTGTGAGTCCAAAATTTTCTTGTTTTCTTCAGAGATGGACCTGGAGAGGATTTAGAGCGTTCCTTTGTCAAATCCCTCTGGAATCTTCTCTCGCGTGGCAGGTATATCAGAGTCTTCAGTGCTAAGGTTGCTGAAGCGTATACCCACCTCCCAAATTTGTCAAATGTCCTTGACTCTGTTGGGGGGGGGGTGGACAGAAGATCTTTCTTTGACAAGTTCCTTTCTAGTGGTGTTCACCACCATCATGGAATCAACAGTGGGACCCTTGCTCCAATGTGAATGGTCTTTGGATGACACTAAAAACTTATATAGCCTGCAGGGAATTGATTCAGCCTTATCCAGCTCCTACCATACCCACTTTGATATATGGTCAACTATATCATTAGCAGGTGGGACAACTCAAGTAGCAGCTGGGCTGGACCTGAAGGCCTCAAGAAACAATGACTCCTCTTTGGAAGTACTTTGGAGGACCACACACTCTTCTGCTTCAAAAGCTCCACAATCTCACTGAACAAGATGTCTTCAAGGGGGATCTGGAGGACCCCCTCCCCTTCACCGAAGTCAGTGTCGTCGGATAAGGACTCCTGAGGGGAGTCAGTATGCCTCCTCTTATATGCATGCTTCAGAGGAGCCTCTATGGTGGGATGACATGGCAAGGACTCAGAAGAGGAGTGGGAGCCTGAATATGGACTTCCTCAATGCTCCACAGGGCCATCTGTTCCAAAAGGATGAGATGAGTAGGATCAGGACCCCAAAGGAATTTTATGGGGGGTGGACAGAGCAGAGTGAGAAACAGAAGTCTGCTCATCTGACAGGGAGAATGTTCCCTTTATGGCATCAAATGCCAAAGCTGAGGGGGGAACCCAAAATCATCTTGGATGGAGAAGAAGCAGCCACTCCAGATAAATTCTGGAATTTGGCTCAACCAGACTCTGAGGTCAATGCTGGAAATGAGCTTTCTAGCACCAAGGCTTCGACAGGAAGGGATAGCTCAAAAAACTTTGGAGTTGATCCCCTCTCCTGGATCCAGCCCTGACTCTTAGGCCACAAGATTCTTCCAGATCTGAGAAGGTGTCAGAGTAGAAGGCTACCAAGTCTTTGGATCAGACGTGGACAAGCCGTGAGTAGACTGAGACCCACAGTCCCTGAAACTGGAGGGCCGATCAGGGTAGGATCAACAACAGGATGAGGGGAAGAACTTAAGCCCAACAAGTCTGGCATTGGCTAGAGCTGGAAGACTCTCTAACTGAATTTGGGTCCAGAGGAACTTCAGCATCCAATCCACGTCCACTTTGGAGAGGCTTCTGGTAGAGCGCACTAACTGCAGTGAACAGGCTGTAGACAAGGCTCCGGAGGACCTGTGAAATGACCTCTCTTGTAGGAAAGTGAAGGGTAGCCTCAAGGAAATAGGCTCCAGGGAGAATCAATGCTCGAGTAGTGGAGGAATACTTGATCAGACAACTACTGTATCCAAGAATGGGATTGGTTCCAAGGACTTTGGAATTTTTGCAGCTGTAGCCAAGGAAATAGCAGACAAGGAAGAGCAGTCCAGGGAGTGCTTTCTGGAACCCTTGGGCTCCACCCTAGGTCTATCACCACTTTCCTTCCCTTATACCTGTCAGAGAACTTCATGACAGAGGGGAAAGGTTGAGTCAGGGAAGAATCTCCCACAGAAGGGAGAAGTCCCCTCAGAACAAGTTAATTTCTGTGTTCACTGATGGCCCTTGTACCAAAAGTAGTGAAGATGGAGCACTGCTCATCCAAGTGGGCAACTCCAAAACAGATGCACTTCATGTGTGAATCTGAATTTGGAATCCTATGGCCACAGGCCACACATTTCTTAAAACCCGACTGTTTTGTCAGCCATGCTAAAGACATCTTTTTCTTTTGGTAATGGGAGATAAAGGTGGACATTTTAGATAAAGAGAAAGAAATCCTAAAAGGATATGAAAAACTGTGTGAGTCAATACCAAAGCCTTGAGTGATGGAGAACAAGATCTGAAGCAAATGAGATTTGAGGCACCTTCAGGAGCAGGAGGGGATTATGGGTAAGATGAGGAGCCTGAGCTTTGGATCTAAAGTCTAGAGTGGCCAAAATCGGATCAGAAGTCAGATCCAAAAATGCATCCATTCAGGAATGGACAGAAGAGATAATCAGATCAAGCATCTGTCAAAGACAGAAGAAAAATAAACTGTGACAAAAATAAAATATTGAAGTATTTTTAAAAAAACAAAAACAGAAAGAGAATAATACATCTAATAATAAAATGAGAGGAACAAGGTCCCAAAATGTGGCTTATCTGAGAAGTAAACTGGAAAAAAATCAGCAACGGATACTATGAAGATTCAGAGGATAATCATCTTTGGATCGCAGAAAAAGATTGAACATTGCTTCCAGTGACAGCTGAAGGCTTCCCTCTCAGGACAGGCATAACAAAATCAGCTTGCACAGGAACAGAGAGGGAGGGGAGTCTGAGCTTTTGAAAGCTGGTCAGTACTGTGTTACCTTGGCAGATAACCCAAAATTCCGTTGAGGCAGTGGGAATGATGATCAAAAATATAGCTCAGACTGCTGGCAAGAATTTAATAGACATAATAATGAATTTATGCCAGGCACATGTAAACAGTGAAATATTTTGTTTTGATTCACTGTTGAAACTCTGTAACATAAAGACAGCATAAGCAGAGCTCTATGCACTTTAGTTTACTCTAATAGATTTGCACCATTAAGTCAAAAACTGACAAATAAGAACCACAAGGTCTATTTTCAAATGCTGTCTTTAATATCTTAGATCAACTGGCCTGGTGAGAACCTAGGAAAATAAAATTAATACACAGAGCAAATATCAACAGAAGATGCTAGTAGCACAGTCAAAAAAACATCTCAGATAATGTGCAAAACCACAGCAATGACATTCAGCAAGACTATACTTACGAAGTTTGCGAGAAAAAAAATGACACGCAAGCAAAACTTGATGCTAGTTCACTGACACACACACACAATCCTAAGAAAATATCACTAGCTCTCTGAAGTGCAGACTAGTGCAAATTAAAATGAAAGGCCAAGCTCTGGTATCAAAAGTGCCTGAATCATCTCCTAGATAGCTGTTTATGTGGCAGAAGGAAGTTGCGATGCAAAGTACAAATGAGTTGTTTGCATTTGTCCAGATGTTTGTGCAAATGTATACCGCAAACTTCAATTGCTATTAAAAAACTTAAAAGTTTACTTTATGTATCTATCAGTATGCCAAAACCTCACCTGGCAAACTAGTAGGGTGCAAAAGGCAAAACCAATGTACTGCTAAAACCAAGCTTCCCTTAGCCTGTAATATTGCTCACATGTCGCAGCCCCAACACCAAATGAAAATGCCAGCACAAACTGCATGGAAGGATGAGCTGCACACGGTGATATCAAGAAGTGAAGCTGCAACAGCTAAACTAATAATAATGAGCACTCTCCAAGCATCTCAAAAAATATCTACTCATACTGAACAAATACTCATATATGAAGAGACTGCCAGGTCAGTAAGAAGTCCACTCTTAGATGGTGTAACGATATGTTTCATAAGATTCACTGGTGTGCTAAATGTCTGAGATGGAAACCAGACTCTGAAGTACCTATCAGGAAAATGCAACAGTTACATTAACTAGTTCTTCAGGTTGGTTGTTCAAAATACAAGCTTGCTAAGGAAAGTGGAGCTAAGTATGCCCAAACTAAAACTTTATGGAAACAAAGACAGTTACTACTGAATTTCAGCCAGTTTAACTGAATGATTCAGATGCTGAAATAAAGAAGCAATACCAGATTGCACTGAAATAAAAAAAACAAAAACAAAAAACTTGGAAGTTTACCGGTGTATCTCAAGCTTGGGATAATTCTTCTGGTTTAGATACTGCTGTATTTAAGGTGTTAGCATGCACAAAAATACTTTTGCTGAGGAAGAAAAGTAGCATTCCATTGCGTTATTTTTAACATACATATCCAATCAAAATAAAAAATGCACACCTTAACAGCTTTATTGTATATGACTTTAGATAAAGATGACACATTAATAGCAAGCCTTCGTTGGAAGGGGCCACCCTTTCAGCATCTGCAGACTTGCCAGTGGACGTCCCATGAACATACAAAGCTTTTAAAGCACCTCTAAGCCAACAGTAGGAGATATCCAGAAAATCAAACTTTTATATCTGGCCAAGTTGAAGTCGGTGTGGAAGAACTTACCCTCGGTATATGAATCTCAGAAGAAAGCATAAAGTGAACTATCGACACCTGGTTTAAAATTTGACTAATTGCTCGCAAGCAAAGGTGCATTACATAGAGTTTCTGAACAGAATAATGTGGTAAAAATGATTCAGTTGTGTGTTCAATTTAGTGCATGGGTGATTTTTTTATTATTTATACACACACTCTCCCCTAGGCTTTTAAAACTGGCTAAAACTTTGTCCAACCCTACACTGCCTTTTTTAGGCATTGCCAAAATGATAAACCTTCTGACATAGCAAAACCAGCCCAAGGAAATCTAAAGGTGTTACTGCTCAATGACACGAGTCTAAACAAGAAACTCCACTCCCTGCAAGTTCTCCTCACCCTGGAGGATGTATACGGCTGTGCAGTTACTGACACACGATTTAAATCTATGGAGAGCAACCCAACAGTGCAGGACTACATTATCTTCCATCATTTAAATCAGGTACTGCACAGGAAGGGACAAAAGGTGGAGGTGTCTCAATTTACATCAAAAACACGCATCAAGGCTGGTCAAACTGTATGACTTGCTAGAGCTTTTACACATCCAAATTACCCACAGGCAAATCCCATACCATATCCTTAACAAGCTTAAAGTTCACCTCTATGACCCAGGAAACTATAATACATGCTTAACGTACTGGAGACCCTCTGCATTCAACCTAGTAGCACATTAATGGGCAAAATTAACTACCCCAATATAAAATGGGAATTGTGGTTCATGTAACAGTTTCTACATTGGGAAAACTTCTTGTAGACTGTCTGATCATGTTAAGGAGCATTTGGGGCCATTAGAGCTTTGAATTTTAACAATGCACTTGCCAAACATAGTGTCACATGGTCACATTTTGTTAAATTTGAATTTATTGTTTTAGAACTAGATAGATTCCTTCTTTGGAAACTATGACTTATATGTTGAGTTAAGAGAATTGAAATGGCAACTACAACTTAATGCACAGGCATCGCCAGGGCTTAATGAATACAAGACTATAAAGTGTGCTCTTCGTTGGTATGACTACACAGCTCTACCCACTTCTCCCACTTTGATGTAATATTTACACTATTCTCTGCATTGTCAGTTGATATACGTTTTACATAGTTACATGATTCAGCTTTACTTTTATTTGATATGCAAGTTCATTGCACTTTTTAAAACATCTACTTATTGTTGATCGGTTAAAATAATTCACTCTGGAATATTTTTATTGTTTACCATCTTCCATAATAGAATGTGTTCCATATTTTAAGCAGTTTCCACTACACTCACTGTATTCTGAAGAAGTTCTTTTACCCATTAAGAACGAAAGCTCAATAACAGCTCAGCGTCCGTGTATTTTTTCTTTTAGCTTTAGAAGTGCTTTTAATATAAGTAGCATTCTTCTATTTTTTACGGTTTTGTCATAGTATTTTCTTTTCCGTTGGAGTTCTGCTATGGAAGAACATGTAACGTCTGAACCTAGCTCCAGTAGCCATGATTTATTTGTCAATGTATTCTATCCTACAAGAATTGCTGGATTTAATACTCTTGAAGTCACTACTTAGAAATCACAGGATGCCTTACAGAGATGTAAAAGCTTCTTCAACAGTCAATTACATCCTACTCAAAGGTCAGTTAATCAAGTCCCACTAGCATTGTCTGTGCAGACATTATCTACTCCTGCTGTGCAATTACCTCCTGCTATGCATTTACAACCTGCTCAGCATTAACAACCAGCACCCTCTTAGCAACCGCAAATACCACCCATGCATTCCTTGCCTGCACCTTTTCCACAGCAACAAGACATGAATGCTAATAACAAAACGTCTTTTAGGAATAACGTTGAAAATGTCCTATCATTCATTAACTCTGAATGTGACAGTAACCCCTTTCAAACAGGGTCTCAAATGTTGGCTGTTAATAGAGACAACAATGATTTTTTTCACACCAATGATGTTTGCAAAGCTAACATTTTTAAACTAGAACGTCTTTTCAAATCCTACAAAAACAGTGTATATGACATATGTTTCCTTGATTCCTGGCTGTTTCATAAAATTGTTCCGCAAGGTCTTCACGTTTATAAGTTTCCAAACAACACTTCAGTTAACTCTAATCTTTACAAGACTTTGTGAGACTAATATAATGAAATCGGTCTTCAGACTCTACAAATTATTAATGTGGACAATAAAGAAAAACTCAATCTGAAACCGTTAATCGATTCACTTAATACAGAAATCATTCAACATGCTGACTTTCATTTCCACTGACATTTTTACAAAGGAATCTCTCCGCGCATAATAAGGCATGTTGACACTTTGATTCAAAGAAAAAAAAAAAGCTCGAGAGGGATTTATATCAGTATAAAAATGAGTTGGCATATCCGAATAATAAACAGAAAAGATCTTTTCAAAAATCTATAAGACAGCCAGTTTCTTATAGAAATGCCACGAGGTCTTACCACAGCAACGGTCATGTTGCTAACACAGATGTTATGCAAACTCCTCTCCAAGTAAGAATGGAAAGACAAGGCAGGCTTGATTCTAATACTGTCTCTCCTATTAAGGATTCTGATGATTCCAACCAAGCTTTTTTATTCCCTACCAACAAGGATATGTCACCAATGAAACATATAACACATTGAGGAGGATTACAAAGAGGGAAAGGCAGCAGAGTGGACGTGGACAACAGGCACGAGAATAATTACCAGGAGCTACTTCCGCAAGTAAATACTAATGATGTCCAGCACTTCAGTACTTATGACGACCAGCATTTCACTACTATCGACATTTCTAAAACTTTACAACAGATTAGCGCAGCTGTGTTTAACCTGACAGAATTTTTTTCAACTGAACATATACAAGTACTACAAAAGGGATTTTTTTTAATACCCTCACAGCGAGCACACATACTTAATTTATGATTGGATCTACATCTATATACTAGGAAACAATCTCAAACTGCTGCATAATAATAAAGACAAAGATACCGATGTTATACATGAATCTGATTACTCTGATTTAGAAGAACCGACGAATACTTCTTTTACCACTTTAAGACCTAAAAGCTTATTTAACCCTGTGCTGCATTATTCCAAAAGTACAGTTTTGTACCTACCATAAATGTAGATGTTCGAGGATCCCCATTGCTGCAGTCCTTACTATTGGGTATAGTCCGCGTCCAGTCGGCCCGAATACCAGAGTATAAGGCTGACGTCGGTCAGGGCGCATTAGACTGACGTCAGTACGTCAGGGTAGTAATGCGCATGACCGACGTCATATCCTCAGTCTTTTCTTGCCCCAGATGTCAGAAGACCCTAAAAAGACAAGGCCCAAAATACCTGCACCAAAAATATGTACAATATATACAAGAATATATACAAAAATATAAGCATGTAACCTCACCTACACAACCACCCCTAAACACAGAGGGGAAGGAGGGAGGGTAAATTGGACTGCAGCAATGGGGATCCTCGAACATCTACATTTATGGTAGGTACAAAACTGTACTATGTTCTTCGTGCCCCATTGCTGCAGTCCTTACTATTGGGTAGAATCCCAAAGCAGAGGTAAGGAGGCTGGCAAATCATAAAGAAGCAGGAGCTGACAACATGCCTTGCAAAACAGCTGTGGCAAAACCAGCCCTAGACTTAGAGTAGATAGGAAGGTGATAATGCTTAGAGAAAGTATGCACTGAACTCCAAGTAGCTGCTTCCAAAATATCCTTAGTTGCCACCCCTTAGAAAAGCTGTTGAAGTGGCAGTAGCCCTAGTGGAATGAGGCCTAATCCCAGCTGGAATCTCCTTGCCATGATGGGAATAACAAAATGCAATGCAAAGCCAATCCACCTAGAAATAGTTTGTTTTGACACAGGCTTGCCCTGTGAACTCAAAGCAAAAGAAACAAACAACTGCTGAGACTGCCTGAAATCCTTAGTCCTGCTTAAATAATAACGCAATTGCCTGTGTACATCTAAAGTGTGCAAAATCTGTTCCCCTTTATTTTGGGGGTCTGCATAAAAAGTAGGCAAATGAATAGTTTGGTTTAAAGCCACACTAGAAACCACCTTAGGCATAAAGGAAGGATTAGTACGTAATGATACCCTATCCTTATGGAAAATCAAAAATGGCTGTACTGCCATAAGGGCCTGCAACTCAGACACCCTTCTTGCAGAAGTAATAGCCAACAGAAAAGCAGTCTTCCATGACAAGTATTTCAATTCAGCAGTAGCCGCAGGCTCAAAGGTTGTAGAGTAAGGTTTTCCAACACAAAATTGAGATCCCAAGCAGGAGTAGGAGCTCTACGTGGGGGTCTTATATTCTTTGCCCCTCTAAGAAACTGCTTGAACAAAGGGTGCGAAAACAATGGTGGGTCACAATCATAGTGAGCTGAAATTGCTGCAGCATGAATCTTAATGGAAGAGAAGGACAAACCTTTGTCCAATAACTCAGTAAGATATTGAAGAGCCACACACAAATTAGGCTCAGAAACCTGCAAATTCTTTGCTGTACTCCAAAATAAAAATCTCTTCCATTTTTCTGCGTACACTTTCCTTGTACTAGGTCTTCTAGCTTCCATAATCACATTTAAAACTTGTTGAGGAAGTTGAGACCTGCTGTGTTTCAACACAGAATATGCCAGGCTGTTAGATGAAGAGAGTGAAGCTTGACATTGAGCAGATGACCATCCTTCTGAGATAACAGATGAGGAATCAGAGGTAAAGGCCATGGAGGCTTCCTTACCAGACTCCGTAGTAGTGGGTACCAGTGTTGCGAGGCCAATCTGGAGCTATCAAAATCATCCTTGGCCTGTCTTGTCTGACCTTTAATAGTACCTTTGGAAGAAGAGGCAGAGGAGGAAAGGCATACACATGAAGGTTTTTCCAACTGAAAGACAGAGCATCCACTTTCCAAGCTGTGTGATGAAACCCCTTTGTGCAATACTGTGGCAGCTGGTGGTTTAGTGGAGAAGCGAACAGATCTATGTCTGGAGTCCCCGATGACACTGTCAATTTTTGAAATACATGAAGATCCAGTTTCCACTCGTGGGGATCCATGATTTGTCTGCTTAACACATCTGCTAAGGAGTTCTGTGCTCCTGGCAGAAACCTTGCCTGAAGAGTTAGTTGCAAGCTTAGCGCAGTCTCCCATAAAATCATTGCTTGCCTGCATAGAGGATAAGAATGTGTTCCCCTTGTTTGTTGATGTACCACATGACAGTTGTGTTGTCTGTTAGAATCAACACCTGCCCTGGAAGAAGTAACTCCTTGAAAGCCATTAATGCAAACTGGACTGCTAACATCTCCTTCATGTTGATATGTAGATGCTGTAGTCTGGCAGGCCACTTGTCTTGTATCCACTTTCCATTTAGATGAGCTCCCCAAGCAATGTCCGAGGCATCTGTCGTTAAAATCTGACTCGCCTCTGGCCGGGTCACAGAGAGTCCCTTGTTTAGGTGACATTCCTGAGCCCACCACAAAAATTCTTTTTGAAGGCAAGGTATTATTTGAATGACAGTGTCCAAATCCTGGCAGTGCTGTGTCCATACATTTTGAGATACCATTGTAGCTTCCTCATATGCAGTTTGGCATTGGGAAGCACCAGAATACAAGATGCCATGAACCCTAATGCTTGAAGGACTGTCCTTGCAGTCAGCACGGACTGATGAGATAGTTGATGGAAGTAAAGTGACAGACTCTTTTGTTTGTCCGGGGTTAAAAAGGCCATCTGGGCTGCTGTATTCAGTCTCACACCCAGAAAGCACATGTCTTGAGAGGGTACTAGACTGGACTTTATTTCGTTCACAGAATACCCTAGGCATCTTAGCACTGCTATAACATATTCCAGATGTTGTAGAAGGTCTTCCTTTTCTTGAGCCAGAATCAGGCAGTCGTCCAAGTAAGGATAGATTTGAATTCCTTGAAGCCTGAAGTAAGCTATCACTGGAGCCAGAACCTTTGTGAATACTCTGGGCAGTAGATAAGCCAAAGGGCAATGCAGAGAACTGATAATGAGAATTTCCAGCTCGAAACCGCAGATACTTCCTGCAACTTAGCCTTATAGGCACATGAAGGTAAGCTTCCTTGAGATCTAAAGTTACCATCCAGTGATCTTTGCCCAGCAGAGGTAAAAGCTGTTGTAACGTCAACATCTTGAACTTGGGAATGTCCAGAAAAGTGTTGAGGAGAGATAAATCCAAAATTGGTCTCCACGTGTTCCCCTTCTTTGGTACTAGGAACAGGCGAGAATAAAATCCTAGGCCCCTTTCTGATACAGGGACTGGCTGAATGGCCAGCATCCGGAGAAACTGAGAAACTTGCTTGTGGGCCTCCTTTCTTTGTGGAGGAGGAACGTCTGGCATGCCTTTGAAAGGGGCATTGTATGGAAATAAAATCTGTAACCGTGGTGAATGATATCCAACACCCATTTGTCTTGAGTAATTAAATCCCAATTTTCTTTGAAAAGAGACAGTCTTCCTCCCAAAGGAGCTGGCAGGGGAGAATCTACTGGCAGCTGAAAAGACAGGTCATTGGGTCTGTTTACGAAAGGACTGACCCCTGCCCTCACCAGAAGTCTGAGCAGGTGAACTCCCTGTTCTAGGCCTAAAGAACCTTGCGCCCTGCCCCTACCACGTCTAGACCTACCCCTAGACTGGGAATCATAAGCAGGATATGTCCACCCCTTAGCAGGCCAATTTCTACTAAACTTGGTGGCTGCACCTGCAAAAATCTTTAACAGTTTGCATAGACTTAGCTTTGTCTTCCATTTTCTTTAAAACTGCTTCCACAGGCGATCCAAACAACACATCAGACTGTAAAGGAGCATCCAAAATCCTTGTCTTAACATGCTCAGCTAAATTCTGATCCTTCAACCAGGCATGCCTGCGAAGAACAGAACTAGTAGCAGCCACCCTCGAGGAGGCCTGTACAGCATCAAAACCACATTGCAAAGAATGCTTACCCACTTGTTCAGACACATGAACCAAATCCAGCAACTCTTTACACTCAATACCTTCCGCCAAAGCATCCACCTTAGATTTTAATTGTGAAAGGAGATAATTCTGATATTTTAGCATGTGAAACTGACAATTCAACGCTCTCATGGCTAGAGTGGAAGAAGTATACACTTTCTTTCCCCACCTATCCAAAGCCCTTGCCTCTTTATCAGTGGGAACAGGATTTTTAACCACAGAGGCCTTAACACCTTTAGGCCCTTGAGAAATAGTTTCTGGGTCCGCCCTAGGACTCTTAAACAAATACTTATGAGCTTCGGGCACCCTATAATACCTATCAGGCTTAACAGGAGCAGGAGGCAAAGAGTCAGGGTTCAGTGAAGCCTCTGCAAAACATCTTCCACCACATTCAACACAGGAGGAATAGCTAAGGGCCTATGCTGGGGTAAAACAAGAATTCCCTAAGCCTTTTCCTGGAATCAGAGTAATCCTGGCCTTCCCATTTAAAGTGCTCCCTCATGGAATGCAGAGTCTCTGAAAATGAGAAATCCTCAGGAGGAGAAGCTGTAGGAGTGGAATCATCCACATCAGAATCAGAATAAGTAGGATACTCCTGCAAGTCTTCTGCAGAAGACTCTGAAGCCTCTGAACACTGTTCAAAACTATCAAACTCCGGTTCCACCCTAGGCCTCTTATCAGGCGGGGGCATAGAACCTCTAATCATAGTAATCAAATCTTCTGCCATTTTAAGCATATGTTTCTTAGGTACAGAACCCGAAATGCTAGGAGAAGCCCCCACTGAAGCTGAACTAGGCCTACCTCTCAAAGAAGTTTTGGCAACAGAAGGAGAGGCTCTAACTACCTTGGGAAGAGAGGGAAGAATAGTTACCTGAGAAGCCCCCTCAGCCTGGCCTACCTCCTGAGAAGGCACATCCTGTAACAGTAAAGTTTCTGCCTGAGACTCCATGGAAACTCCTGGCAAAACCTCTGGCTCCACTGAGCCTTCTAAAGAACCGACGTCCGGGACTGCCGGTTCATCAACCCTAGGCTTCGCTGTTTTGTCCTTGCGCTTTTTGGTCGAAGCGGGCGTCGGAGCATCCGACGGCATTTTATAATTACAACGCTTCCCAAACACTAACCTGGCACAGTCTAACCTCCTCTTAATAGTGCATTTGTTAAACCTAGCACAAGAGCGGCAACCAACAACGTCGTGCTCAGGCCCTAAACAAGGTATACACAAGGTATGGTAATCCCTATGAGGTATCTGTTTCCCACAAGAAATACAGTTATTCACTTTTTCTGACATCCGGTTAAATACTGAGGCAAGAAAAAACCAAAATGTTCCCCAACGGGGTACTTAGCCAACTCTGTTTCGGTCTGAAACTCCGGTTTCGGAAATATTTCAGAACGCCAACCTGCACTCGCAAAACTGCTTCTGCATCGGACCATGCGGCAAAAAAGACTGAGGATATGACGTCGGTCATGCGCATTACTACCCTGACGTACTGACGTCAGTCTAATGCGCCCTGACCGACGTCAGCCTTATACTCTGGTATTCGGGCCGACTGGACGCGGACTATACCCAATAGTAAGGACTGCAGCAATGGGGAACGAAGAACATCAAATGTTTTTAAAAGTGTGTGAGAGAGACATTAGAAAACTATGTCTTTCTAATAATACTAATAAATGGCATGATCACACAAGCAAAGAAAAAGCAGCATTGCATGACCTCACTAATGACAGAACATTAAGAGTTGTGTGAGCAGATAAAAGTAGAGGACTGGTTCTTATGGAATCCACCTTATGTAATAATGAGTTTTTTTTCAACAGGTTGAACTAAAAGATGTATACAGCAATTTACTGTCATTGAAAATACTTTAAAAAGACTTGAGATTAGTAATGCCATTTCATTAGAAGAATTTAACTACATGTCTGTTAACTCTGCTAGTTTGGGTAAACTATTCAGGATTCCTAAAATTCACAAAGACAAACATGGTCCGCCATTTAGACACATTATCTCTAATAAAAAAAACTAAGAGAAAACAGCCAAATATGCATTCTCAACCCATTAGCTCAGTCTACAGCCTTCTTTCTCAGAGATTTGTGGGCTTTTCTCAATGAATTATTTCAGAAGAAAAAGGAATTATCTAACTGTGTGCTTGTTACATTAGACATTGAGGTATTACATACTAACATACCTCACAAGGAAGGGTTAGAATCTCTTAGAAATTTTCTATTAAAATATGCAGCATTTCCCACTAGTAGAGTAGATGCTATTTGTACATTACTTGATATTATAATTACTATTAATTTCTTCTTTTTCAACAAAATCTACAGACAAATTAAATGAGTAGCTATGGGTTCAAAACATGCACCAGCATTTGCGAATTTAGTTCTCAGTTCTTGGGAACTAGACCACTCGTTTCTCATTCCTAGTTTTCAACACATAAGCATGCACAGGCATTACATAAATGACATATTTTTTGCCTGGAAGGGTAGTATACCTGATTTAAACTCTTTTGTCTCTGCCATGGAAGAAAGTATTGGATTTCTTTATTTTATGTCTAGCTATGGGCATTCTATTCATTTTCTGGACACTAAGACTGTGTTACTTTCCTCAGGTTCTTTGTTTTCTACTGTATATAGAAAAGATAAGTACAAAATTAACTTTCTGGATTTTATGAGTCAGGACCCCTTTTATATGAAAAATAATTTGGTTAGAGGACCGTTTATTCACTTGTCTAGATTAATCAGTCATGATAAAGAGTTTTTCCTCGGTCTACCTTACTGAAAAACATGTCCTATTTCAGAAATTACCCTCCTCCCTTAGTTGACAGTATTTTTGATGAAGTATCCCCAGCTAGATGCACTAGATTCCTACCCATTCTACAGTTTGGATTTCAACCTCAAGTCAGAAAAATTTCTAATGATGACAGATCTCTCAGTTTTCCCATTCCTATTTCTAGAGACATGACTAACATTAAGGAAATTATTTCTAATAACTAGTATATTATTTCTGATTCTCCTCAAATAGGTCTGTCTTTAGGGATCTCTCCATCTTTTACTTTCAAAAAATCTAGAACTATTTGTATGCCTTTAGAAAACAGAGATTGCAAGTTTTTTTGCCATGCACCTAGTTCCAACACCACTTTTAAAGGCATGCACGGCTGTGGTAAACATGTGATATGCCCTTAGATTTATAAAGGTGATAAATATAATTTTTTGGATTGCAACTACACTATTACTTTTCCCAAACATTATAACTGTCATTTGTCCATGGTAGTTTATGCAGTTACTTGTGTTTCATGTAACAGTTTCTACACTGGGAAAACTTCTCATTGACTGTCTAATAATGTTAAGGAGCTTTTAGGGGCCATTAGACCTTGGAATTTTAACAATGCACTTACCAAACATAGTGTCACATGTTATTTAGGCAAACGAAAAGTATTTCATTAAATATTTCAAGTTTCTTTGGTTGCTTTCCATCGTTTTTTTGTTTTATTTTCAGTTGTCCAGTGTGTTTTTAAAAAAGTCACATGTTCACATTTTGTTAACTTTGAATTTATTGTTTTGGAACAGATAGATTCCTTCTTTGAAAACTACGACTTATAGCTTGAGTTAAGAGAATTGAAATGGCAACTACAACTTAATACAGAGGCATCCCCAGGGCTTAATGAATATAAAGTGTGCTCTTCGCTGGTATGACTAACACAGCCCCACCCACTTCTCCCACTTTGATGCAATATTTACACTATTCTCTGCATTGTTATTTGACATATGTTTTATACAGTTACATAATTCAGCTTTACTTTTATTTGATATGCAATTACTCTATATTCTGTCAGTTTATTGCTTTTTTTAAAACATCTAGTTATTGTTGATTGGTTAAAATAACTCACTCTGGAATATTTTTATTGTTTACTGTCTTCCATAATAGAATGTATTTCATATTTTAAGCAGTTTCCATTACATTCACTGTATTCTGAAGAAGTTCTTTTACCTAATAGGAATGAAAGCTCAATAACAGCTCAGCGTCCATGTATTTTTTCTTTTAGCTTTACAAGTGTTTATGATATAAAATGGGAATCACACACTACCCCAAACATGTCAAACCAAGGATTTCTGGACTTTATAAACACAAACACCCTGAACCAGTTAGTCTGTGTGCCAACTGGGGGGGGGGGGGGGGGGCTTACATCCTTGAACTGGTCCTCACAAACATGGGAGACCAGAGCACCCTTCCCATGTAATGTCTTCACTGGTCATGTAGACCATAAAGCTGTTTCCTTTGAAATAAAAATAAACCCTGGGCTCCAGCTAACTTGGAACTTTTAGGAATTAGTCAAAGGCAACTTCCTACTGCTAAGTGACACTCTAGAAAAATTTCAAGCCCCCCCCAACAGCCTTGAAAGCACCACTGCCTATGTGGAATTATTCACAAAAACCCTGTACAACCATGTTAATGGTTGCATAGGGACAGCTGAACCTACATGAAATAAGCACATGACAAACACAAAAAGCAAACCACCCTGCTGAAATCTCAGCAACAACAGGTTGTATAACAAAAGGAAGAATACTATAGCAAAAATTAGGAAGTGCAATATCCAGCAAGGTAAAAAACTCCCTTCATCAATTTAAACAACCAATTCAGGAGTTAATACAGTCCACCATCCTTCAGTTATGTCCACAACCTCAAAGGCAATACACAA